>NC_143139.1:87486893-87789924 GCF_059928025.1 Delphinapterus leucas | reverse complement strand
TAGCAGAAGCAGAGAGGGGCATTATATAATGATAAAAGGGTTAATTCACCAAGAAGATACTGCAGTCCTAAATGTGTATGCACCAAACAACAGATCTGCAAAATATGTGAAACAAAAACTGACAGAACCAAAAGAAGAAACAGACAAACCCACAATTACAGCTGGGTTCTTTCTCAACGGATAGAATAACTAGATAGAAAATCTGTAGGCTATGGAAGAACTCAACAATACCATCAACCAACAGGGTCTTATCGACAGTTATGGAAACACTCCACTCAACAGTGGCAGAAAACAGTCTTTTCTTTTTTTTGGCCACATTGCATGGCTTGTGGGATTTTAGTTCCCAGACCAGGGATCGAACCCAGGTTCCCGGCAGTGAAAGCACTGAGTCCTAACCACTGGACCACCAGGGAATTTCTGAAAACATTCTTTTTAAGTGCCCATGAAACCAAGATAGACCATATCCTGGGCCATAAAACCAACCTCAAAATTTTAAAAGGATTGAAATAATACAGACTGTGTTCTCTGACCACAATGGAATCAACCCAGAAATCAATAACAGAAAGATAACAGGAAAATCTCCGACTACTTGGAAACTAAACAACACATTTCTAAATAATTCATAAGTCAAAAAGGAAGTTCCAAGGGAAATAAAAAACACACTGAACTGAATGAAAATGAGAATAAAAGGTATCAAATTTTGTGGTACACAGCCAGAGTAGTGCTGAGAAAGATATGCATATATAAGAAAAGAGGAAAAGTCTCAAATTAATATTCTAAGCTTCTACCTAAAGAACCTGGAAAAAGAAAAACAAAATAAGAAAAGAAAAGAAAAACAAAATAAGCCCAAAGCAAGCAAATAATAAAGGTAAGAGCAGCAATCAATGAAACTTAAAAAAGAAGAGTAGTAGAGAGAGAAGACACAAATTAACAAAATCAAGAATGAAACAGGGGCTATCACTACAGACTCTGTAGACATCAGAAGGGTAATAAGGGAATGTGATGAGCAACTCTACACACATACATTTGACAACGTAGATGAAATGGACCAATTCCCTGAAAAACACAAAGTACCCCACCTCAATATTAAGTAGATAATTTGAATAGCTCTGTAACTATTAAAGAAATTGAATTTATAATTTAAAAAACTTCCCTTAAAGAAATCTCCAAGACCAGATTGAAAAGGAAGAAATGAAACCATCTCTACTTGCAGATTACATGATTATCTAAGTAGAAAAGTCCCAATAAATCTGCAAAAAACTCCTAGAACTAATAAATGAGTTCAGCAAGGTCACAGGATACGAGATAAACATACAAAAATCAATTGTATTTCCATATGCTAGCAATGAACACATGGACAAAAAATTAAAAATATAACACCATTTACAATTGTTAAAAAAAGAGAAATAGTTATGTGTAAGTCTAATAAAACATGTCCAGGGGTTTCCCTGGTGGCGCAGTGGTTGAGAGTCCGCCTGCCAATGCAGGGGACGCGGGTTCGTGCCCCGGTCCGGGAGGATCCCACATACCGCGGAGCGGCTGGGCCCGTGAGCCATGGCCGCTGGGCCTGCGGGTCCAGAGCCTGTGCTCCACAACGGGAGAGGCCACAACAGTGAGAGGCCCACGTACAGCAAAAAAAAAAGAAAAAAACATGTCCAGGACTTGTACCCTGAAAACTCACAATATTGATGAAAGAAATCAAAGAAGATCTAAAGACACCAAGAGACTAACATGTTCATGGATTGAAAGACTTAACATAGAAAAGATGTCAATTCTCCCTAAACTGATATAGAGGTTTAACACAATTCCTATCAGTCTCAGCAAGATTTCTGTTGTTGTTCATATAGCAAATTTGTTCCAAAATTTATATGGAAAGGCAAAGAACTAACATAGCTAAATTCATTTTGTGAAAGAAGAATAAAATGGAAGGAACAAATTTACCCAATTTCAAGATTTATTTTATAGCTATAGTAATTAAGACTGTATGGTAATGGTGGAGGGACAGACACATAGATCAATGGAACAGAATGGAAAACCCAGAAACAGACCCACACAAATACGCCCAACTGACTTGACAAAGTTGCAATAGTAATTTGATGAAAGAGAGATAATCTTTTCAACAAATGGTGCTGGAGCAATTGAACATCCACTGGCAAAACAAAAACAAAAACAAAACAACTTTGCTCTGAGTCCTGCATTTCATACAAAAATTAACTCAAAATGAAAATGAATCACAGACTTCAGCGTAAAACAGAAAACTATAAAAATTCTAGGAAAAAAATGCAGGAGGAAATCTTCATGATTTAGGGCTAGGCAAAGCATTCTAATGCTTGTCATCAAAAGCATAAGCTCTATAAAAGGAAAAACTTAAATTGGACTTCCTCGAAATGGAAGCTCTGTGAAAGACCCTGTTAAGAGGATAAGAAGACAAGCTGCAGAGTGGGAGAAAGTATTTGCAAACCATGTATCTGACAAAAGACTATTTTCTAGAATTTACAAAGAACTCTCAAAATTCAACAGTGAAAAACCAAACAATTTAATTAGAACACGGGCAAAAGACACAAAGAGACATTTCACTGAAGAGGATATACAGATGGCAAATAAACACATGAAAATATGTTCAACATCATTAGCCATTTAGGGAAATGCAAATTAAAACCGCAATGAGATACCACTTATACATCTACCAGAATGGCTAATATAAAAAACAGCGATAGCCTCAAACAGGGAGGATGTGGAGAAACTTCATTACCCACACTTTGCTGGTGGGAATATAAAATGGCGCAGCCACTCTCAAAACCAGTTTAGCAGCTTCTTTAAAAGCTAAACATGCAACTTCCATACAGTCCAGCAGTTGCACTCCTGAGCATTTATCCCAGAGAAATGAAGACTTATATTCATATCAAAAACCTGTGCAGGAATGTTTACACACCTTTATCTGTAATAGCTCAGAACTGGAAACAACTCAGATGTCCTTCAGTGGTGAGTGGCTAATAAACTGTGATCTGTCCATACCACAGAGTACTAGTCAGCAATAGAAAGAATCAAACTACCAACACGTGCAATGACCTGGAAGAATCTTCAGAGAATTGTGCTGAGTGAGAAAATCCAATCCTAAAAAGTTACATACTGTATGATTCCATTTAAATCACATTCTTGAAATGACAAAATTAGAGAAATGGAGACCGGATTAGTGGTTACTGGGGCATAAGGAGGGAGTGAGGGCAGAAGAGATATGGGTGTGGCTGTAAAAGGGCAACATGAGGGATCCTTAGGGTGATGGGAGTTTTCTGCATGTTTACTGTATCATGTCAATATCTTGGTTGTGATATTTAACTGTCATTTTGCAAGATATTGCCAATGGGGGAAATGAAGTATCTCTCTGTATGTTTTCCTACAACTGCATGTGACTCTACAATTGTCTCAAAATAAAAAGTTTAATTTACAAAACTCAATTTTAAAACAGTGGGAAAAACCCCTAAAAACGTGTATAAACCACAAGGAAAAAAAAACCCAAAACACATAGCTCATGTCTCACCTTGGACATGTGTTTTGTTTTTTTTTCTCTCCATGTGAACTGAATAGAACAACGCTGGAGGCTTCAGCCTCCAGCAACCCCAAATGTCCATCATGTTCTGAGAAAGGCTCCGTGCCATTCGATTTCATCTCCTACACTTTCTCCTGTGTCCCACTTCTTCCTGCTGCCCCAGCACATCAAGCACGTTCCCACCTGGAGCCTGAGCTCCTGCAGCTCCCCCACTTGGAATGCTTTCCCTCCAGACCTCTGCGTGGCTGGAAGCTTTTCCTCACTTAGGTGGTTGTTCACATGCTACCAGAGACTACATCGTTGTCCAAGTTCATTTTTTTCATAGCATTTATCATGCTCTCACTCTCTTTTGCTGATGTATTTCCTTGCGTACTATGTGTCTGCCCCTCCCCTGGCCACAGTAAGTTCCATAAAGAAGGTAAAGAAGGTCCTGTCACCCCTGTAGCCTAGGAGGCACTCATGACTACAGAATGAATAAATGCCCAGAGGAGTTATGTGTGGGAGAAACGGGCCAGGAGCTCTCTTTAAATAGATGTATTTTTAAAAATGACTGTATTGTTCTACTCCTGGGGAACTCTAGAGACACTGAACCCTTTTAAAGATAAAATTTATAACTGGGGGCAAAAAAGCACATCTGCAACTAGATTTCAAGTAACGTATGACCGAGCACGAGTCACGGATGCGGAGAAGGCATCGCCTCACTTTACAGGATGGCTGTATTTCTGTGAGTTGACCATAAAGTGGATTTATTTATAGGAATTCTATATTCTTACCCACTACTCTGATAGAACCAGGTATTTGTGCCCACAGAACAGCAGACATGATTTGAACAGGAATCCGTTAGTGGAGGGAGAAGGGACAATGCTAGCTAGTTGTGTGATGCATGGCTACTCCTTTCCTCCAATAGGACACTTTCTGAAGGCAGAGCTTTGCAGCACTTTCTCACCTCTCTGAACTTCTCTGCCACCGTCTCTCTCCAGACATCTTTTGACCCCAGGAACATCACCGTGTTTGGGGACTGCTTCACTTGCCCCGACAGCCAAGGGAAATTGATCACCTCTTTGTCCCCTGTGGTCACTGTACATGGTGGTGTAATACCACATCTCACCAGTAGGGGTTACCATTGACCGCCCCCCCCCCACCCCCGCCATAAGGGCAAACTTGACTCAAGTCTTGAAAGCACCCTTCTCCCCAGACTTGCCCCGCCTCCTGACCACGCGCTGCTCCTGCCCCATCCCTGGCTCCCCCCACCCTCCAAGATCAGTACAGCTGACAGGGAGCAGGCTCTAGTCCACATCTGCCAAAGGCCCCTGGCTTCTTCCAGGCCTCCAGCTGCTACTTTCAGAGGCTATTGGCTGCCCTTTCCTGGTGGTGGCTGAGTGGGGTAAAAGGGACCTGCTGGCGTGCTAGCAATGTTCCATTTCTCAGTCTGGGTGCTGACCACACAGGTAAGTTTACCTTGTGAAAATTCATTAGGATCTATAGTTACGATCTGGGCACTTTTCTGATGTATCTCATTCTTCAAAGTGAAGTTTACTTTAAAAAATCCATAGATTAGCTTTCCTCAATACATAGGGTGCCTTAGTAATTTCTGGAACTCCGACTACAGCCCGTAGAAGAGAAAAAAACCAAACCAAACCAAAAACCAATTAGAACGCCAAGACCCTGGGAACAGACCTAGCAATGATTTTTCACTAAGGTGGTTTCTTAGGTAGTTTCAGGCCTTATTTATTTATTTTTCAAGTTGCGGGGTGAGGGGCAGGGAGAGTTTGGTTTTGAAATACTTCCAGCAGGTTTTGCTCTTTGTGGAATCACTGAGGCTCATTACCCGAGGGCTGGCACACCTCCTCCCATTTTGGGTCTCAATGGGGCCTGACATCAAGCACAAATCCAGCCCCCAGAGGCTGAGACTCTGGTGCTAATGAGAATACCTAATGGGACCCGCTCTGGACCCCAGGCCAGGTGCTCCAAGGCTCAGGGAGCAGCTGGGTGTGTTGCTGCTGCTGCTTTGCTGTGGGGCCATCCCTGCCACCTGGAGAAGGCTGCTCCCCCTCTCCACTCGTGACAGCTTGTTGGCCAAGCCTGGCAGGGGAACCCATGCTGCCCTTTTGGTTCAGAGGCCTGCCTACTTCCCTGACACTTCACAGACTCCAACTATCTTAGGACCCCCGGGTCCTGCAAAGCCTGTTGTGAAGGGGTTGCGGCATTTCCCTGTTGCTGGGAACATAGTGCCAGCAGGGATTCAGAGGCCCTTGAGGAAGGCGTGAGCCTCAAGCGCTAGGCTCATGCGATCCTCAGACCTGAAAAGCCTTCTCAGGGCCTGGCTTTCCAGGGACCTTGGCAGGGTCTGCATCCTGCCGACCTAGAGAGCTACACCCATTTCTCTGTTCCTGCTGGATTCCTAATGTCCATCCAGGCCTGCCCTGGTCTCAGCGCCTCAGTGATGCCTTCCCTGAGCATCTCACACCCCTCAGAGCCTGTGCCACCCAATTTAACATTGTTTCACAAACCACCTCAGATGTCCTTGGGGCCCATGGGTGGGCTTTAGCTCCCCATCTTTCATGCAAATTCCCCAGGCTGGAAGGTATCTTTTACTTTGTCCCACGTGCCCAAGTGCCTTGGGACATAACAGGTGTTCAGTAAAGCGGCTGCCCCATGAAAGGCTCTACAAATAGCTGTAACCAGCTGGGGTACATTTGTGCCAGCGCTGTGACTGCAGGCAGCAACCCCCCCCCCCCGCCCGCGTGGGACAGGGTCAGGCTCAGGGAGCACGGAGATCAAAGCCCCCAGCCTTTCTCTCTGCCCACAAGCACAACGGCATTAAGCCCTCGTACCTTGCTGGCTTTCAAGATCTCGAACATGAGAGGCAGGCCCTGGGTGACGAGCTCCTCCGTGTACTCTTCCTCCTGAATGGTCTTAAACTCCTTCAGCAGGCACTGAATGAGAGGCCGGCGGTGCTGCTGGAAGGCGATCCGCAAAGACTCCAGCCAGGTGTGCAGGGTCCACGGGACACCTGGAAAGGGGGCAGGTGGGGTGGGGGAGGGGAGGGCAGAAAACAACCAGAGGAGAAGGCGTGTTTTTATCTGGAAGCTGGCCTTTCCGGGGGACATTACCACATCATGAGACCAAGAGCCTGCCTTTCAATGAATAGAGCCAGTGTTGCTTATTTTTCCCCCCAAAGACCCGCAGAAGTTGAAATTAAAGGTCGTAATTCGATTCCCTTCACTATGGGTGTTTAGTTCTGCACGCTACTCATGTTATTAGGGGCTGCATTTTACAGGGTATAATCCTGTGTAGAATATTGGCATTATAACGCACACTCTTTATGCAGATTCCATCCTTCTGAGTTCTGACTTCCTTCGTCTCCATCCCCTCTACATCCGTGCCCAGAGCTTAGAGGTGGTGAAACCTCACCATCCCTGCTCTGGTCAGGGCAGGTATTTCCATCTGAATGTGAAGACACAGGAGGAATCTGCTGCCGCTCCCATGTGCAAAACAACATTTCCGTCTGCAGGCACTTCATCGGGTCTTTCTCCCTTGATAGAAGCCTCTCCAGCAGCTGACGGCTGTGATTTGCTTCTCCCCCCTCACTGTGAGACTGAGGCACTCGCTACTGTTTATAACAAGCACACGATTCAGGGGTCTCGAGCTTCAGAATCAAGCGTCACAGGCTCCCAGGGCGATGGCATAAACGTCCGCCACACTAAACGGCCACCCTCCAAGAGAGACCAGTTTCCAGAACAGCACCGGGGGCCCCTCCTTGGGGCCTCAGCCTACCCTGAGCTGCCGCAGCCTGTGTTTACAGCCCATGCTCCATCCTGCTGTTTCTGGGCCGGGGCTAGTGCCATTAGAGGGGTGAAGGCCAAGCCAGCCTGTTCCCCAGACGCACGGAGGAGATGGCTCCGGCATGGCTCACTCAAGGGAGAGCCACCCCTAACTTTTCCCGAGGGCGGCTTTGCCCCTGCAGTGGGTGCAGCCTTGCTAGGGAAGAGATGCCCTCATCCTAGCTGGTGCCGGCGGCCGCTTCATGGATTTGGGGGCTCTCAGGCAGCGATTCCCCAACCACTGGGAACCACCTGGGATGATTGTTAAATATAAAGATTTCCAGCCTTTATCCATCCAGACCCTTGAAAGCAGAGCCTCTGGGTGTAGGGCCTGGCAATCTGTATTCAGACAAGCTCCCCAGGTGATTCAAATTTCTAACTCAGGGTCCAGAGTTTGGGAATCGTGGAAAGGTGACCTGAGGATGGGACTTTGGGGCTGGCAGGATGCTGCTGTCTATGGGGATGGTGTGGGAACTTAGCCTGGAAGTGCTCCAACCAGCAAATGAGAAGTTCCCTGGGCTGCGTGGGGTGTGTGTGCGTGTGTGCGTGCACGTGTGTGTGTGTGTGTGTGTGTGTGTGTGTGTGTGTGTGTGTGACCTGGAGCTGGGCAAAGGCTCTGTGCCCAGCCTTGGGGTGTCCCCAGACTGACCTATGCTCCTGATATCAATTGTGACATCCACGTAGCCATGCTCAGCGCTGTGATACATGGCCTCCCTCAGGGCTCTGAGTTTGGCCTTGCTGTTGCGGCTGGCACACAGGGGGGGCGGGGCTGTCTCCGCCAGGTCTGTCCCCTCGGCCAGAATCTCCTCCAGGGACAGGATATCACTCTTCTCCTTCTCTGGCTGAGCGAGCAGTTTGCGGAACACATTCCTGTCAATCATAAACCCAGAGATGAAGACACTCAGAGATGGAAGGGCTGTGCCAGGGCAGGGACTAGGTAGGGGAAGTGGGGAGACCTCTCACTTGGGACAAGGGAAGGACGGGACCAATTCCGGGGTGGCGGTTTCAGAGGCCTGACCACAGGTGCTACGTTTGGTGGATGGAAGAGATGGTGGGGCAGGTCTGGCTGTGTTTCCTTGAGGACAACTTGGAGCTAAGTGCTTTCCCCAAATATCTAGAAGGTTCTAGAACCGTCTGCCTGCAGTTTCCACCCCCCCAATAGTGAATTTGCTTCACTTGGGGTTACGTGTAGTAAAATCTGATGGGGTAAATCCTGAAGGAAATGTAGACAGGAAGTAACCAAACATGAGAGGTTTTACAATTCTTTAAAATGGATTCTTCTCACTTCACAACAGGTGATAGGATGAGTGCTGACCAACCCTGGCAAAGAGTGACGTCTCTGTGATAGGAAAGCCGGTTGGGAAAGGACCAGAC
Organism: Delphinapterus leucas; assembly: GCF_059928025.1. Lineage (NCBI taxonomy): Eukaryota > Metazoa > Chordata > Mammalia > Artiodactyla > Monodontidae > Delphinapterus > Delphinapterus leucas. The sequence goes on along the minus strand of NC_143139.1, from coordinate 87,781,179 downwards.
AAGCCAGTCTGAGTGGACGTGTGCTGCATGAAGCTGGCTGCCCAGGCCTGGTCTGCCTCTGGGTCCCACATCCAGAGATACAGTGGGTCTGGGGTAGGCTTGGGAATCTACATTTTTAACAAGCACCACTTGGGACCTCGTGGCTTTGGGCCATCCTAGCCTACCTGTGTCCGTGGGCTGCGGCCTGGCTGAAAGAGTTCATATCACCCTGGGGGGTGGTAGAAATTCCATTCCTGTACATGGTTCCTATCAGGGGGTCCGCACCACGCTCCAACAGCAAACTAACCAGCTCAAAATTTCCTGCAAGCCCAGAGAAGGGGGTTTTATAAGAGAATCAAGCAAACACACAGTCACAGACACATCAAGGGCCAGCGCGCTGGAGCCCCTTGACCGGCGTGAGCATCAGCAACTCTTACCTACGGCGGCTGCGAGCTGGAGGGGCGTTTCTGAATAGTTCTCCTCGCCATGCTCCACAGAGCCCTCCACCTTGGCCCCAGCGTCCAGGAGGAGCTGCGGAGGAAGAGTGGCCATTGAGATGTTTAAAGGACATGCATGTGAGGAGACGTCAGGAAAAGGTGGTGGAAATCAGTATGACGTCAGTGTTCCTGCCCTCCCTCTGGGTCTGTGAGCATGTGCACGGGGGAGGGCAATTGCACCTCAGAGGAAAAACCGAGAGCCTCTCGTATCTTCTAGAGCCTCAGATCACTCAAATTGTGGTCCACGGACAGTAGCATCGGCATCCCCTGGGAGCTTGTTTGAAATGCTGGCTCTGAGGCTCCACCCCAGACAGAATGGTGGGAATCTGCACTTCAGCAAGTTCTCCAAGTGATTTATATGCACATTAGAAGTTTCTAGAAGCACTGAGCTAGAAGCTCGTGGCACCAGAGTGCTGGAGGACTTCCTTTCGGGGTCGGTGACACAAAGCCTCGGAGAGTATTAGTGGGGTCTCTTAGAGCCATAGCAACTCAAGAGTTCTGAAGAACTCTTCGGGGACCACCAGGGCCAACCAGGACAAGAATCGCTTCTAGAACATCCTGGAGGGCTCTGAGGACAGCTCAGCATATGCTGAGTTTTCTGGCCAGCAAGATCAGTGAGTGAAGTGGCAGAGTGAGCTTCCAAGAGCGCTGTTGAATATGATTCCATTCTGTGCATCTCTGAGAGATCCGGGCTTCCTAAAAACAGAGATGCTGTCCATGCTGGATCTCACAGTGAACGTGCTGTCAGCACTGCTGATGTAAAATGAGGGGGAAACATCTGTCTTACCTGTTCAGGGCTACCTGAGGGCACAGCCAGGAAGGCGCTGCCTACCTGGCATTCCATGATGTGTGCACCTGCTGCAGAGAGGTGACCTGACTTCTGTTTGGCTTTGCTTGGCTATCCACTGCTCCTATTCCTGATTTAAAGGCTGGGGATACCACCGCATGTTAAGGGATGGCATCGGTGTCCACTAGGCCACCCTCTGACCCCTCCTTTCTTAGATCCCTCCACTAGGAGTGGGCTGGTCATGACATTCTACAGGCAGAAGCCAGCTCTCGGTGTGACATGTCACACACTCAACCTCCTGAAACATGACTTCGGATCTGTCTTAAGGATTCCCACGACCTAGGAAACAACGAAGGATTCCTGTGGCACTCCAACATTGCCTAGGGTTCCCTAGCACACTATTTTCTGCTCTGCATAATTCTAAGAGGCTTGGACCACGTAAAAGGAGGTGAGTTCCCGATGTACCCAAAGCTCAGCATTTATTAGGGGGTCAGATGTGGTCAGGGACCTGGATGCTGATCTCTTTTTTCCAATGAAGTAAAGTTTTAAGATCTAGAATAAACCGAGCTTAAGATCTAGAATATACTAGATGGCTATTCATTGAACACCAACTCTACAACAGCCAGAGAAGGTGCAAGCAAAACACACTTACGTGCCCAAAGGACCTCAGATGAGGACATACTCGGGGAGCTGTTTCAGAAGACACATGTGAAGACCCTACTCTAGACCTCTTGGATGGGATTCTCCATAAGTGGGATCCAAGCAAGTATCTTTTGGAACCACTCCCTTGGAGACTTGGATGTTTCTTTCCAGTGGTTGGAAACCACTAGACTCTGTGCAAACACTGGGGTCACACCTAAGGGAAGGTTCTAAGGTCTCACACCAGCCAGGTCTTATGTTCATGTTACAACAAGCAAAAATGAACAAATCCACAAAATCACAGCTCAGGCCCCACCCCCGAGCAACTGGGAACAACTTGATAAGTTTGCCACTCTGCGTGTGAGGCTGCATGTGGGTATGTGTTAAGTTCATATTGGTTAGAGCCAGGCCATATAGAGCATTACATATAATATTTTCATTCATATGATATGAATGTGCTATATTTAACTGCAATTAACCAATATGAATCTCTTAGGGAATAGGCATGCTGGGAGAGGTACAAATTTGCATAATGAAAGAGGTAAAATTAAAGGTCAGATGTGGATAGGGAAATATGTTAATACCTGAACTACAGGAATATGTCCATGCAACACAGCAAAAGTCAGAGCCGTCCAATGGCGGGTCTCAGGGTGGACGGATGGATATTTATGAGGAGTACTGACAACCTATAAACAAATTGAAGTTATTTTCAAAATGTGACCTTCACAATACTTAGACCAGCAAATCTGACCTATCTGTGGCTGGGCATGTGGGCTAGATATGTACAAAAGGTTGTCCTAGAAGGCGCCTCGGGAAACACTGGAGAGGTGGGGTAGTGACTTTATATCCTCCGTCACAATAAGGACTCCTTTTCTTCTCATCTGAAAAGAGCTGAATGGATGATTTCTGACCACCTCTAAGGAGCCTTGGAGAAGCTGTAATGGTGGCTACAATGAGCCTGTTCCCCTGCCTGTTTCCTCTTCCTGCTTAAGGGAGGGTGATGCTTCTGAGAGCTACGGGATGTCAGGTAGTGTGAGGCCACTACCATCACATCCGCATCTTTAGGGGAAATTCTTGGCAGTGGCAAAACCCATGCAAGGGGAGGTCTGCTTCGAGCTTTCAAGCCAAGCAATACCACCAGCCTTCTGATGGAGGACATCACCATCTGGTCACAGCTCACCCCACACTGTCCTCACTTCATTCTTCTGCTGGCTTCCTGGTTGACAAGGACCCTCATGCTACGGGAAACCTAGGCACAAACCTTCCCTGGGCACACCACGAATGAGCAATCTGATACTGGCCTTCCCATATTGGGACCTCAAAACACCCCAGGCCAAGAGAGAGGCTGCAGGACAGCTAAAGGTTGGGGTCCTGCAGGATTGCCACCTACATATGGCTTTTCTTCCAAACATTCCTGGGGCCATATAGCCGCGATGCCTGCTGCTTTCATAGCAGTTGATTTCACTAATCACCGGCGGGGGGAGGACCTTGAGCTGGGAGCTGTGGGATGGGCTAGAGGACCAGAGAACCCCACCAGGACCCAAAGTTGACGAGCCCTTGCAGGGATGTGCACAGTGCTTGGGGGATTCATAGCAGGAAAAAAAATCCCCAATACCTGAAATTTATAAGATCCAAAATGGTTCTGGATCCAAAACCATGTCTATTGCCTGCTTTCCTCAGATGAATATAAAGCATGCTAATTTTTTTTTTTTTTTAACCACAGTATTAAGACTACAAGAGCATCTAATTTTGAACTAAAAAAAGTTTCCTGGGGTGGCTGAGTTAGGAGTGCAGCATGTCAATCGATCTTCTCAGCCTCTGAGACTGCCAATATTAGGCTGCCGGAAGAGAGTGGGTCTTCTTTTTTTTTTTTTTTTTTTTTTTGTGAGAGTGGGTCTTAAGTCAGCATAGAACATGGTCAAAAAGTGTAATTTTACCTATTATAAGCCTTGGCGGGGGCAGGAACCAATAATAACTGAGTCCTAAATTGATGCTACTCTGTATTTATTTCTTCCAACAACTCTCTGAGATGGGTGCGATTATTCTCCCATTTTGCAAAGGGGAACACCGAGGCTCAGGAAGGTTAAACTATTTGCCCAAGCAGAAAAGCAAGTTACTAAGATGCAGCAGTTTCAGAATTTGAACCCATGTGTCAAATTCTAAAGCCTGCGGGGGGTGTGCTTTCCACTATACCACACTGCCTCATGGAAGCTTTGCAATTAGCTTTAAGACCTGTGGTTTAAACCGGCCAACCGGGTGAGCCAATCGGGATTCGGTGGGGGAGGGTGGAAGATCTGGGGGAGCTACACCTTAGCTCAGGGTACGTGGACCAACTTTGTATTTGGCAGAGGAAAGGGCTGATGGCTCAGGAGAGCTCTCTCTTCCCGACCCCAGAAGGAATGGATCAGCAAGAAGAATCAGAGATTGGGTACAGCTGAACTGAGGGAAAAGCTAGGGCTCCTTGTGGCCTCGTTGGTTGTTTTTAAATGAAAAATGTTTTGGGGCAGCTCCTTGGAGTTTGGTTGGGCTGGGGCCTCAGGATGGAGGAAATCCAACAGCTGGTCTGACCTATTTGCTGGACTGAGCACCCTCAGCGGTGGCTCTTTGGGAGATAAAGCCCCCCCCTCTTTGCTCGCCTTCCCCAGGGACTGCCAGGCCCAGGGGCCCTGCAGCCCTCTGCACCCTCACCTCCACATTCAGGTCAGCTCCGGCATCCAGCAGCATCTGAACCATTGCCTCGTCCCCGCGGACGCAGGCGTACATCAGGGGGGTCATGCCCTGCAGTGAGTTAAAAACCAGAGAATGGAGGTTTACCAGGTGGCTGTGTCACTTGACAAAACAAACGGAAAACCTTACTTGTGTGAAGAAGGCTATAACTGTACTCAAAATCCAGTATTTTAAAGTAAATGTACAGCCCTATAAGGTCATAATCCTCCATATTTTGAAAACCAAAAGGGAAGCAAGAAGGGAAACATACATTGCCTTTTTTTTGCATTTATCTTGGCTTAAGGCGGAGGATTTTTTGTTTGTCTTAGGGTGCAACAGATCTAAGAGTGTTTGCTAAAACAAGTGGCTGGTTTCAACTGAAAGCTCTTAGGAACTTTCTGGATTCTGCAATATCAGCCCTAAGCTATCTAATTGGTAAATACTGTTTCCTTGACATTTTCTCTTTCACAATATAAGTGTCATCTTTGCTCTATGTGAGCTGCTGGTCAGTGTCAAGGGAAGTTGGTGCCTCTGAGTATGACCCCAACATGACGTCGGCTTTGACATTATCATTTACAAGCAAAAGGCAAGGGAATGAGGAATGACTTTCAGGAATTCCATATCTGCCCACGATTCCTGCTTATTACAAAGTACCACAACCAACAGAAGTAAGGGATAGATTTTTCAATAAACAGTGTTGTGAAGGTGGCTATTTGGGAAAATGTTCAGGTTAGAGCCTTATCTCACACTATACACCAAAATCATTTCCAGTTTGATTAGAGATATAGAGAAAAAAATTAAAACCATAAAAGACATCTAACTGGATCCGTTTCTAGGCATAAAAGTAATGGAAGAAATCACAAAAGAAAATCATTATAGTGTTGAGGACATGCAATTGAAAACATAAACAAAATTAAGAGGTAAACAATAAATTGAGACATATTTGTCATATTGTAACAGAGGGTTATATGTCTAATATGTAAAGAGCTCTTTGAAATAAAGAAGAAAAACACTTAAGCTCTAATGAAAAACAGGCAAAAGATTAATTAAATTAAGTAAAAGATTAACAGGGTACACATAAATAGTTGGAGAGTGTGTACAAGGAAACAGTCTCTGGGAAAGTAACTTGAGATCAAAAACTTTAAGATAAGTTGATGCATTTGAGTGACTATTTCCACTTAAAAAAAAGTTCCCTAATGAAATAATCAGAGATTTGAACAAAGGTTTGTGTAAGTATATGTAGCTCAGCATTACTGATATAAGTAATTAGAAACAATCTAAGTATTCAACAACTGAGGTATGGTTCACTGAACAAATAATATGACCATTTTATGTGGCCATTAAGAGTCAGTTAAAAAAAGAATATTTAATGATACTGCAAAGTATCTTTAATACAAAATATGAAAACCAGAAAGATAATAAAGCCTTGTTCTTAAAAAATAATGTGTGTGTGTGTGTGTGTGTGTGTGTGTATGCGTGTGTGTGTGTATTACGGCTCCTTTGTGTTGCTCAAGAAAATTATTAGCTGTTATCCCTTCCCTGGAACTTGCTGCATGAGCTGCCCACGTGAGAAGCAATTCCATTTGTCCTTTGTGACTTTCCATCTGGGGCTCACATTGAAAGCTGCTGTTTGTTTTCTCCATCCGTGACATCTTCACCCACCCAGGGTGTCTCCCTGATAGATACACAAGCCTCTCACTGTACCTGTTTCAGTGGTTTGGGGGATGGCTGCCTGTCTCTGAGGTGTCTCCTAGGGTCCCTCAGAATGACTTTTGTGTATCTTAAACACACCCTGAAAGTTTGGTGAAAATCTGCTTGGATTTGTTCTGTGGTGCAGAGAACTAATTTTAACCATGCTGGAAAAAGGGCTTGAAGGACACAAGCTAAATATAAATGATGGTGGATGATGATGGTATGATTTCCTTTCTGGAATAGGTCTGTTTTTCTCTATTTTCCATTTCAGCTGCAAGGATCACGTGCAACTTCTGTACAGATGAACAAGGATATTTTTATAAGATATTTTAAAAACTTAAAAAAAAAAAACACCACCACCACAATCACCCTACGTCACCAGAAGGGGGAGCCTCTGTCCAGTGCCTGCTGTTTCCATCCTGCCCTGGGGCAGGGCACATGGTGGAGGTGGGGTGCCTGTTCAGACACTCCGGGGACCCTGTACCTGTTCGCTCATGGTGTTGATCCCATCGGGCCCCAGGAGAGACACTGCCTGCTTCACCAGGTCCGTCCGCCCACAGTTCAGCATCCGGAAACCCAGGTCCTGCTTAAACTTGGCTTCGATGGCCACTGCGTCCAGCTTCCGAGAAGCGCAAAAGCAGTCGTCGGCCCTAAGGAAGGGAGAGATGGTCAGGTGTGTGCAGCATCTTCGCCAGGACCGGCTCTCGAGTTAGGAAGCACCGAGGAGACTTTCCATTTGCTTTTCATGTCAATTGCTTGTTTCTGGGCTCCAGTTAGAATATGGTTATCTCTTGATCCTTGTCCTTTATAACTGCTGCTTATCTGTCTTCTCTCTCCTCTGCTCCCACAGCATACTGAGCTAAGAATAATAATGGCTAATATTTACTGACTGTTCACTATGGTTAAACTCTTTACATGAGTTAATTCGTTTACTCCCCACATAACCCTAAGAGGTAAGTACTATCATTACCCTCTCTTTTAACCATGGGAAACAGACACAGATAAGGGACTTGCCCAAGGCCACAGCAAAAAGCAGTGAGCTGGGATGTAAGCCCAAGGCAGTCTGTGGAGAGCTGACCTGGGTATATACTGTGTCCCCCTGTCCCCCCATCACAGCATATACTATTTGCCTCTTTCCTTGTCTGACTTCCCCTCCAGGCTGGGGACTTCTGAGAGCAGGGACCTTGTCCAGCAAGTCTCTGCATCACAGTCCAGACAGCACCCAGCACGCGGAGGTGTTAAAAACGTTAGCCGAGTGAACACAGGATGGCTGGAATCTCTACTTTCAAAGTGGAAGCAGGGCGGAGACCTGGCAAGATGAAATAAGAGTACTAGTGGTGAGATGCTTTGGAAACTAACCGAGCCAGTTGGGCGAAGTGAGCCAGGTTAGGGAAGGGTGGGGAGGAGAATCAAGGAATTCAAGAAGGGGATACAAACTACGCTTGCAAAGGATGTTGCTTCCTTCTTATGGTGAATTGTCAAATCAAATCACCAAGCATTTACTGAGCACCTGTTTGCAAGAGGCGCACAATGCCTGGAAGGGGAGAGGGCACAGGCCCTGGCAACCATAATGCCATGTGGCAATTGCAGTGATTGAGGTGTTCAGAGACACACACCAAACAGAGCCTTCCTGGGGAAGGTGACCCCTGAGCTTTGTCTTTTTTTAAATATATATCTTTATTGGAGTATAATTGCTTTACAATGTTGTGTTAGTTTCTGCCGTACAACAAAGTGAATCAGCTACATGTATACATATATCCCCATATCCCCTCCCTCTTGAGCCTCCCTCCCACTCTCCCTATCCAACCCCTCTAGGTCATCACAAAGCATCGAGCTGATCTCCCCGTGCTATGCGGCTGCTTCCCACTAGCTGTCTATTTTACATTTGGTAGCGTACATATGTCCATGCTACTCTCTCACTTCATCCCAGCTTCCCCTTCCCCCACCTGTGTCCTCAAGTCCGTTCTCTACGTCTCCGTCTTTATTCCTGCCTCGCCACCAGGTTCATCAGTACCGTTTTTTTTAGATTCCATACATGTGCATTAGCATACGGTATTTGTTTTTCTCTTTCTGACTTACTTCACTCTGTATGACAGATTGAACTGTGTCTTAAATAAGGAGAGAGAGGGACAGAGGGTAGGAGAACTTGGAGCAGGGCTTGCATGAGCAAAGGTATGGACACGAGACATGGCGGGCTCTGAGAGCTAACTATGGAGGTTTTAGTGTTTCTGGGGCATAAACTTCCAGGCAGAGGGCCAGAAGCTGAGGGTGGGGAACTTTACTTAATCCTAAGACTTTATCCGTAAGAGCCACTGAAGGTTTCTAAGCAGGCAGGGGAGTGATACGGTTGGATGGCCAACTCTGGGAGACCGTGGAGGATGGATTTGAGGGGAGCTGACCCTAGAGGTGGGGAGATGTTAGTGCTAAAAGAAACAGCCAAACAGAAAGAAGTCACTGCCCAAGTGTGAAGTGACAAGGGGCTGAGTGAAGGCAGTGGGTGCTGGGACGGAGCAGAGGACAAGGATTCCGTCTTTTCTACGAGCAGGTGCCCATTTCTCAGGTGATGGCCCTTGTCCTCAGGCTGGTGAGCTACACGCCCTGCATCATCAGGAGTCTGTGCGGTCCCGGACCCCTTCATATTCCTGCTCTTTGCTAATGCTGGGCATGGATACCCAGGAAAGGAGCCAGGGCTCCAGAATTCCTGGTTCCACTCCTGCCTCTAAATAACCCACTTTCTGGTGTGAGGAAGGGTTAAGTTTGCCAGGGAACTAGCTTCTTGTTAATCCTTGAAGGAAATGAGACGGACTGTTGTTCTGAAAGTTTATGGCACTAAGGCTCCTCAGTACGGCTAGGATCTGGGGCAGAGGACCTGAGGGATGAAGAACAGAGGGAACCTTAGGAATCAAGTGGGATGGGTGTGCCCTTGACCCTTCACTGGGTTCCTGACCTATCATTCATCTCAGCTGGCAAAGGAGCCTTGGAGGAAGGCTGTCCGGAAATAGGAACACAGTCACAGGAGATGTTAGGGCTCTTAGAGGACCAGAGGGCGCTGATGCAGTGACGATGGAATCCAGAGAAAGAGGAAGCTTGGTGTTGACGTGGGGTCTAATCTGCATACATGCTTCAGGAACCGCGTGTCAGGCCAGGCCATCCGAGGGCTTGTTTGTATGACAGCCCTGGGAGGAACTAAGAAAGGTATTTAGGAGACTTGGACCTGGACCCTGGACTCCAGGATTAGACCTTTTCATGGCAGGTCGAGGAGCCAAGACTACCTCAGTTGGAAGACTCTCCGAGGAAGCCTGAGAGCTCTCCAGGTGTGGGTAGGGGAGGGCTGAAGACTTCGGGTCTGGCTTTAGACCATGGCATCAGCACCCAAGATGTGAACTTCTAAGGACACAAAATGGGGCTGTGCCCTAGGGCTTCTTGGTCCAGTTCATGGTTTGGACTTGGGATTCTTACAGCTACGGTGGCCAGATTTAGCAAATAAATATACTTTAGCAAATACTGAGTGACACAAACTTATACTAGAACATTATTCACTGTTTATCTGAAATTGAAAGTTAACTTAAAAAAAAAATCTGGGAAAGGGCAGAGCCACGTGCCATGATTTGAAAAGAACACACGGTGAGATCATGGATCCCACTGAATGTAGACAGCACCTATCTCCAGGGGAAGAGGGGAGGTGCTTGGTGTGGCAGTGGGCTTCATCTAAGGGACCCATGTTCCCCCAAAACTGGTTAAGGCAGATGCTTCAGGCAAAATGAACACAACAGAGAGAAGAAGGTGAGAGCAACAGGGTGAGATCCTGCGGCACACATTACAGAGGCTTCCGGAGAGGGAGAGATGGGGGCCTGCAGGTGTCACACCGAGGTGTCTGGAGCCTTGATGGGGGTGTGTGTGTGCAAATCTTGGGGAGGTAACTGATTTGACTAATTGGAAGGGAAACCTTTCTTCTAACAGACCACTAACTAATTCTGGAAGAGGTTGCTTTGTGAAATCAAGAGCCTCCTTCTTGGGGAGCAAAGATGCTGTGAATCGTCACCGTCACTGAATTTGCAATTTCCTCTCTCCTGTCTGTGTCCAAGCCCCTTCTGCTCTCTTCAATGCCCGATTGACTCTCTCAAATAAGCATCTTTTCCGGAATCACGCTAAATTCCATGTGACTGGATGAGGGTTACTGTGGCACATCCTGTGTGTGGGCACCAGGAGGGGAGGTTATGGAGGAGAGACACAGACCCTACCCCGTGTTCACGGAGCTCCCAGACTGGTAAAGCGATAATCCCTGGAACAGCAGGAGAAGCGTTTACCAGCTACAGAGGTCCTTGATTTTAATTAGAAAGAGAGAAATGGCAAGAAAATTACTGTCACTGAGATGATGGTGATGATGATGGTAATTGTTGTTATAGGAATCCAACGCTTATTGAATACTGACTATTGAAATCTAAGCTCTTCCCACGTATTAACTCATACGGTCAGTACAACAAGCCCACAATGTAGGTGATATTGGGAGCCCCGTTCCAGAGATGAGGAAACTGTCCAAGTCACAGGGCTGGTAAGTGGCGAGCCAGGATTTGACCTGGCTGATCTGAGACCCCAGCCTGACACTGGCACTTCTCCATCATGCTGGCATACCCACATATACAACCGTCTACTGGACCAAACTGCTTGGATGGCTCTCAGACCCTCAAATTGGGCCCGTCCAGAATGGAGGTTTTTATGTCCATCCCCACCCTCCATCCTTGTCCTCCAGTCGTCCCATCTCCGTAAATGGTACCACCGTCCACCCAGGCGCTCAGGCCAGAGCCTTCTCTCATGCCCATATTCATTCCGTCAGCTGTTAATGTTCCCACCCAAATCCCAAATCCGCCCGCTTCTCTCCACCTCCACCACCCGTACCCTGCTTCTAAACACCAGCATCTTTTTTTTTTTAATTGGGGTATGGTTGTTTTACAACGTTGTGTTAGTTTCTACCATACAGCGAAGTGGAGTCCCCTGGGCTATACAGCAGGTTCTTATTAGTTAACTCTTTTATACATATTAGTGTATATATGTCAATCTCAATCTCCCAATTCATCCCACCTACCCACCCCTGCTTTCCCCCCTTGGTGTCCATACAACACCAGCATCTCTTGCCTAGAGGTCATAATTTCAGTCCTATTAAAGTGCTCATAATGCAGAGACTTTCAGGTCTGGGCATATTTTAATTCTTAGGCCTGTGATATCCTAGACAGCTGCTGACAAACAAGGACTGCCTTGCACCAAGCATAGGCGTAAGAATTTGTTATGACAAATTCTCATGACAGTGCTTTGGCTTGGGTCATTAGCAGGGGAGGGTTGGGAAGGGACAGTTGTTTAGACTTTTATATATTGGAAAGTTGTATTTTGAAATGCTTTAATAAAAGTTTTCTGTGTGAGGGACATCCCTGGTGGCACAGTGGTTAAGAATTCGCCTGCCAATGCAGGGGACACGGGTTCAATCCCTGGGCTGGGAAGATCCCACATGCTGTGGAGCAACTAAGCCCATGTGCCATAACTACTGAGCCCACATGCCACAACTACTGAAGCCCACGCGCCTAGAATCCGTGCTCCACAACATGAGAAGCCCATGCACCACAACGAAGAGTAGCCCCTGCTCGCCACAACTAGAGAAAGCCCGTGCACAGCAACGAAGACCCAACGCAGCCAAAAAATAAATAAATAAAATAAATTTTAAAGAAGTTTTCCGTGTGATTTCACTCTTCTCTCTATCCAAACCAGTCTCTTACACAAGGTGAGAGTGAGCTTAAAACGTCTATAAGGGGAATTCCCTGGTGGTCCAGTGGTTATGACTCTGCGCTCTCACTGCCGAGGGCCCGGGTTCAATCCCTGGTCAGGGAACTAAGATCCCACAAGCCATGGAGCATGGCCAAGGAAAAAAAGTCTATAGGACCATGTTCTGCCTCTGCTTAACACCTTTCAATGCCTTCCCATGTACTGAGAATAGAATCCAGCTCTCCACGCATGGCCTGCCGGGCTCTGGGGTACTGGCCCGGCCCTGCTCTCCAGCACTTCCCTGCCTCCTTCACTCTGTATGAGCAATTCTCCTCTCTCTTCTGTACCTTCAGCTGGTCAACGCCTGTCCTGCCCGGAGGACTTTACTCCTGCTGTTCCCCCTGGCTAGAATGCCCTTCCCCTGGCTCTTTGCAGGGCTGACTCCTTCTCTCCCCTCAAGTGTGAGCTTGGAGGTCATGTCCAAAGGATGTCTTCTCTGACCATCTAAAGGGGGTAAGTTTCTCCCCTATCTCTGTACACCTTGGCTCCAGGTCAATTTCATCTGTCTCCTTCTTGGCACCTTTCAAAGTCTGTGACTATTTTATTAATTTATTTTTTCACTTGTAAAAAGCTTGTTTTTTGGGTTTTTTTCCATGAGAATGTCAGCCTCCTGGGGGCAGGACCACATCTACCTTATTGTCTGTTGTATCCCCAACAGTGCCTGAAGCATAATGGCATTAACAGATGTGTGATCCACGCACAACCCACTGTTCATTCTTGAGAGCAGACCCCAGGAAACGTCTGTTCATCAAGAATCCCTCGGCCATACAAAGTAAGTAATGGTTCTGGTTACTGAATTCTGCCAGCCAATGCAGGCCAGCAAACTGAAACAGGTAAGAAACATTTTCCATAGCGGTATGTGAAAATGTGGCTTTCTGTTCAACTGGGTTTGTTAGAAAATTTAACTCTGCAAAGTCTTAATTCCTGCAGCCTTCTTGCAGACACGACTCAGAGCTCCATTTACTCTTTCTGGAAAGTCTCTGAGGGATCTGCCCCGGAAGACCAGCAGGTTCCCCGTGGCCTGGACAAATGAGCATGCCTGCCTAAGTACAGGACTTAGTTATGTAGAAATCTATTAAGCCAGTCACCTGGGGCTTCACTAGAAGGTGATCAACTTTGTGGTTTTTCCCTCTGAGTGGCTTTCAATGATGCCATAAAAAAATCTGATCAATTTAAGTAAGAGTGGTCAGCTACCAAGGTGGTCAATTTCTCTGATTTCTCAAGAACCCCGGCCCCAAGAGACTGGTTCAATATTTCCCACTACTTCAGGAACATGACTTCAGAAAGATGTTTTCCAGGAGGCCTGCAGGCCTGAGGACAGCAGTGATTGCACTGCCTTTTCTCCCCCGGGGAAGGAGGCGGCGTTGAGGTGAGAGCTGATACATTCTGCTGATATCTTGATGCAGTCCAAGTGACAAATGCAAGCTGGTGAGGCCTCAGACACATTTTATTCACTTATGAATTTTAAAAGCTAGCACAGAAGTTACGAGCATGAACTCTGGTTTTCCCAGCTCTACTGTTTAGCAGCTATGTGACCTTGGGGCAAGTTATTTAACCTCTGTGTTATTCAGTTTTCTCATCTGTAAAATGAGCTTTTAGTAACGATACCTTCCTTGTAGGATTTTGGGTGTGGATTAAATGAGATAAGCCATGTACAGTGTGTGGAAGAGAACAGAGCTTGGCACACAGCTCTCATTAAATGTTAGAGAACTCATACCATAATCATTATTACAAATCACAAAGCAAGGTGCAGACTGGAGAAAATACACTGTATTTCAAAGAAGCAAATGCAGAGACACAGAGACTAAAGAATGTTTTAGGAATAGCACTTCTTAAGGTCTCAGATTAGACACTGTATTTAACAAATTCTACCAGAATAAAGGCGGTCCTTTTCCTAGTGGGGAAACCATGCCCCCAGAAGGGCTGTCACTCCTGTCCTGTATGCTTCTGCAAGCAAACTGTAAATGATGACAGAGGTTGGGGAGGGAGGGGGGAATGGGAGTCACACTTGATGAAAGCACAGTGTCTGGAACAGTTCAACAGCAAGAAAAGCCAGAGCCTCTCAGGATGCTATGGGCCTGCCCAGCCAGGCTCCCACACCCTCTTTCCTCCTCCACCACCAGGACCAATCCTGACTCCGCTGGTACGAGAAGGTAACCTGCAGCTCCCAGGATCCCTGAGCTCCAGTGGAACTCTGCTAAGCCCGTCCCCCAGGGTGTGCGCTCAGAAGCCAGACTGCCTGGGTTCACTGCTTGGCTCTGCCCTCACTCCCTGGGTAATGCTGCACAGGTTACTCAATCTCCTTTATTTTTCTCCTCTGTAAAATAGGGACACTAACATTACATGTTTTACTTATCCAACAAAGACTTAGAAAGCAATGACCATGGACCAGGCATATTGTAAGGTTTTTTTTTTTTTACAAATATTGACTTGTTTAACTCTCATGATATCCCTATGAGGAAAGCATTATTATTACTAACCTATTTTACAGATAAGGAAAATGAGGCACAGAGAGGTTAATTAATTTGCTCATTGTCACACAGCTAATAAGGAGGAGTCAGGATGTGAACTGAGACAGTCTGGATCCGGGGTCAGTCCCACTGACTAGTCCGTACTGCTCAGTTCTTAGTGATGTGCTGGCAACCACTGGGCTTCCAAAGGGACTCCTCATGACCCTGGGATCTGAACTCCAAAAGGCCTAAGCAGTTCCCATAACCATGACTTTCTCATCAGTAATAAAAAAAGCTACTCTTCACTGCACGCTCATTATATGCCAAGCGCTGTACAAAGTGCTTGGTTCCCACCACTTCAATGGATTCTCTCCTTGAAGGAACTGCTGGAAGCTGAAGCCCAGGTTTGAGTGTCTGACACCAAAGCCTGTGCACCTACACATCAGGCAGAGCCCAGGCCCCAGCACCAGAGTCCACATCCCTGTTTGGCCTCTTACTTGCTATCTTGGGCAGGTAGCTTAACCTCTCTAAGCCTCTGTCTCTCTATCTGCAAAGCAGGCTTGACAACACCAGTACTTAACGTCTATATCTGCAATGAGGATTAAAGGAGATGATACTTTCGAACCACTCAGCACAGTGTGTGATCATAATTGCCTGATACATGGGATGCATATTTATTATGATACTATTATTTTATAACTGCAGGTCCTCTTTCTAGGGATTTAATCAGGCCATCTGGAATCTCCCCTTTCCCCCTTCCCCCTCCCCCATCCTCCAACCACACAATCCTCCAGTCCCAGGGCAGGTCTTTCCTTGGCCCCCGAGGCGATTTCCAGCTATCCCAGAGCCCGGCCCCCCAGAGCCCAGCCCTCCCTGCAGCCTCGTGTTTGCTGGGCCTTGTGAAAGCTCTGCGGTTTCTCTCATGGCTTCTCACTTCCCTTTCCCCGTGTTTCTATTCTTGTTCATCAAGGTCTCGCCAGCAGGCTGGCAACCTGAGACAGAGCAACTTTCGAGACCCCTCTCAGAGGCAGTGGCCTGGGGTAAATATTTAGTAAATATTTAGTAAATATTTACAGTTTCCCAACACACTATAGTTAATATAATACTACTACTACTAACTGACATTTATAGATAGCTTTCCACATGCTAAGCATTTCACATGTAATAACACATCTCATCCTCAACATGGCCCTCAAAACTGGGCACTGTTCTTTTCATTTTACAGATGAAAAAACAGAGGCGTGGAGGTTATGTCACCCGCCCAAGGTCACACAGCTTGTAGGTGGCAAGGCCTGGTTCAACCCAGGTGGTCTGACTCCTGAGCCCATGCTCACTTCCTGCCAAAACCGTTAAACCCAAAAGGCAGGTTTCCACATGCCCATTTCACAGGTGAGGAAACAGAGACCGAGAGGCATTAAGTAACCTGCCCCAAAGTCACTTGGCTCTTCTATCTCCAAGTCACCAGACCTGTCTCGTCACAAAGTTAGGCCTAAGTAAGACTCGGGTTGGTGAGGAGTCCCACACCTGGTCCCAGGCCAACTCCTCTGAATCCAACACTATCGAATGCCACGAGCCACACCCTGGGAATACAGAGGGGCCAATAGGATGAGATTTCGGCCCCGGAGAACCTCAGAGGCTAAGCGAAGTGCCACGATTCATTCGTTCCACGTATTGAGCACCAGCTACAGGCCAGGCGCTGGGTTAGGTGCTGGGGTCCAGCAGCAAGTGGACCAGACATGGGCCCTGCCCTCCCAGGCTGTCATGGAGAAGGATATTAAGCAAGATGTTTGGCTACATAGGTGACTATGTAACTGGAAATGAAGTTGCCTAGGGTTGAGAGTACAACACTGACTCAAAATAGTAATTGCGGATCAAGTCGCCATCCCTTCGTATTTCTCTGTGGGCACGGAGCTTTCTGACATCCAGGAGCAGACGACAATGCTGATTTCATTTATCTGCCGACCCTGGAACTCACCCAAGGGTGGCAGAAAAAACTATTCATGAAATGGGAGGGAAGTACATACGTGTCAAGGTTTTTGTGAGGAATCAGTGAGAGGGTGCATACAAATCTATTCTTGCTATGCTGGAGGTACTGTTTGAATACAGATACGTAACTGGAGATGTGGGATGTGTGACACAGACTATGAATTTCTAGAAGATGTGGGCCTATGTCAATCATCGGAAATGCAGGAGAAACATTACAAGAGTCAGCACTCCCACTACCTCTTTAGGAATTCAGGGTAATGTTGTGTTGTCTGTGAACAACACCTAAGCTAGGGATGGAACGGGGTTCATCTTGGGCAAACTCTGATTCATTGGATGATTAGAGTAAAGGTGTTAAGCAGGATTCTGAGGCCATGACCAGATTTAGCCAAGAAAGAGGAACCCTACAGAACAGGGGCCTACATAATGGTTCTGAAAGCAACTGGTAAGGCAGGAATAGGGCCACTGGTTTAAGTCGTGGCTGTACCACCCATTAGCTGTGACCTTGGATACATCACATTTCCCCTGGCAGCTTCAGTATCCTTATCTATAAAATGAGGGTGTTGGGCTAGTCAAGCTCTCCGGTGCCTCCAAGCACGGACATTCTCTGAGTTTATCACATGTTTTCTGGTGTTCACGTACCACTCTTTACTGTGCAACAGCTTTTCTCCCTGACTCCATCCTGACATTTTAGCTTCTTAGTTTTTGCTCTAATTTCATGCAAACACTTATTACTGTAGCCAAGTGGATCACCTGGGAAAGAAATGCGTCTAGTTTCCCAGCTTACTGGGCACCTGGATGAGGTCAGCTTGAGGAGGAACAAGGCCAAGAATTTGCCAGTTTACACTTTCATTTAAAAGCAGCCCAGTGGTTCTCAAAGCACAACAAAGAAAGCCACACCCTGTCCCTGCTGTGAAGCACAGGAGTCTGCCTGGAAGAGAATTTCAGGAAGGAGGCAGAGGTGCTGGGCTTGGGAGCAGAAGGGCAAACTCTAGGCCAGTGCAGTCCTAGCACCTATGCTGCTGACTGGCACAGGGCTTGAAAACAGTTGGAAAACGTTGATGTGGGGCATACATATGCCTAGCTCTTATCTCGCTTCCAGCTGGGTCCACTCATTGGTGTTCCCTGTCTGGCTCTGGGGCATCTGAGTTTGGACCGTGGACTAGGGAAGGGTGATATAGGATAAGTTCTAGTATCATAGATGGGTATTAAGGAGCTAATGTTTTAAGAAATCTTCATTAATTCATTCTGATCACCTATTGTATGTCAAGCAGTATGCAAGGCATACTAAAAGTATTTTATTGGTTCTCAAATAATAGTAATACTAGTAATAACAATACCAAACACATTAGTACTTATTGTGTACTAGGAACTGTTCTAATTTTATTATATGTGTGTGTGTGTATAAATATATATATACACACACCCACACCCCCCCCACACCCACATATATACTCATTCATATATGTGAACTTATCCAATCCTTACTTTAACCCTAGAAAATTTCTCTTCGCTGCTCAGAAGAAGAAACTGCAGCATAGAGAGGCTAAGAAACTTGCCCCAGGTCACAGAGCCTGAAAGTAGTAAGTAGAACTGAGATTTGAACCAGGCCGACTGTTGCTGGAGCCCTGCTCTTACTGCCTCACTCCCCTGCCTCTCTGTGTTACCAAAGGCCTTCCACGTTCACTTAGATTCTGTTCAAATGCTGCGTGGGTAACTACTAAGACGCCTGGTCCTGAGCCGGGTGCCAAAGAAATCTAAATTCCCAGCCACAGGCTTCAAATTCAAGGCTGTCTTGCAGTGGCCCCTCTGGAAAGTTCCCCATTTCTCAACCATTTCTTCCTTCTCACCACTCCAGCCACAGGGTCTCTTCCCACTTCATATACACATTTCCCTACCGTTTTCTTGCCTGCATGCATGGTGTGTCCCTCACTGCAAATTCTCTCCCCTGAATCTGCTTTCCTTCAAGTTGTATTCTAGACCCAAGTCCCAGATCGCAGCTTCTGACCTGCAGAATCCCAGAAGGTCAGTGCTGAAGGACAGCACTCAGCTCAACTCTCTACCTTCTTCAGATCAGGAAACTGGAAGCCTGAGAAGGGTTAACTAATTTTTAGGGGTCAAAGATGTATTTAGGAGCAGAATTCATGTCTTCTTTTAAGGTCATTTAGCAAGTCTCTCTATGGATGGATAACTGCAGGTTTTGCAGGGCAGTGATTCTCAAATGGGGGTGATTTTGTCTGCCAGGGGACATTTGGCATTGTCTGGAGACATTTTTGGCTGTGACAACTAGGGACCTGCTACTGGCGTCTAGTAGGTAGAGGCAAAATATGCTGCTAAACACCTTACAGTGCACAGGACATCCCCCACTACAAAGAACGATCCAGCCCAAGATGTCAATAGTGCTGAGGCTGAGAAACCCTGGTGGAGGGAAATACAATTTTTTTGCATCATCTCTTATGTAGTGGGCAGTTCCCATTACAGGATTCTGTAACCGTGACAATAAAATGGAACCTTCAGAAATGAATCGTGAAATGGAAAATCAGAGGACTCTAGGCTTCACTTGGATAGAGGCCCCTGGCCCCCCTCCTCAACACATTTTCCCAAGGAAGCCAAATTCCTTTTCAGAGCCTTCAAGTCCCCCCAGTAATGAGTTCTTCCTTCTCTTCTGGGTAGCAAAAAGTTGAACAAATTGAGACCGCTTTGTACGCAAGTAAGTCACACCGAGATCTCCGTGCACCTTTGTAAGAAAATTATATGATTGTTGCAACTGGAACATGCAATGCTTGCAAAGTTCCTAGGAGAAATCTTTGTCCAACAATCGTGCCCGCTTGCTGTTTAATGCTGCTACTAAAGTACAGAAAAGAGCCAGCTCATTAAACCTGCCTTGAATAATGTAACAAAAGTGTGATTCCACGTCCTTCTCCCAGCCAATCTCTTCTGCCTCGTGAGATACAGCAAGGGACCTGGAAGCTTTCTCCTTCTTAGGAGTAAATGCTCAGTTAGTGGCAAAACCCACTTTGTTTACCTCCTCACCAAAAAGGAAATTCTGGGTCTGTTCAAATACGTGAAAAAAGACATCTCAAATGCAAGGGCTAGGAGAACAAAACTAGCGTGTTACATCTGAACGTGCTGTCATGTTATTTTGAGTAGAAAATAATGAAGCAGAGTTACATGTCTCTTGCTCTGGCATCACGGCTTATTTTTTTTTTTGCTTCTGTTTTTTTTTTTTTTTTTTGCGGTACGCGGGCCTCTCACTGTTGTGGCCTCTCCCATTGCGGAGCACAGGCTCCGGACGCGCAGGCTCAGCGGCCATGGCTCACGGGCCCAGCCGCTCCATGCCATGTGGGATCTTCCCGGACCGGGGTACGAACCCATGTCCCCTGCATCGGCAGGCGGACTCTCAACCACTGCGACACCAGGGAAGCCCACGGCTTATTTTAGGAGTTGAAAATAAGGCCTATCCCTACAGAAAGGAGTCACCTTTGATTTTGGCAGCCCTTAATGTATCCCTTTTTGGCAGAGACTCATTGCTCTCCCCCAGAATCGTTTACCTCCTTTATGTGTTGTAGGACCTGAATTTTCAGCTGGGCACATGGCTGCCCAGATAAAGACTACATTTCCCAGGTTCCCTTGCAGCTAGACATGGCCACCTGACTAAGTGCTGGCCAATAGGGAGTAAGGGGAAGTGATGGTGTGCAATCTCCGGGGCATGCCCTATCTTACATTCCCTCTTCCCACTAGATAGATGTAGTTCTGGTGGGTGGGGCAGCCATGTCCGGCCATGCAGAGAAAGGTATCACCTAAGGGACCACAGAGCAACAAGAGGGAAGGTGCCTGGGACCCTGACCTGGAGTTGCCATAACAGCCCAGACTGCCTATGCCTGGATTGTTAGATGAGGAAAATTTTAAGCTCCTATCTTATCCAAGCCACAGGTACTTCGCATGTCTGTTACAGCTTATGAATCTATATCCTAATTAATCTATTCCACAAATGGTTCTTTAATTTAAATCAATTCAACGAAGCACACAGGAAGCACTAAATATATGCGGGCTATTGCACTAGGTGCTGGAGATTCCAAGATGAAACACCATCTTCCAAGGAATTCTAGAAAGAATGGATAGTCTTCTTTATAACAATTTTCACAAATAAACATACCAGTTCCTGAGGTGTAAGGGCAAAGTTCTAGTGTTACAATCCCAAAATTAATTCCCAGTAACACCAGTCCTGTAAACTGCTCTATGACAGATCTGCACATTATTTCTGTAAAGGGCCAAAGTAAACATTTTGGGCTTCGTGGGCCATGTGGTCTCTGCCATAACTACTCAGCTGTGCTACGGTGGTGAAAGCAGTCATAAACAATGCTAAACAAAGGGGTATGGCTATCTCCCCATACAACTTCTTTTACAAAAATAGGTGGCAGGCAGCTCTAGTTTGCTGACTCCTCATCTATGGTAAAAGAATTTAATAGGATAACCTTCTTTTGGGGATTTACAAGAAAGACAGGATGTTAAAAGCACTGAGAGGGACTTCCCTGGTGGCACAGTGGTTAAGAATCCGCCTGCCAATGCAGGAGACACGGGTTCGATCCCTGGTCCGGGAAGACCCCACGTGTGGTGGAGCAACTAAGCCCCTGTGCCACAACTACTGAAGCCCGCATGCTCTAGAGCCTGCATGCCTCAACTACTGAGCCTGCGTGCTGCAACTACTGAAGCCGGAGCACCTAGAGCCCGTGCTCCGCAACAAGAGAAGCCACTTCAATGAGAAGCCAGTGCACCGCAATGAAGAGGAGCCCCCACTCGCCGCAACTAGAGAAAGCCCGCGCAGCAACGAAGACCCAACGCAGCCAATAAATAAATAAAATACACAACATAAAACAAAAACTAAAAAACAGAATTTTTTAAAAGCCTGTTTAATTTTATTTAAGCCAGTGTTTCCCAAATTTATTGAACCACTTACAACTTTTAAAATAATGCTTATAAATATCCCAGAATTGGCCTTCTGAATGTGCTGTTGCAAACACCAGCTAAGTAACTTTTATTGTTAATAGGTTATTTTAGGCATACATAAAATATAGAGTAGTACAATGATGCCTACATGTTCACCACCCAACCCAGCTGAAAAAATAAAATACTACAAGTACAAAGGCCTCTGCACACTCTTCTTGATTCCATCATCTCTTCTACCTTCCTGAGATTACCATCTTCCCTGAATTTGACATTTATCATCACTGTCATGCTTTATACCTTCTACTACTTTTATGAATTCCTAATAATATATAGACTGTTTTGCATGTTGGTAAGCTTTATATAAATGTTAGCACTGTACCCAAATCCTGCCTCAACTTGCTTTTTTTGCACAATATTATGTTTCTGGGATTTAGTTATATAATAACATGTAGCTCTAGTTCATTTATTTTCGTAGCTACTTTGTATTCCCGTGAATGAACATACCAGCATTTATTCATCCGTTCTCCCGTAGAAAGCTTGTTCCTTTCTCTTTTTCTGTATTTTGCTATTACAAACACTGCTTCTATGAACATCTTTGTACATATGGGAGAATTTCTGTAGGGTATAGACTTAGATATGTGTTTAGGTATGTTTTCAAGTTTACTTGAAAGTGGATTCAGAGTCCCCTCCGGTGATGTTTAAGAGCTCTCACGCTTCTATATCTTTTCTCAAATCTGATATCATCAGACTTTAATTTTTTTTGCCAATCTAACGGTTATGAAATGCATACTGGGGTGTGGTTTTGAATTGCATTTCTAGGATTACTAGTGAGGTTGAGCCTTTTTCATACATTTCTTGGACTATTTCTACGTTAATTCTTCACAGGGATCCTTGGCCTTGGACGATGCTGACAGTGTAGGTTGACACAAGAGACAGACAGGCATCCAAATTCCTAAGGGAAACTAAGGCTGGAAGCTAATCCTTCCAAGGTGAACCAGTGGGCCTCACTCAAAAGTTACTTTCCCATTTCCCAATGCCAATTCTTTGATTGGAGTTACTTTTTTAGTGGAGAGAACTTGGGCTTTGGAGTCAGACAGACTTGGTTCAAATCCAAGATGGGGCTCTTTCTACATGTGATGGTGGGCAGGTTTCCCAACCTCCCAGAGCCCCGATTTCCCCAGGTGTGAAGAGGAAAATAAAGTCTCTCATGCAGTTGGGGGAAACTGAACGCAGTGCAAAAAGCACCCAGGACAGTGTCTGGCCCACAACTCACAATCATTCCCTCTGTTATTCTGTGAGATATGGGAGAGACATGAGCTGAGGCTCCACTCATTTCCTTCACCCTCTGCATGCCTCAGTTTCCTGCACAGGGAAAAGTGTTACCACCATTTGCACACAGAACATCAGACCACAAAACTGAATAATCTTCAGAGTTAGAAAGGACTTTGGAGATCACCCAGTCTGGTGGTTCTTAACCTTTCATAGGGTGATTTAATGAGCGGATGAGAGGCTAGTTCACTTTGGAAAAATGGCACATATGCTCCAAACGTTGTGATGACTGCAAACTTTCTGAAGGATAGTACCGACTCTTCCATTGTTACCCCAAAACACCATTGTCATGACCTTATATGAAGGACTTTGTATAAGGACATGGCTTTGCAGTAAGTACTGGTTGGCTGGCTAATTGCTAAGGGAAGATAATGCTCCTGTGTAACTAATATTTTAACCTAGAGTTTGGGAGATTTGCTCACAGATAAGTAAATAAGCATCTTTGACAGAAATTTAACAGACTCAAGAGGGGAAACCCCTCCCCCCCCACAAAACCCCTGTTCCCAGGAAGCCAAATCCCATATGGCAAACTATATATTCTCAAGCTGCCAGCCTGAATCTGAAGCCCCAGTTTGGAAGTGAGCCCCAAATGCCATTTAAGATGTAGTTCTCTGTGTTGCTGTAAGCACCAAATGTGTTTCTATTTTTTTTTTTGCTTTTAACACTTGGAAACGCCAAACAAATTCCAAGTGTCGGCAAACTGTCTGCTGCCGCGATCTGGTCTCCGCCCACACCGGGCTGTCGGAACTGCCGTTAAGGGAGCTGGTGGCTCCTGCACTGCCAAGCCCTGTGGCCTCCTTTTGGTCTGCATTTTCTCTGCCTGTGGGTAGCCTTGGATCCTGGTGACCCCTCCCCATCTTAGTTTCCTACGTCTGCTACCTTGCTTTCTTCAGGCTGTTCTTGGACCTGGGAGTCCTCTTCCTTCATCTCATGATGACGCCTCTTTGTTGGTCCTTTTCCTGGGCTTCGGCCCCACCCATGACTTCAGGGGCCACTAGTCTGCCAGCGTACCCCGCAAGAGCCTCTTTAGTTAAGACCTCTCTTCTGAGTTCCACGCCTGCATCTCACCTACCTACCACTGTTTCCATGTTGAAGCCTTTTTGCCTCTGAATTAGTCCAGGACGTCTTAGTCTGTCACTTCTAGTATCACCAACACACTTGATGACAGCCTTTTGCATCATTCATTCCTTCGACAAGGATTTACTGGGCCCCAGCTATGTGCCAGGCCCTGTGGTGGGCACCCCAATCAAGGAAACTGATTTCTGGCCCAGCCCTAAAGAGAGAAGGAGGCTACTCTCTGAGATAAAGTCCAAGCTGTGACTCTTTCTTCGGAAATATTCTATGCCCCCCTCCCCTAACCTCTGCTCACTTGGGACAAGACCCCACTGATGAGGGACCATATTTGTTGTCTACGTGTCTTTCTTCCCTTCTTTTATCTCTTCCTGCTAGTGACCTCATCCAAGATTGCAAATGCAGCTGGTGATGTATGATCAACTGCTCTGGACAAGGTTCAGGACTCCAGCCAATGATGGCTTTCAAAAATCTCACACGTCAGAGAAAATATAAAACTTGAGTATCCAGAGGAACTCTAAAGTCACTGGAATAGGGACAGTGGCCCCCAAGCCAGTCAGCCCCGGTTGTCTTCCTGCACTCTGGGGGGACTGAGCCCCCAGCAGTGGTAGAAGGGCCAAGACACACCTGACTGCAGCGTGGGCTACAAAGCATATTCCTGACGGTAGACTAGCACATCTCTTCAAGATATATATTTCTCCTCTCTCTCAGAGGAAGTTGAGGCAATCGGTTTTGGCAATCGAGAAGAGCTGACCTTCTTGGTCCAGAATAGGGCAGTAAGGATAGTCACTAATATTTAATGTGCATTTACTATGACACAAGTATGCTACATGGTTTTCATGCTACATGGTGTTAAATGGTTTATATATATTATTTTACTTAATTCTTCCTATAACCTTATGAGGTGGGCATACTATTGTGCCTATTATATAGATACAGAAACTGAGGCCCAGAGAGGTGAGTAACTTGCCTAAGGTCACACAGAGCATAAGCAGTCGAGCCAAGATTGGAACCCAGGCAGTCAGGCTGCAGGGCCTGCACTCCTAGCCACTCTGCTCTGCTTCTTCTCTAATTAGATGGTAACATGAGCACTTAATTCCCTGGCAACCTTCCTCCGATGGAGGAGCCTGACACAGACTCTCATTTCCATGGACAACCAAGTGGGCAGCATCTGGCACTCAACATTTTCAAAACTGACCCCATTATTACTACTCTGACATTATCCTTGTCCTGTATTTGTTAAAAGCATCCCTAGCTACACACTCACCCTCAATTTTTTTTGTTTGTTTGTTTTTGCGGTACGCGGGCCTCTCACTGTTGTGGCCTCTCCCGTTGCGGAGCACAGGCTCCGGACGCGCCAGCTCAGCGGCCATGGCTCACGGGCCCAGCCGCTCCGCAGCATGTGGGATCTTCCTGGACCGGGGCACGAACCCGTGTCCCCTGCATCGGCAGGCGGACTCTCAACCACTGCGCCACCAGGGAAGCCCTCCGAGTCAATTTTTAACATAAAAGTTTGGTGAGGGGAAGAGGTATCACATGTACATGCTACAAAGTCCAACAGTCAAGTAAGTTTCCCTCCCATCTCTGTACTTCTGTGTAATGGGTTGAATTATGTACTCCCAAAAAGATATGTTGAAGTCCTAACCACCCTACCCTGCATCTGTGAAGTGAATGTAACTTTATTTGGAAACAGAGTCTTTGCAGATGCAATCAAACTAGATGAGGTCATTAGGGTGGCCCCTAATCCAGCATGACTGGTGACCTTTACAGGAAGATGGAAATTTGGACAGAGAAACAGAGAGAAGACAGACATGTGAAGAAGGAGGCAAGGATCGGAGCGATGCTGCCACAATCTAAGGACCATGGGGGCTATCAGAAGCTGGAAGGAAAAGGAAGGATCCGCCTCCAGACACTTCGGAGGGAGCATGGTCCTGCCGACACCTTGATTTTGGACTCTAGCCTTCAGAACGGTGAGACAAGAGATGACTGCTGTTTGAAGCCACCCAGTCTGTGGTACTTTGTTACAGCAGCCACAGAAAACCGATATATCCAGTTTTCTAATTCCCTTCCTTGGCTATGACTCTGGTTACTGGTTTCATACCTACCCTCTCAGACACAGTCTGACCACGGAGAGCAAATACTCATGTATATATTTCACACAGGGTGACATGTCATACGCTATTCTTTATGATCCTTTTCACTTGATAACACACCAGGACTAATCTTTTAAACTGTGGTAAAGTATATATAACATAAAAATTGACCGTTTTAACATCTTAAGTGTACAGGTCTGTGGCATTAAGTACACTCACAGTGTTGTGCAATCATCACCACCATCCATCTGCAGAACTTCTCATCTTCCCAAACTGGAACTCAGTACCCATGAAACATTAACTCCCCAGGCCCCTCTCCCCGCCGCCCACCAGGGCCACCTCTAACACTGCTCAGTCCCTCCCCCCACATGTGCCCCCAAGTCCTGCTGCTTCTACCTTCTCTGTTTCTCTAGCATCTCTCCATCCCCACTGCTTCTGCGTCACTCCGGCTGTCAGCATCTCTCACCTGGATCCCTGCAAGAACTCCTTGACTCGAGGCCCCTGCCCACCTCAGCCCATCTTCCCTGTCACCACCAGCCCCCCTTTCTAAAATACAACTCTGATGTCAGTCCCATACTTAATCGTCTGTGATGGATCCTACCTCCCGCAGGATATAGTCAAAAGTCTCCAGCGTGGCATACAAGGCCCTCCCTGGGTGGAATTCAGCCCGGCTTTCTGCACTGTAGCCAATGCCTGGTCCAGGGCCTGGCCCACAGGAGGTGCTCAGAGCAGTATTGGTTGAACCCTGTGTTCTCAGTTTGAATTCCTTGTTTCCTCCGACACACATTCTCACCTTGGCCTTTACATACATGGTTCCCTCTGTGTGGACTTATTTCTTCTAATGCCCTTTCTCCATTCCTCTCCTAGCTTCACCTTCTCTACCTGATAAATCTGTTTGTTCTTCAGTATTCAGACCAAACGGTACCTCTTGCATTTCCAGCTCTCCCAGACCTAGATCTTTACTGCCTTCTATTAGAGCATTTACCAGATTTTTCTGTAATTCCTTCGACCTCTCTGCCCACCCACCTCCAGTCTAACTCACAATAGGCCAGGTGCACAGTGGGTGCTTGGCCTGTGTCTGCTGAGTGCAGGGCGGCCTCGCCAGCTCGGCTCCTGGAGCTGTGCTGTGGCCTGTCCCTGACACTGTTAGGGAGGACAGCTGAGCCCAAGAGCAGCCCTCCTGGGGTCAGGGAGAGGGCGGCTTCCTGTCTTGCAGGAGGCGCTAATGCACTGACATCAGTGCAGGGGCAGCAG
This sequence comes from Delphinapterus leucas, assembly GCF_059928025.1. Taxonomy (NCBI): domain Eukaryota; kingdom Metazoa; phylum Chordata; class Mammalia; order Artiodactyla; family Monodontidae; genus Delphinapterus; species Delphinapterus leucas. The sequence continues at coordinate 87,753,941 of NC_143139.1, read as the reverse complement.
TGGTTCCAACGGGGTCACTCGGGGGCTGGCAGTACAGGCCTAATGCCCGCTGGAGGTGAAGGAGCTGTGGCATCGCGAGGCTGCGCTTCAAGCCGGAGAGGCTGGGGAGCAGCAAGGACAAGGGCTCTCCAGGGGAGAGGACAGCGTGGGTCTGGTTCTGAGAGGCTGCGGAGCCTTCCAGGGCCCCACAGAGCCGCGTGCAGGGCCCAGGTGCTCGGCCTCTGCAGGTGACCTTTTGAGGGAGTGAACAGGGAGGCCCAGGTCTGAATTCAGGGGTCGATGTGGACTTGACCAAGGGAATGGCTGGCGTGGGTGCAGCTCCAGATCTCCCCCCACCCCCCGACCCCCAGTTTTCTCCATAAGCCCCTGGCCAGGATACCAAGTATTCCTTTACAGCAGGCCTGTGACACTGTCCCTTCCTCTCCGAGGTCCCAAGGTGCCCTGTTCTTTTCTCCTCAACTCCTCTCTACCCCAGACTCTGTTTCACTTTCTTTGTAGTACTCAGACTCTGTGAGTTTATTTTGCTAATCCGTTGGCTACTGTCTATTACTGGTGTCTCCCCAGCAGCAAGTAAGTCCCAGGGACTCCGTCTCCTCTGAGCCCAGAATAAGACCTGGCTCCATACAGATGGGGCAAGGAATGGGTGGAGAGCATCTTTCCTTCTGACACCAAGGGCTGGAATTCCCCTCATCTGGGTGCTCCTCTTCATAAAGGGCCACAGGTGCTTACAGGAACGAGGACCAGTGGCTCCAGCAGCACCAGGCCTGCTTCCTATGTGATGGGCAGCAGCTGGGTTTTCCCTGACTTGGGTCCCACACAGGTTCTGATGGGCCATCAGCACCCAATACATTTTCGGCCCATGTTTGGCAAATGAACCCGAACTTCCAGTTGTCCTTATAGGGCTGTCTCAGAGGCACCAGAATTTCACTTCAGGTGCTGCTGTGGCATAAACTTCGGCTTAGAACCTACCTTGACCCAAACCAGACAAATAACAAAACCTATTAACCTCAAGAGGTGCCAGGGAGACCTGGGAAGGGTTAAAAGGGGCAGACCAAGCAATGGTGCAATTTTAAAAATTCATATGTGACCTCTTACTGAGGTTCCCCACCCCATGAAGCAGTTGTCACCCCCATCTTTACAGGAGATGAACCTGGCCCTGTCAGATGGGCAAGATGACCTGCCAGAGGTGACCCGTTAGAAAGCAACAGACCCAGATGAGAGCATCTAGTGTGGGGTTTGGGCTTAGGTGCTCAAAAACAATGTACCAGAAGAGCAAAGGAAAGAACATAATGACCCAGGTCTCCGTCCTGATACTCTGAGCATCCTATCACCCCAAACATCCATTCTGGACTGCTCAAACTCTGATTTGAATTTAAGAAACACTTGCAAAAAGATTAACCATTTCCTGGAGTGAGCTCATCGTTCTAACAACCCCCAATTCTTGTTGGTAGGTGCCGGTTATCAGCTAAGATAGGATTTGAGAACACCCCTTACTATTGTTATTTTAACACAGCCTCACTCTGGAGCAGAAAAACTGCCCCTTAAAAATATGGGGAAAACAACAGTATTCACTCCTTGTATTTCTGAAATGTTTCAAAACCAGTTATTAATAAGAAAATGTACAAAGCCTAGTAAGAAAATGTACAAACTGCTCCAGGATGTATTATTTGTTCTTTCCTTTATTCTTACTTCCCTCCTCCCCCACTTCCCGAAGGACACGAAAAAGAAAAGAAAGGGCCCAAATTCCCAGGTTTCAATGATCTGATACTTTAATTAAGGAAGAATAAATGGGTCACCTCTGTCAGCTTACAATCTGCAGCTGCATTAAATGGTGTTCCTTCGGTATAAACCCAATAGCCATGGTGAGGCTTTACTGTAGCGGAATAAAGACAAAAGCAGAGCCCCCATAGGACTGACCAAGGTCACTGTGAAAACCAATGTAGCACTAGCGTCAGACCTGGAATTCCTTGACTCTGCTTGCTCTGTCCCGGCTGGTGTCCAGGCTGCCTCCCCACCAGGAAGCCTCAGCCAGCTGGTAGGTAATTACATGTGCTAACAGTCACTGACACTCCAGCTGCCAACACCACGTCCCAAGTTCCCGCATCTGTTAGAACACCAAACTACCCACACTTTTCTAAGGCTGATTACTTAGAGAGGTATGTTTGGCTCCAAATGAGTCAGAACTAGGAGCCTGCCTGGCAACTTTGAAGATGAATGTCTGGGAGGGTAGAAAGACAAGTCCACTTGCCAAGTCCTCCATCCTACACCTCATCTGCCTCACAGTAGCCGTGTGACCTTGGACAAGTCCCATAACCGCAACTAGCCTCAGTGCTTCTATCTGTAAAATGGGATAATAAAGTCTGCCTTGTGGAATTGTTGGGGATGGCACACCATGAAGACTGTTAGTGCAAGGTAGGCGTCCAATACCTATTTGTTGGCTATCTGAATGAACAAAAGTTCTTTGATCCCATCCCCTGAAAACTGGAGACAGTAATTCCTACTTCACGTCACACTAAATGTGATTAGGAGATATATGTACAGATGTATCTGTATGTTGACCAGACTGAAAAATAGGTACTCTTTAAAAAACAAAAACAAAAACAAACTGGCTCATTGTATCATGTACTGAATTTGGTCTAGTTGATGGAACTTGTCTTACACTTACGATTTAGGAAAATTTATAATGAAACACTATATTTTAGTTTTCTCTTGGAATATGATTTCCAAATGATGAAAATTTGGCTGGAACAATCAATTCGTATAGTTTGTACACACAAATCATCATCCTGGAGACAAAAGAGTCAAGAATTGCGAGGTAAATCACTAAAAATAGCCTAGAGACTCAAGTGGAACTGACTTCCTTTGTTTCGCTGCTCTGTGTGCACCTTGGCCTGCCAGGTGATCACAATCACATCCCGAATGGCAGGGCTGATGCCTCAAACTGGACAGACATTGAAATGGAAATCCTTGGTGTGACTGTCAAACGGCACATATCTGGTCACTAGACCATGTAGCAAAAGCTCTGTGTTGGGGAAAGAGCATAGAGATGACAGCAGCCCTTGGAGCTCCTGTTCAGTCTATGGAATTAGCATATGAAATAGAAGCGTCTGGAAGAAGGTTATCAGCATCCACCAAGAGGGCTGACTCTAGGTCTAGGGTGAGGACCAGAAAAGTTGGTTATATCTCTGGGTGTCTGGGTTTGATATTCGGCTCCTAACTCTGTCACTTAGTGCCTGTGTGACGTTGGAAGAGTTACCTAATCTTGTTGGCCTTGATTTCTTCCTCTGTAAAATGGGGAAGCACTACCTTCCCAGATAGCAAGAGTGTTTGTTTTGAGGCTCACATGAGAAAGTGTTGAGATAAAGCAATACTGGGACTTCCCTGGTGGCGCAGTGGTTAAGAATCCCCCTGCCAGTGTAGGGGACATGGGTTCGGTCTCTGGTCAGGGAAGATCCCACATGCCGCAGAGCAACTAAGTCCGTGCACCACAACTACTGAGCCCACGTGCCACAACTACTAAAGCCCACGTGCCTAGAACCTGTGCTCCGCAACAGGAGAAGCCACTGCAATGAGAAGCCTGCGCACCACAACGAAGAGTAGCCCCCGCTCACCGCAACTAGAGAAAGCCCGCGCAGCAACGAAGACCCAACACAGCCATAAATAAATAAATAAATAAATAAATAAATAAATTTATTTAAAAAGAAAAGATAAAGCACTACCTAGGTATGAGCCTGCATTATTACTGCAGGGATAGTAGAGGTTTAGGGTAATGTTCACTTCCTTTTAGGCATTGTCTGTGTGGGTCCTTCACGTTCATGACCCTGCTTTGTGCTTGCACCAGTCTCCGAGGGGGATGCTATTATTATGTTCAAGTTATGGGTAGGGAAAAAGGTCCAGAGAGGTTAACGAGCTTGCCCAAGGTTGCACAGCTAATTAGCCATGGTGGTGAGATTTGGACCCAGGCAACAGGACTCTGGAGCCCAGACTCCTAACCTTTAGGCTGTGGGGTTTCCTGAGAGCATGACAAACAAGAAGTGCTTTGTCGGCAAGAGTTAAGGAAGCATCTTACTTTCCCTGCCACCCAGCAGTTTCAGGTTTGCTGCAAGGAAGAGAGCTGGAGTCTGAAGGTCATCCCAGGTCGGAGCTGGGGACAGTGAGCACGGGCAGTGGGAGTGAGCCTGCAGGTAGCGTAGCCATGCCCATGAAACAGGAGGCAGGAGAGTCTGGTGGGCAGAGGATGGGCTTTGGAATACGAGCTACAAGGATCGCATCCCTGATATCTCCACCTATAAGCTGTCCCAGCAACGGCTTCCCAATCTGTTAAAATGGGAAGCTTATACTAACCTCAGGAGGCTGCTTCAGGGCTCAAAGGAGACAAGTAATGAATGCAAATCTCTTGTTGCAATTAGTAACAGGCACATAGTAGGTGCTCAATAAGTGGCTGCTCCCTTGTCTCTCTCCCTGAGACCTCTTGTTATTCTAGGTGACAAGATGTAAGGGATGGTGGCACAGACAGATTCTGTCTAGACAGAAACCTGAAGAAAGTACAACTCAGTGGTTAGAACTATGGGGGCCTGGGGGTCTGGGCTGCCTGAATTCATATCCTGGCTCCACCACTTACAAGTCCTGTGACCTTGGGCATGTAACTTAACCTATCTGTGCCTCAGTTTCCTAATCTGTAAAGTGGGCATAATAATAATGCCCACTTCATACAGGTTGGAGAATATTCGATATTAATTAATCTGTGTAAAGCATTTAGAACAGTGCTCAGCTTATGGTAAGCGTTCAATAAATGCTTGCTGACGTCCATCAGGCCCCTGCATGTTCCTGGGCTGCGGGGCATCTCTGGGCCTTCAATGGGCTATACTTCATACTGCAAACCCTCTCTTTCCTTGAAGACCTCCAATCATATCCTGGAAGGGTGGACATCTCTGCAGCCTGGCCACATCACAGTCTAGATGAACTTTAGAGGAAGGACAGTGTCTCATCTGGTGGGCAATGGGGATTTGAAAATGGTGACAATGACCACCTGGACAACAGTGCAGGGAGTCAAGAAAGTACACCACATATGCACACACACCTATGTCTGTGTGTCTGTATTTTCTGCGTTTAGAACCAGGTTTTGACTCAACTGAGCGAGTTGTTTCCTTTCTTTCACTTTGGATAAATGTGAGCCCCCCTGCATGGGGTCTCTGAGCAGCCCGCGAATAATTCCCACCCTGATGCAGGAGAGACCTGGATGCAGGCGTGAGAGATGGTGGGAGAGTCGCTCCATCCCCGTGCAAGTGAAAAAGCACAGGCGGGCTCTGACCCAGCCAGAAATTCTACTCTGCAAGGTTTTGCTAGAAAACTACAGGAAGACAATAATTTACTTCTAATGGAGAGAAGGAGAGAGGGAAGGAGAGGGAGGGAGGGGGAGAGGGTGGGAGAGAGAGGAAGAAGGAGAATAGAAAAGAAAGAATATGAATCGAATCAAGGCACACTGATATCTTGCAATCGAAGAATCAGGAGCCTTCCCACAGAGCCTTGCTCCCGTCCTCCTCCATCCCTGCAACTCGAGGAACCTGGTCATTGTTAAGCCGGCGTCTGTCCTTTAAACCAGCGAAGCCTCGATCTCAGCGACGGCAAGGCTGCCGGCGCATACCGCCCCGGGCGCAACCAGCCCCGAGCCCCACGGGCTGCGGCCGCTCTCCCTGCACCCGGACGCGGGCTGGGTGTGCGGGGAAGGGCGCCCTTCCTGCGCCCCGCCGCCCCCGATCTCCCGCCCGCCGCCCTACCTGAGCTGGCGCGGCTCGCAGTCCACGCCGGGCAGCAGCAGCCGGGCGGCCTGGCGGACGTCGTCGCTGTCCATGGAGAAGCTGCGGCGGTGGCCGGCGTGCGCCACGGCCACCCGGATCCACTCCATCAGTGGCGGCAGCACGAGGAAGGGCCTGCGGCGGGGGAGGGAACGAGACGCGTTAGGGGGGCCGCGGCGGGAGCTGCCGGCTCAGACCCACCCCACCGCTCATCGCCGACCCCCCCCAACTTCCCTATCCCCACCCCCTTTTCCCTGGACGCCCTGTCTCTCAATTCAAAGTGGGAGGACCTTTGGAGACATCCGGACCGCACTGGTGACCTCGGGGCAGGCTCTCCTGAGTCTTTGGGCCTCAGTTTCCTCATCTGCAAAACGGGGATAATGTGACTGAAAGGCCACGATGTGACTCTTCTGTGAGCGTGATCTTCCTCGGCGGTCATGTGAACATAAAGGAGATGACTCACTTAAAGCACCATGCACAGAGTCGGGTGCTTAGTATAAAATCCAATCAACTCCTGGGGTTTTTAGGACTTGGGGCTCCCCATGGTGAGGCCAATCGTAAATCGTCCTCCAACTCTCTCTTCCCACCCCTAGCTGCTCCCTGTCATCATTCTGGAGCTCTCCCAGGCCTCAGCTCTGCCCAAGCACCAAGCCACCAGCAGGCTTTAGCGTCTGGAAACGAGGAGCCTTCCCGGAGAGACCGGGCAGCCCAGAACTGCCAGCAAAGTGCGGGGGAGGAAGGGGTGGCACTTTGGGGCCTCGGCCGCACCGCTGAAGCTTTGGGAAGTCTCCTGCTCCCACGGGCTCAAGGGATCACAGCAGTGGTGCGACTCGCCGCCAGAATTCACGAGATAATGCTTAAGGCTGAGCTATAACTTTCGAAGTGTAATACATTTGTGCCATCTTCTTATTTCTTCCGGTGATTATCAAAAACTCCATCCTCACATTAGGATTGAGGGCAGGGGAGCTTTTGGAAAATACTGATACCTGAGTCCTATCCCAGGAATTCTGATTTAATTTATCTAGGATTGGGCTGGACATTGGTAGTGTTTAAAAACATCCCCCAGGTGACCTTAACGCACATCAGAATTCTCCGGAGGCCTTGTTAAAACGCAGATTGCTGGGCTCCACCCCCAGAGGGTCTGATTCAGTAGATCAGGGGAGGTGGCCAAGAATCTGCCCTTCTAATGAGTTCTGGGGCCATGCTGATGCTGCCGGGCTGGAGGGGCAAACTCGAAGAACATCTGCTCTAAGGTATGGTATAGGGCCTGAGAATCACCTGATTTTGAGTGTGTGTGTGTGTGACTGAGTGTGTGAGTGTGTGTGTGTGTGTGTGTGTGTGGTGGGGGATGCAGATTCCCTGGCCTTATCTCCAGCGATGCTGATTGCATAGGGTCCACGAATATAATTTTAATAAGCAGCCCATATGATATTGATTTAGGTAGACCAAGGGCCACACTTTGAGAAACGCATGGTGTAGATCAAACAGGTGTCCTACCATTCAACATGGTTATGACCAGGGTGAGGCACATGGGGCGCCTGGGTGCAAAATTTAAGAGGGTCAGATCAAGTAAATATGTTCTATCAGCCCTCTTGCCTCACCCTAGCCCCGGTGGTGCCATTCAGTCCAGCATGGCTGCCACGGGAGGGAGAAAAGGTTGGTAAATAAAGGGTTTATTTACCCAAGGCAGCAACCCCCTCACAGTATGTAGATGTCACGAGCTTCCCCCCCAGTTTTGGTGGCAGGTTCCAGTTTTCTTAGAAAGCAACCTATTTATCCAATGTTAAGATTAAACAGCTTTTACATTCATCTCAGTTAATCCCATTCATGATCTCATCTAAATGCTTAGGACCAACCTACAAGCTAGTTATCCATTTTCTAGATCGGGAGAATGAAGTTTACTGAGGTTAAGTAACATGCCCTGGATCACAAGGTTAGCAAGTACGAGAGCTGGGAGTCAGACCCAAGACATTTGACTACGTAGCCTATGTGCTATAACCCCATGTGGTTCCCATCCATGTTCTCTTGTCCAACTTCCTTCCCAGCACCAGGGGAAGCCGATCTCGTCTTGGACCTTTGATGGCATGCCATTTTCATTCCTGCTCATGCAGCTCGAAACCCTGTCTGTAAGGCCTCCAGCCCTTTAAAAAGCCACACCCCACTTAACCTTCAAACCACAGTTCGAATCCCATCTCTCCCTAAACATTTCTCCTGAGGACTCCTCCCAGCATGGACCCCTCCCATGGTAGCCCTCACCCCAGTGGCCTTACCCATCAGCCTTGCAGATTCTGCATTACAATGTAAGCTCCATGGGGCAGGGACCTGGAACTGCTGGGTTCACCGATCCAGCCCCATCCCTACTCCCAGGGCACAGCCTGGCAGGCTGTGAGCACTTAATAAATAATGTGTTCATGAAATGGACTAAGATTTATCAATTCCTTACTGGGTGAAACAGATAAAATCAAGCTTCTGGACCCATGGACCTGTGGGGCAGGCTTCCAGGGAATTTCTGCCCAGATCAGCCTGTTGCTTAGGCTGTCGTCCTCATTCTCTCAGTCTCTCCATCACCTAAACCTAATCAGGTGCTCAATAAACACACTGACTTGAAATTGAATTGGATTCTACAGTCTCAGGTGAGCAGGACTTATTTTGGTCACCATGTCTCCATCGCTGCTAAAACCAGCCCCGGGTACTCAGAGAATGCCCCTCTGGGTTGTATTTCCAGAGGCAGCACCCCCAAGCCCTGGTCTGCCTTTCCTTTGCTCAGTGCTCCCCAAAGCATAGCCCACAACTCCCGGTCCCTGAGGGCGCTGCGTCTCTAGCACAGACTGCCCTTCAGCGGTTGCCTTTCATGTTAGATGCTGAGGCCCAGGGCACACAGCCAACTTCTGATGAATACCAAAGAGGAGAAAAAGAGGCTCTAGTGCCTTCAAAATAACACCTTTACCAAGACAGCCGGCGAGCACCAGAGTAAGAAACCTTGAATCCCAGGATTCCGGCCTCTTCTGGAATTTTCTATGTACCTATTTTTCCCTTTCATCATTGCCTTCTTTTTGTCACTCTGACCTCAATAGTTCATAAGCTCATGAATTCTTTGCCAGCAACTCATCTAAAAATCTTCTTATCTTGGCTACTCAGAAGGAAAGAAAAATAGTATCATTTGTGATGTTTCTTTTGGAGGAGTTGGAGATGGGAAAGAATGCTAGGGTCTTGAGTTAAGGAGAGGGTGGAGAATACTGTATTCTCCTGATATATTTTTTAAGACAACAATGTTCCACTGGCTACGGACTTTGTTCTGAAGTTGTCTGTAGTAACTAAAACCTAGAGGAAGCCCAAGAAGCTCATGGCTTAGTGAAGTGGATTCAACCTCAGAATCTTGCAGGGTCAAGGGTTGGGGGAGGTTAGGAAGGGTGTGTGTGTGTGTGTGTGAAAACTGCCAAGGCCTCAATTTGACCCCCAGAGTTTTGGTTCAACAGGTCTGGGATGGGGCTTGGGCATCTGTATTCTAAATAAGCTCCTCTGGAAATCTGGGAGCAAGCCAGGTTTAATAACCCCTGAGCGGGTGGCCTGAGGTGAACAGAGGGGAGACACGGGCCATTCAACAGGCCAGTGGCCATTAAAACTGTTGCTATGGTCTTAAAAAACTAAAAATAGAGTTACCGTATGATACAGCGATCCCATTCCTGGGCATATATCCGGAGAAAACTATAATTCAAAAAGATACCTGCACCCCAATGTTCACAGCAGCACTATTTATGATAGTCAAGACATGAAAACAAGCTAAATGTCCGTTGACAGATGAATGGATAAAGAAGATGTGGTACATATACACAATGGAATACTACTCAGCCATAGAAAGAATGAAATATTGCAATTTGCAGCAACATGGATGGACCTAGAGATGATCATACTGAATGAAATAAGTCAAAGACAAATATCATATATCACTTATATGTGAAACCTAAAAAAGATACAAATGAACTTACTTACAAAACAGAAATAGACTAACAGACATAGCAAACAAACTTATGGTTACCAAAGGGGAAAGGGGGGAAGGGATAAATTAGGGGTTTAGGATTAGAATTACACACTGCTATATATAAAACAGATAACCAACAAGGTCCTACTGTATAGCACAGGGACCTCTACTCAGTATCTTGTAGTAGCCTGTAGTAGGGAGGGAATCTGAAAAAGAATTACTTGGCTGTGAGCCTGGGACTGGTACAACATTGTAAATCAACTATATTTCAATAAAAAATTAAAAAGAAGTAAACCCTAAAAAAAATTGCTGCTAAGGCTTTTGAAGAGAAGGTTTGTAGGAGTGGGACCAGAGGTTCTAGAAGGGAAAAGAAAGCCTAGATGGGTTTCTTGCAGCGTCAAGAGAACAAGTCGGCTCAGGAAGGTTGTTGGGCCCAGATTCAAGAAGGACATACATGGGTGGGGCCTTTCTGAAATGCTGAAGAGAGCTCTGGTGATGAGGGTGACCACCCAGAGTGGAAAGGGAGTCTCGCGGGGGAGGGGCTGGGTGCTAAAGAGGATGGTGGGGTATGTGGGAGAGGCTGGTTTGTTCAGGATTCTGAGGAACTGAATTCTAGTCCTGAATCTGCCAAGAGCTCACAGCAGGACCCTGGTTCTGGTCTGTCAAGTTCTGGCTCTCAGTGTCTTCATCTGTAAAGTGGGCGGGTTTGGATGTGAGGGTCTATTTCAGGGGTTGGCAGACCTTTTCTGTAAAGGGCCAGGTGGTAAATAGGGTTTATGGGCCATACAATTTCTGTTGCAACTGCTCAACTCCGCCTTCGCAGTGAGTAAGCAACCACGGACAATACACACATGACAGAGCTGGCTGTGCTGCAAGAAAACTTTATTCACGAAATCAGATGGTGGGTCACAGTTGGCCAACCCTGGGTCTGTTTGATTCCTTCCTGCTCTGAAATTCTTTGATTCTATCAAAATAGTCAGCTGCCTGGGGACTTAGGGTGAGTCTCGTGTGCAGATCAGGGAAAATGGGAAGAAGCACATGAAGGTCCTAGTGATGGGCACAGAAAGCTTTGGAGAGATTAGAAAATAGGACCCTTCCAGAAAGAGGTCATGGTTGGATCTGGGGAATATTGAGCCACAGGCATACTCAGAGGCAGAACCTTCAAGGATAAAACCCAAACCTGGCCATGGGTGTGTAACTGATAAAATGTCATCTATTAATAGCATTTTTTCATCCAACAATCCTTTAGGGAGCACCCATATTGCAGGTATGCTTCCAGGAGCTGGAGATGGAGTGGAGAACAGGATGCATCCATGTTCTCATAGAGCTAACAGTCTAACAGGGAGACAGATAAGAAACCCATAAACTAACAAGTAATAAAGCAATTACAAACTGTGATCAGTGCCAGGGTGCTGGGATAGAGAATAAACAGGGTTGACATAGATTGGTGGGAAGCCCTCTCTGAGGAGGTGACAAAACCTTGAATATGTGAAGGAATTGGCCATACGTGAATGTGTGTGTATAAAGATGGATGTTCTAGGTGGCAGTAACAGACTGTGCAAAGGCCCTGAGGCAGAAAAGACCTTTACAGCTCAACCAAGGGCTTTCACACACATCATGTCCTAGTTGGCCCTCCAGGACAGATGGGGCAGCCAGGACATGTGTGAGGAAGGATCACTGTGGTTGGCTGGATAATGGTCCCCAAAGATATCCGGTCAGTTCCCTATGAATACTGATAGCAAAAGAAAGTCTGCAGATGTGGCCCAGCTAAGGATCTTGAGAAGATTAGCCTGGATTACCCATGTAGGCCCTAAATGCAATCACAAGGGTCCTTATAAGAGGGAAACAGAAGGAGATTCAACACAGGTGATATGGAAGCAAGATGCTCTGCTGCTGGGTTGAAGATGAAAGAAGGGGCCACAAGCCAAGGAATGCAAGGGATGCAGATTTAGAAGCTGGAAAAGATGAGGAAATGGATTCTTCCCTCAGAACCTCCAGAAGAAAACAGCCTTGCTGACACCTTGATTTTGGCCTGGTGAAACTGACTTTGGACTACTGACCTCTAGAACTGTATGAGAATAAATGTGTGTTGTTTTAACCCACCAAGTCTGTGGCCATTTGTCACAGCAGCCACAGGAGACTAAGCCAGGGTATGACAGGGTCGCTGCAGGTGAGGTTGGAGACATGGGGGTGGAGAATGTGAATCAAGTGTTAAAGCTGGGAATGAGGGCATTCACAGGGCTCTGGAATTCATCTCGGATGCCTACACTGCCTTGTTCCTGAGGTCCAAGCATTACTTGTTGATATGGGCTGAACTGTGTCCACCCCAAATTCATATGTTGAAGCCCTAACCCCCAGAACCTCAGAATGTAACTGTATTAAAATGAGGCCATTAGGGTGGGCCCTAATTCAGTGTGACTGGTGTCCTTATAAGAAGGGAGACTGGGACACACAAAGAGACACAGAGGGGCAGCCATGTAAAAGATGCAGCAAGAGGGCAGCAGTCTGTAAGCCAAGGAGCGAGGCCTCAGAAAACACCAAACTCGCTGACACTTGGATCTTGGACTTCCAGCCTCCAGCACTGTGAGAAAATAAATTTCTTTTGTACAAGCCGCCTTTTTTATTATGGAAGCCCCAGCAGACTAATATGCCTGTGGCTTGACTTACATTTTGCCCTGCCCTTGAGGTTTTAGTCTGCGGTAGAGGAGCTTCTATTGGAAGCTCACACTCTTTAGAGTGTGATGGTTTTCTGTTCATTTCCTAGGGACAATAGTGGATAAGTTAAAGCCATTTGAAAGCTGTCCCATGTGCAAGTCAGAAGTTTGGGCTTTGGAGACAGGCTGACTAAGAGCTGGATTCCAGCTCCACCTTCAAGCTGCGTGACCTTGAACAAAGGACAGTTGTCCCTTGGTATCCATGGGGAATTGGTTCCAGGACCTCCACAGGTACCAGAATGCTCGAGCCCCTTACGTAAAATGGCATGGTACAGTTGGTGCTCTGTATTCGCAGGTTCTGCGTCTGCAGATTCAACCAACTGTGGACGTGGACCCCACGGATATGGAGGATGACTGTATTCTGATGGTCATGCCTCACTTCTCTTACTGGGAAAATAGGGATAATAACAGTACCTATGTCAGAGAGTGTGGCTGACACAGTACCTATGTCAGAGGGTGTGTAATGGCCCCCCAAAATGTCCACATCCTAATCCCCAGAAACTGTCAATGTTATCTGATGAAATAGAGTTTGCACATGTGATTATGTTAAGGATTTTGAGTAGGGAAGACCGTCTTGAATTATCCAGGTGGGCCCTAAATGAAACCACAAGCCAAGTTAGAAGAGGGAGGCAAGAAGGTCAAAGGAGGGAGTAGATGTGACAACAGAAGCAAGTTGGACTAATGCAGGAAAGGGGCCAGGAGCCACGGCACACAGGTGGCCTCCAGATGCTGGAAAAGGCAAGGAAGTAGATTCTCCCCCGGAGCCTCCAGAAGGAACCAGCCCTGCCGACACTTTAACTTTAGCCTAGTGAAACTGATTTCATACTTGTGACCCCCAGACTGTAAGATACTCAGTTTGTGTTGTTTTGAGCCTGCACGTTTGTGGCAGATTTTTTCTTTTTAATTAAAAATTAAAAAAAAAATTTTTTTAAGTCTTTATTGAATTTGCTACCATATTGCTTCTGTTTTATGTTTTGGTTTTTTGGCCGTGAGGCATGTGGGATCTTAGCTCCCCGACCAGGGATTGAACCCGCACCCTCTGCATTAGGAGGTGAAGCCTTAACCGCTGGACCACCAGGGAAGTCCCTGTGGCAGTTTTTTACAGCAGCCATGGGAAACTAACACAGAGGGTTATTGTAAGAACTGGATGGGATGAGGTACATGTAGCCTGGTGCCTGGTACCAGGAAAGTGCTCATAAGCGGTAGCTGTGATCATCATTACCAACGTTTTTAGCATCAGTCAACCTTCTCTCTGCCAGATGGAAGAAAAGGCCTTGCTACACAGAGCAACGCTTCTGTCTTCTCTTTTCAAATCAAAGCAAGTCTCTGCAGTTGCCATGCTTTTCCTTTATAAATTGTGTGGCTCCGACTTTTCATGTGTGTTATTTGTTGAGTCTTTCTTTGGCTGGAGAGGAATTTAGATATTTGACTGTGGTTTGGGAGGCTCATAATTTCAGAGAAACAGGGAGTGAAGGACGAGCAGCAGCATTGATAGTAGACAATATCCAGTGCTGGTTTCTATAGCAATATTCACTGTAATCTCACTGTAGTTGTGATACCAAAGCTAGGAAGATGATGGCAGAGGTCAGAGGTGGCCATGGCTGGTTACTATAGTGACAGCCCAACTGTGCAAAGTATGGTGGGCTTGCCTGAGGGGGTGGTTCATGCAGACAGCCCGGAGTAGGAGGCGGCAATGGTGTGGGCTAGGTCAGTGCTTCCCGAATATTAATGTGCGTACAAATAGTCTGGAATCTTTTTAAAATGCAGATTCTGATTCAGTGGGTCTTAGGTAGGGCCCGAGACTCCGCATTTCTATCAAACTCCCTGGCAATGATGCAGCTGCCAATCTATTGACCACATTTAAATAACGAGGCCCTAGGAAGTATTATGACTCAAGCCAGAAACCAGGGACGGTGAATTTGGTTATCATGTTTAAGGGGGAGAAGGTGAGGCAAGGCGGGAGAGAGCTGCAAGAGGGGAGAGAGGCCCAGGAGACAACAGAAGGGAAGAAGGAGCTTGTTTGTACCTGGACCTCCTGATTAAACCTGGGGGCTCTGTCGGATTGGCTGAACCTAGGTCACAAGACTGCACCAAGCTGTAGGGGAGGCTGGGAGAACAGGTGTTTGGTGATTTCGGCTTTTATTGGGGGAGGTGGGTTCTGCCTCCCACCAGGATTCTCCTTTAGTTTTCCAGTAATCTTATGAAACATCATATCCCATTCTTAGGGAGTTTGTTATGAACTAAGCTCCCATCCCATTGTCTGATAGGTGTTTTGTATTCGTGACAGTGTTTAGCATCATCCCGGGAATGTAAATGCTTAAAAAATACACTTTGTGATAGTTGATTTTATGTGTCAACTTGGTTAGGCCACAGCTACCCAGAGATATGGTCAAACATATATTACCCAGATATGTAGTCCGGATGTTGCTGGGTGTTGCAAGTATTTTTTAGATGAGATTAACAATTAAATCAGTGGACTTTGAGTAAAGCAATTTGTCCTCCATAAGGTGGGTAGGGCTCATCCAATCAATTAGAGGCCTGAAGAGAAAAAAAGACTGGTCTCCTCCAAAAAACAGGGAAACTCCCAGCTCACTGCCTTCAGATCTGAGCTGCAACGTTGACTCTTTCCTGGATCATACACACAACCTAGTGGTTCTGTTTCTCTGGAAAACCCTACCTAATACGAACCTGCAACGGGTGCCACGGGACTTAATTATTTGCAGTGATGCAGCCTCCTCTTTCTACGATGATCCCACCCCCTTCCGCATCATGCACAATTGGCAGGGGCAGGGAGGAAGCTTGGGGGTCAGATCACACAGAGGACCGCTTCCCGGTTTCCCAAGTGTGCAGACACATCCCTTGGGAACCGAGACAAAGGCATCATGGGTAGGGTACGGTCAATGCTTTTAGGGAAGGGTAAGCCATGCTATACCAAAGGACAAGTCCCTTGCTGTGTGGAAGTCCACCCCACCAATGGGTGATTATATAAATCCCCTGAAATGGGACAAGTGCCAAGGGGTACTGGTGAGGAGGTGACTTCCCCTAATAGTGCCAGCAGGTGCGTGTGACTGACCACCCAGCCTTCTTTGGCTTTCCTGTCACACATTCTGAAGAAGGTGATTTAGAGGGCTGCGGGGTCCATGAATGGAGCGCGGAGGTGCAAGCAGAGCAAAAATGATATACAAATAGTAACAGTGTCCTCGCTGAGGACAAACAGCTGCACATCCCCCAGCCTTCATCTTCCCTCCCACCCTGGAGAGGAAGGTCTCCTCCTCCACACACCCCGCCCCCGCTTCCCTGGGCACTGGCCCCATCACTGCTCTCCCGGCGGTCCCATAACTCAACCTCCACTTCCTCTCTGGACTTTCCCATCAGCATTTAAACACGCAACATGCTCCCGTCTCTCACAATTTGAATAGGAGAGGAGAAAAACTGATGGACAGTAAGAATTCACAGTCCTCCAGGAATTTCAGTCTAGGTACTCCATCTAGTTTTCAATCTTCAGCAGGGGGAGCTCAGAATCACCTGGGGCGGGGGGCTTCCCTGGTGGCGCAGTGGTTGAGAGTCCGCCTGCCGATGCAGGGGACACGGGTTCGTGCTCCAGTCCGGGAAGATCCCACACGCCGCGGAGCGGCTGGGCCCGTGAGCCATGGCCACTAAACCTGTGCGTCCAGAGCCTGTGCTCCGCAACAGGCGAGGTCACAACAGTGAGAGGCCCGCGTACCGCAAAAAAAAACCCCAGAAAACAAACAACAACAACAACAAATCACCCGGGGAACTGGTTGAAATGCATAGTCCTGAGTTCCTGCCATTTGCTGGGTGTGTTAGTTTCCTGTCGCTGCTGTAACAAACTACCGCAAACTTGGTGGCTTAAAACAACAGACATGTATTCTCATAGAGTGCTGGAGGCCAGAAGTCCAAAATCAAGGTGTCCCCAGGGCTGTGCTCCCTCCAGAGGATCTAGGGGAGAGCCCATTCCTTGCCTCTTCCAGCTTTTGGTGGTTGCTAGCATTCCTTAGCTTGTGGCTACATTAATCTCTGCCTCTGTGTTTATATCACTTCTTCCTTTGTCTGTGTGTGTCAAATCTCCCTTTTCTTATAAGGACACTTGTGATTGGATTTAGGGCCTACCCAGATAATGCAGGATAATCTCCCGGTGTCAAGACCCTTGACTGAATTGCATCTGCAAAGACCCTTTTTCTTTATAAAATAACATCTATTGGTTGCAGGGGATTAGGACCTGTTTTCTTTGGGGGCCACTATTCGGTCTACTAACACTTGGCATCTATCTGCATCTAGTCCATTCTGTGCAGGGGTTTCTGGTGACTACCTGAGGCCGAGACTCTCAGGTCTAGAGAATGCCAGCTCTGAGCTGAGGGATGCTTGACAAGCCCGAAGTCCTTCCTCACACATCATGCAGGGCCCAGAGACCAGCCTGCACCTCTCCTCTGTAGGCTGCTGGCTACAGCACAGCCGAGCCTGGCTTAGCGGTGCAGAGGCCTCTGTGGTGGGAACCTGATCTCAAGTGCGTAGAATGATGATGGGGCCTAGAGGGGATATAAATGGCCCTGGGAGGGAAGCCGTGGCTTCAGAAGTGGGGAAGCCATAGGCTCTGTTGGACGCTGCCGCAGAACCTTCCTCGCAGCCTTGGGTACAAAAGATAAACATCCAGGAGGTGGCAAAGGCTGCACAGTTTCATATCCTAGCAGCAGAGGCTCAAGAAACCTAAAAAGGCAGGGCCTGGCTGCATCAAAGCCGAGAGGCAAAAGCTAGAGATGGGCTCCCGGGGTCATCTGAGCCTGCCCCTGCCTCCAAGAGGATTATTATAAAAGTCTCCAAAAGGCAGCACACGGCCTAACAAAGAAACCCACTGCACCTTTGAATCTAATGCTGGTGTGGTGGAACGGACACACAGCCTGAAGACAGAAGGCCCTACATTTGAGCCCAGGCTCCATCATTTGCTGTGGGACCTTGGGCAAGTTACTGAACTTCTCTGTGCCCCAGTTTCCTCATATGTAAAATGGGAGAAATAGTAAGGCTACCCCACAGGGTTGTTGGGCATATTAAATGAGAGCATCCCTGTAAGGTGCTGAGCACGTAGTAAATGCTCAACAAAGGGAGCTATTATTGAGGGCTCATTACATGCTAGGCATGGTTCTGAGCGGTTTTCTTTCATTGGTTCATTAGATAATGACTAGAACCATAAAGTAAGTACCGTTATGATCTTCATTCTACAGTTAATGAAAGGAAGCACAGAGAGGTTATGTAACATGCCTAAGGGCAAGCAGTTATAAGCAGCAGTACTGGGATACACATGCAGGCAGGTGGACCCGCCCTGGGGCTAGTAACCACGTCATTTCCAGGCAGAGGCTACAGTGTACCCAGGCTGGGTGTGGCTGGAGCTGAGATGGAGGGGAGATAGTGGTAGAGGGAGGTAGGAGGTAGGACAGGTAGGAGGCAACACTGGAGAGAGACAGGAGAAGAACCACACAGGGCCTTGTAACTCCTGCAATAAAACTGTAAACTCCTAATACTTTAATTTTCCCTGAGAATTGCAGTTGAAAAACACAAAATCAGAAAAACATTTGAAAAGAAACATCAAAAACGGGTTGACAAAAATACCTCTGAGAGGGCTTCCCTGGTGGCGCAGTGGTTGAGAGTCCGCCTGCCGATGCAGGGGACACGGGTTCGTGCCCCGGTCCGGGAAGATCCCGCATGCCGCGGAGCGGCTGGGCACGTGAGCCATGGCCGCTGAGCCTGCGCGTCCGGAGCCTGTGCTCCACAACGGGAAAAGCCACAACAGTGAGAGGTCCGCGTACCGCAAAAAAAAAAAAAAAAAAAAAATACCTCTGAGAATGCAAAACAACAGGTTCACCACAACTGTTTGTTTAGAAAGTTAGTGGAGAATTTTTTATACTCTGGCTGAGACTGCTTGGGTCCCTTTATATGTGTTCTCTTCTTCCTTAGTAATAAAACCCCCAATCGTCAGTCCTGTAAGCAGGACTACCCAGCTTACATTTTTCAGCCTCCCTTGCAGCCAGGAGACTGGTTCTTACAAAGATATAAGCAGAAGTTTCTTGTGAGGCTCTTAGGAAAGTCCCTAAATAGAGGAGGCCCAACTTTCTCTGGTCTTTTTCCATTCTGCTGACAAGAATATAGACATAATCGCTGGTGCTCAAGCAGCCAAACTGAACCATGAGGTGGAAACCACATGTGATGACAGCAGAGCAAAAGGATAGTAGAAGGATGATTGGTTAAGTGGCCATACCTGCCCTGGATTCTTAATTCCAGACTTAGTTTATACGAGAAATAAGCTTCTATCTTCTGTAAACACCTGCTATTTGAGTTTTCTGTCGCTGATAGCTAAATCTAATTCTAAGTGACACTCATATCAGTTCCCATAACATTTACATTAAATCTCTATTTTTCCTTTATTGTGTCACCATGGATTTGAGTTTCTCTCTGTTTAGCAAAAAAAGACAGAAACATTTCTTTTCAGTAGTTATCTTCTAAAGACTACAAATTTTAACCTTGAGATTGTATTTGTTCCCAGAAACTACATTTATTAAAATATTTGTTACAGTGAATTGTTTGTTCATTTAAAGGTGTAAACTATGTCATAGGAAGTTGATTTTGTTCATCAACCTTGTGAAATTTTACTGACAATGGTTTTGAGCTTGTCAAAATTAACCTAAAAAAATCACAATATAGATACTCTTGGAGACAGAAACATATCTCAAAGTCTTTATGCTTGCAAAAGTTCTTTTGTAAGGAATTAAAATTAAAAAGCTATTTAAAAATAGCTAGCTTATGTTAGCTATTTTCCTCAACTTTATTGAGATAGAGTTGACATACACCAGAGTGTAAGTGTTAAGTGTACAGTGTGATGCTTTGATACACATATTTTATGA
The DNA here is from genome assembly GCF_059928025.1 of Delphinapterus leucas. Classification (NCBI taxonomy): domain Eukaryota; kingdom Metazoa; phylum Chordata; class Mammalia; order Artiodactyla; family Monodontidae; genus Delphinapterus; species Delphinapterus leucas. The sequence continues at coordinate 87,734,542 of NC_143139.1, read as the reverse complement.
CTACCACAGTAGGGTTAGTTAACACCTCCATCACCTCACATAATTATCATTTTGTTTTGGTGGTGAGAACATTTAAAATCTACTCTCTTAGCAATTTTCCAGTATATAATACAATATTGCTAGCTATAGTCACCAAGCTGTACATTAGATCCTGAGTATTTATTCCTCTTATAACTGGAAGTTTGTATCCTTTGACCAACATCTCCCCAATTCCCCCACCCCCAGCCCCTGGCAACCACCATTCCACTCTCTGTTTCTCTGAGTTCAGCTTTTTTAGATTCCACTTATAAGTGAGATCATACAGTATTTGTCTTTCTGACTTATTCCACTTAGCATAATGCTCTCAGGGTCCATCCACGTTGTCACAAATGGCAGGATTTTCTTTCTTTTTCTCTTGGCTGAATAATATTCCATTAACAGATCAATTAAAACACCATGCAGAATGTCTTCCTTCACACACAAAAAGAGGAGGTAAAGTGAGGCTGGGCATAGTCTAGAGGCTCCCCTACATGCCCTTGGTGTCTTTGCCACTGGGCTGTGGCTTTGAGGAAATGATATTCTAGTTCTCTTGTAATAAACCCCTTGAACTCACATTCCCCTGCATTTGGCAGTCTGACAGGATGGATTAAATTCATACTCCAGCACTGATCAATCAGAACCTTACTTATCAAAACACAGACTTAAGACAGCTGGTTCCCCGGGCCTCCATGGAATGACTCATGCATTGAGTTAGAAGCATGTTTTGGAGCGGGCTCTGCCGCTAACTAGCCATGTGACTTGTGTGTCTTGAGGCTTTGTGGGCCTCCAGTATACTCACAGTAGAGTTAAGAGACCAGAGAACCCTCCCTTCTAGCGTAGAATAATAGTATAATATTTTGAAATAAAGAAAGAAATAACATACTGCCACGAGGAAGTTGGGGGGAAAAAAGCCATGAAGGGAGTTTCCAATAGAACTTTCTGCTATGATGGAAATGTTCTGAATCTGTGCTGTCTAATACAACGGCCACAAGCCATTGTGGCTACTGAACCCCTGAAATGTGGCTGGTGCCACTGAGTAGCTAAATTCTAATTTTATTCAGTTTTCATTAATTTAACTTTAAATAGCCACATGTGGTTAGCAGCCACCTTACTGGATGGTGCAGTTGTAAGGAATGTCCTTCAGGTTACTATAGTTCCAGACAGGAATCCTGGTGGAAGTGGAAAAAGGGCTACAGTAGATATTAGGTAACCTAATTTTTGACTCTGTTTTCTTTCCATTATCATGATCTACATCATCACCGTTGTTATCAGGATTTTATAGCATCTACTCAAGTGCTTACAATGTTTCAGGCTCTGTGCAGAAAGCTTAAATGTATATTATTTCATGTAATTATAGTAACAACCTTGGAAGGTTATTATTATTATCATCCCTATTTACAGATGAGCAAACTGAGGCTTTGCAAGACTCAGTAACTATAGGATACCACAGGTATTGGTGCAGACCTGGGATTTGATCCCAAGTCTGCCAGAAGCCAAAAGTCCACATGCTTAGCCATTCTTATATGGCTTCTCCAAAGACCACTGTGCCACTGGTTGAGTCATGGGACCTTGAGAAGCTTCAGTTCCTCGTCTGTGGAGGAGGAAACTGAGCCACATGAATTCTAAGATCCACTCACACAGGAAAAAGTCATGATTCCTAAACTCCACCCCCACCCCTCACCCAGGGGGCCACTTTTATATAATGAATGCTATTGTTTACAGATGTGACCATGTGACTCCAAAAGTACCTGACTGCTCTCAGCACAGTTCAATGATTTCCCTCAGTGTGACCCTGGACTTGGTTATACATTGTTTTTAAAAACTCCCCAGGTGGTTCAGATCACCGGAATGATCTAAGAGTCCTAGTCCTGGACTGAACTTGCTAAAGTCAGAAAAGATACTTTTTAAATAAGATAATGAGAGCTTTATAATGCATGTTTCTCTTTTTGCCTTGGAGGCCAGGAAACTCAAAGCTAAATTTTGTGTTCAATTGCAACAGTAAACCTTAGGAGAGATTTTTCTGGTACAGTGGTCTTCCTTAGTGTTAATGACATGTTTTTGTATTATTATCCTTGTTTTGTGGTTCTGTTATATCTAACTCATAATGTGAGTCTAGTTCTAAACTTTTTCAGAGTTAGATTCATTATAAATGATGAGTGGATAAACATCATCTGTCTCAGATTGTGACAAAGCCCCAAGATTAACTGGGATAATAAAATAAAAAAGAGAATGTCACCATGTAGAATGAGGGGGAGCCCTTTGAAAATGTGGGGGATAGAAATGGGATAGAACTTCCCAGCAAAAAGAAAAATAAAAAAGGAACATGGAGAAAGGAAGGAAAGAAAAGAGAAATCCCCAGAGAGCCTAAAAAATCAAGGAAGAGGGACTTTCATGGTTGTCCAGTGTGTAAGACTCTGTGCTCCCAATGCAGAGGGCCTGGGCTCGACCCCTGATTAGGGAACTAGATCCCGCATGCATGCTGCAACTAAGAGTCTGCATGCTGCAACTGAGGAGTCCACATGCCACAACTGAGAGTCCGCATGTCACAACTAAGACCTGGCGCAGCCTAAATAGATAGATAGATAAATAAATAAATAAATAAAATACAGCTGCAAAATGTATATTTAAAAAAAAAATCAAGGAAGAGACTAGAGGAGGAAGGGAGGCAGTTTTGCTGCCTACACGAAACAACCATTTGGCCATTTAGCAGATTTATGGACTCTCCATATGCGTGAGAAGAAAACATATGCATAATTTACTTCTTGGATTAAATGTTACCAATTTTACATTTCACTGAATCTGGAAGTGAAAGATGACAGAAACCAGGAAGGAGGCTTGTGATTTTAATTAAAGGAAAACCAAAAGGGCTATTTGTTAAGCTGGACTTTGGTGCTATCTAGGAAAGGATTTCTTGTCTGGGTCAGTACTCCAGGGTGACCCTCTCCATCTACACAGGCAAAATATTCAGGGCTGATTATCTGATGAGATGGAAAGGGGTCTGGGTGTGTCCCCTACCCACATACCATGACCTGTCCAATCCTCTTAGGAGAATTCCTGCAGCCTCTCTCGCCCAATCATCGAGTGAAGGGGTCACGTTCTGGGGCCAGCCCCAAGGGAGGGAGAGTAACCAAAGCAAATCCTGACCAGGGATGAGTCCAGGCTGGGGAGGGGAGGCCTGGCTAAGTCAGGAGTAGCACTTCTCTGAGATGGAGGGATGGGCTGGCAAAGAGGTTGGGGGGTGGGGTGAGGGGGCGGGTATGGGTGTGTGTGTATGTGTGTCCATATTTGCCTGGGGTGCGGGCGTTGGTTCTGAATGGAAGCTGGGTGCATGGTGAGTAGATAAGGCAAAGATGCCACCTAACCCTTAGATTCCTCTCTCACCTAAAGACTGAGGATAATGTCCATTGGTCCTTCTTTACAGGGCCACTGAGAAGATGAGGTAACAGGTACAGAACTACAGTTATATGAAAGGTTTACATTCAGGCGTCTTCATGTACACCAGGCATCTAACACATCTAGTCTAAGTTGCTGCCTACTTAAACACCAGATGAAGAAAAACACAAAGAGGAAGGTAGTTCTGCTAACCAGAGCCTCATCTTGTCAGGGTTTTCCAGCTACAACTGTAGCAATGTTACAAACCACCTAGCGGGAGCTCCTGTACACATGCTCAACACATAGGCTGGGTTCTCCTGGGTTTTCCCATCAGTTCCTCACACCTGTTCTCATTCTGCTTCCAGATTTCCAGCCTCTCCGTCTTGCTGTATTCCTCTTCGCCTATCACTGGGACACCTCCAAGTTGAAGCTTTGCTTTACCCAAATGTGATTATAAACATGGGTCTCATGTCTTCCACCTTTCTAGGTACATCCCCCCTCCTGCATCCTCCCGGGATAGAGATCTTCTTTCCCAGACACAGCTCCTGCACTGGGCTTGTCTCAGTGCTACCAGCAGGAACCAGGCCCATGAAATGGGCCAAACATGAATCACTTGTCTTCTGGAATAGCCAGATGGCAGGCCAAGTCAAGCATACATTATCACAATGCTTGGGTATTGACTCCACTGTCCAAACCACTAGAGTGGGGAGTGCTGGACTTCATTAACCATGCTTATTCACCTTAAGTTTTCCCCTTCTGTGATACCCAGGACAGGGGATTCAAAGGAATAGGTGAGAAAAAAAGTTTGTCAAGTTAAACTGATAGCTTTTTTCTAAGGGTGCAGGTGTCAGACAGCTGTGAGTTTTGATCCTGGTGCTGTCACTTACCTGGGTCAGTGACCAAATTTCAGCAAGTCACATGGCCAACGAGCCCCAGGGTCCAATTGGGAAATGGGGAAATACACACCCTGCAGGCTTGCCTGGCACACAGAAGGTCCTCGGTAAATTACAACTGTTTTTGAATGGTGAAAAGTTGCATCTGGGTTAGAAATTGGACTGGTTGGTTCTGAAAGCACCAAGGAGCAAAAGAAGGAGTGGTGGTGGTAGCTCCAGGGAGCAGATCTCGGCTCACTTAAGTAAGACCTCAGAGGAGTCTCAGCTCTCTAGAGCTGGGATGGGAAGAAAGCCTCAAGGGCTGGTGCCTAGGTTGGGCAGTCCCTTGGGGAGGACCTTAGGAAGGGGATTTAAACATCGAATGGGTGGTTAGACTAGATGACTTTTTGGAGTCCCTCCCCACCCTAAGAGTCTAACACTCCACATTTAACTGATTGGCCACTGATACAAGACTCTTCCTAGGATTGGACCATTGCATTATTTTCATAATAATTTCCGGGTTCTGGTTTTTCTCTTCAATCTTTTCACATTGCTGCCATGATGAATGTGCTAACATGTAAATGTGGTCATCTGATAAAAGTATAAATTCCTCAGCCTGCGCATATGTTAACTGGCCTCAATCCACATCTTCACTCTCCCGTGCCCCTTCCATGCCTGTCCAGCACCAGTGTGCTCCAGCCACACCAAACGGCCAGCCATTTCTGGAACACAGGTGTCTGCTCACATCTCCCTCCATTGCTCCTGCGGTTGTTCCCTCTCTCTTTCTATCCTGTCCATCGAGTTAAGTCCTACTCATCTTTAAAACACCAATCAAATATCACCTCCTCTGGGAACTATTCCCCAAGAGCCCTCCACCCCCATACCCACACTATAGTTAGTCCTTTGTTTCCTTCTAACTCGATAAGCATTTTGTACATAATTCCATAATACCATTTATATCATGTTATTGTTATCATTTATGTCTTTACTACCATCCCAGCTAACCACGGGGGCGTGAACTATTCATCTTTATATACCCCAAACTTGCGTACTGTAGCCCTTGCCACTCAGGATGACATTTTATGTTAGTGTCCTGGTTTGTCCTGTTTTGTTTGTTACTTTGCTTGTTTGTTTTTTGTCCGCTTGTGGGATCTGAGTTCCCCGCCCAGGGATTGAACTCACACCCTCAGCAGTGAGAGCGTGGAGCCCTAACCACTGGACCACCAGGGAAGTCCCTTCCTGGTTTGTTCTGTCTCCTCCACTAGACTATCAGTTTCATGAGAGCAGGAACTTATCCTGTGCTCTGCTTTATCCTCAGCACTTAGTGTGGTGTCTGGTACATCATAGGTCCTCAACCAACATTCTCTGAGTGAATGAATGAATGAATGTTTGTTAACTGAATCAACGAATGTATGATGGAATCCTGTGAATTTGCTTAGGTCCTCAACCAATATTCTTTGAGTGAATGAATGAATGAATGTTTGTTAAATGAATCAATGAATGTACGATTGAATCCTGTGAATTTGCTTAGCGTAAATTCTGGTGGGTTTCTCACTTTACTGTGGGTGACAGGTAACTGGGATGGTTTTATAAAGACTAAGTAAAATGATAAAAATAGTTAAATGTAGTTTATTTTCAGTTGTGTTAAGGGTAGGAATCCACATAATTAAAATTCAATGTGGCACATATATACAATGGAATATTACTCAGCCATAAAAAGAAACAAAATTGAGTTATTTGTAGCGAGGTGGATGGACCTAGAGTCTGTCATACAGAGTGAAGTAAGTCAGAAAGAGAAAAACAAATACCGTACGCTAACGCATATATATGGAGTCTAAAAAAAAAAAAAGGGTACTGATAAACCTACTTGCAGGGCAGGAATAAAGAGGTAGATATAGAGAATGGACTTGAGGACATGGGGTGGGAGGACAAAGCTGGGGCGAGGTGAGAGTAGCACCGACATATATACACTACCGAATGTAAAAGTTGGCTGGTGGGAAGCAGCAGCACAGCACATGGAAATCGGCTCGGTGCTTTGCAATGACCTAGAGGGGTGGGATAGGGAGGGTGGGAGGGAGGCTCAAGAGGGAGGGGATATGGGGACATGTGTGTGCATATGGCTGATTCGCTTTGTTGTACAACAGAAACTAACATAGTATTGTGAAGCAATTATACTCCAATAAAGATCTATTAAAAGAAAATTCAGTGAGAACCAGGCTTGGGTAAAAACTCTGTTAAAAGTTAGGTTCAAGACCTTGGCCAAGTGCCCCAAATAAATCTCAGTGAGCATCAAAGACTTCAGACTCTGGGAAAGTCAGAAATGAAACATAAATGATGAGCAGGCATTAGAACCACATTCCTCTTGAGTTGAGATGTCCCCTGTGCCCAATCTGCCACCACAATGAAACTAGTGCATGTAGGAGGGGCTGGCAAAAGTGTCACTGGCCACAGACTTTTGGAACAATCTACAAGGCTATGCCAGTTCCAGAACAGGTGAACTCACACACTAACAGGTTTTAAAACTGCTAAATGGGATTATTCATAGTGCTTTACCATTTGTAGGTAATAAGGGCAGACTTGGGATTTTGCACGTTTCAAAAACTGTATGCAGCCTATATACCAAGATGGGACCCAATTCTGTTCAGTTCAGCGAAACCCAATTCAGGTCAGTTCAATTCAACCTGACTCAAATAATTCAGATTAACAAACATTTACTGAGCTTCTCAAAAACGTGGACTAGAAACCAAACTCTTCCATATGCTCAAAATGTTCTGCAAGATCTAACCTTGCCCACCTTGGACTTCATCTCCCACCATGCTCACTCATTCTCTTCCAGCCTCACTGGACTCCTTGCTGTTCCTTGCATGTTCCAAGAATGTTCCTGTCTCAGGGCCTTTCACTTACTGCTCTCTTTTCCTGGCAAGATCTTTGGTCAGATATCCACATAGCTTACTGCCTCAATTCCTTTATTTCTCTGCTCAAATTCTATTTCCTTAGAGAAAACTTCCCTGACCATCCTCGCTAAAATAACACCTCTCATCACCTGTACCTGGTTCAAGTACCCAGTTTTGTTTTTCTTTATATGAGTTACCTGTGCCTGATATTTTATTATTTATGCCTTTCTTCCTCATCTGCAGCCCCTAGTAAAAGGTAAGCTCCATGAAGACAGGAATTTTGCCTGGCATAGAATAGATGTGCTATAAATATATGTCGAATAGATGAATGAATAAAATGAGCACCTACTATATACCAGCTTCTATACTTGGTGATACTGCAAAGATTCTAGCCCTCAACAAACTCATGGTCTAATATGAAAAACATGAGAAAAGAAGCTTATCTGAAGAGTCTTTTGATAAAGAAATGTACAAAGTCTTACGGGAGAATGAATCAAAATCAGCTGGAGCCGAAGCGGGTAAGAGCATGTTGTAAAATTCCATCCTGAGCCTGGAAGGGGGAGAGCTAGAAGGGCTTGGAAGAAGAATCCAGGCAGAGGATGGATTCCAGGATGAGGAAATGGAGAGCAAGCTCAGGGGACTCTGTGGGGACTGGAGTAGCTGAAGGGATAAGAGGATGGGAGGTATGGTGGCCGATGAACCTGGGGGATGATAAGGCATGAACAGGGAGGGCCATTCATGGAGCAGGCCAATCATTTAACTTGTTCCCTATTTATTGACTATCTCCTTGGAGCAAGGGTCCATGCTGAGTTTTGTGGAAGACGCAAGAATTTAAAACCTGGACCCTGATGTTCAACCTAGCAAGGGAGTTCAAGTCACACATCCCCAGTTTCCCAGGGCAGCCCCAATTGCAATGTCTGTTTGCCCTTAATTATCCTTGTATACTTGTTAGACCATGACTTCTGATTGGTGGATGGGAGCGTAAAGTGGCCATCAAAGAAGGAAGGGCAGATAACCATGACGCAAGGCTGACCATGAGAAGTGTCCTGTGGGATGCTCTTGTAAAGTGCCCTGGGGTCTGAAGAAGGACAGTGCCTCCGGGGCTGGATTTTGGAGGCAGTGGAATCTGCAGTCTGTGTTAGTGTTTTCAACAGGTTGGTCCTTGACTTTGACAATAATTTCCTGGTTTCCCTTTCTCTTCATAAAAATGTTCTTCCCACACCCTGCTGCCATAACGGATTGGGGAATGGCCACGTGATGGGTGGGATTCTGTGTAAGGAGTTCGTAGAGAGCAGTGTGACAAAGGACTGCCAAAAGGGCTAGCTCCAGCCTTGGAGTTCAAACTTTTCAGTGAGAACAAAGCCTGGGAAAATAGTCACCTTCTTTTGCCAGCATGTTCTGCCTAAATTCCTGGGCAGGCCTGAACCTGACCTACTGAATCTTGACTGAACTCCTCACACCAATTTGAAAGAGCTGAGGAAGCCTTCCCAGGGAATGTTTCTTATCTGCGGGGAAAACCTAAAAACAGAGCAAAAACTTTAAATCCAGAATTACAAACATGACCGACCAACCAGCCAACCAACAAACAGTTCCTGGAATCGTGGAAACTTCTATATCTATAGACACGGCCAAGTACATGTGCAATGAACTCTGTACATGGTCAGACTCAAAACTTGCTTTCTGATAATGCTGGAATGCTCTTCTCCATTCTAGAAGCAGTGTGGGAAGGAGGGTGGGGATTTCCAGGGATCCCTAGAGCAGCCCTCTGGTTTCAATTTGACCACTCCACTTCATGGCTTTGGACAAATCTCACGACTTTTCTAGACTTTCCTTTCAGTCTCTTAAGTTGTGAAAAGCAACTCGGCTGGTCTTCCCACTTCTGGAATCCAGGGAGATTGCAAGGGTGGAAGACCCCCGGAAACCGTGAAGCACTCACTCCAGGAGATTTGATAATGACTGTGGCTGGAAACCTTACAGGCTGGGTGGGGCCACTCCTGATGTTTCCCACAAGGCATTTCTTCCTGGAAAAAGAAGTGGCACGGGATGGGGCTGGGGAAGCCCACCTCCTGGAGCTCTGCTTCTTCTGTAATTTCTCCCTTACCCGGGCTATCAGAGGCCTCATAAATTAACCCCTCAGTTGCTCTGCTCCAGACAGACTACTCTTTTTATATCTGTTCCCTCAACATTGGTGTTTTAGGCATGCCACTATGGGCAGTTTTAAAAGAACAGCAATTCACACATTGGAAACAACCCAAAGGCCCGGCAACCTGGGAACCGTTAGGCAAATTATGATGCCTTCACGAGATGGAATATTTTGCAGTCATTAAAAATGATGTTTATGAATGTTCTGTAGTAGTGCCAGGATAGTGCTTACGGTGTACTAGTAAGTGAAATAAAAAAGATATAAAATTATATATACACAGTACAATTATTTTAAAAAGGCTAATTTGTCTTGAAAAAAAAGATAAGAAAATAGACTAAATAATCATTTTGGCTACCTCTGGGTAGTAGAATTGTAGATAATTTTAATTTTCTTTCTTACATTTTTCTGTATTTTCCAAAATTAAAAAAAAGGAGTATATATAGCTTTTCAGTAAAAAGATACGATCATATAAAAATTTGTATTATAGCACCTGTATTGTAGTTGTAACCATATGCAGTCCATGAGGAGAGCAAAATGGATAGAGGGGAGAATGTGATTAAATCAAGAAACCTAGGAAAACTGTAGCCTAGGATACACGGAGACATGTATAGGCTTCGTTTGGGAAGTCAGACTTTGAAGAATGAAAGGGCAACTCAGATGCTCTGATGCTCAGGGCAAATGACCAGATTTACTGCCTGGGAAACCATAACATGTGAAACCCAGCTATGTGCTGGCAGCTGTCAATATCACTATTTCTGAAAGGATGAAAAAGAGTGAAAACTTGGCACAGGGGCAGATGGTTTGAAAGCAGGCTGAGCTCAGAGAATGCTCTTCCTCTCTCTCTCTCTTTCTCCCTCTCTCTGCAGGCCTTTCTGGTCCCACGCACCCTGGCTCTCGTTTGCCTTTGCCATCCTGGGCCAGCCCTCAGTTTACACTAGGCAGCTTCAAGGGCTAATTTTCGCCCTTTTAATGTTCCTCAAAAAGAATTTTCCTGCACGTTCACAACATCCACATATGGTGCCCGAGGCCCCAGACACAGGGCAAGCAAAGGGCTGCCGGTTCTAGGCACATGAGAAAGAATCAAAAATCCAAGAAGGCTAACGTAGCTTTCTTCCAGGCCATTCAGCAAAAGGAGGAGGCCACTGGTGACATCTCTCGCCTGGGGGACAGAGAGGTTGGCACTCCGCCAAGCCATGCACTTGTCATCTCTCTTGGGACTTTTGCAGGAATCTTCTGACTGGTCCCTACATCACCCTCTGCTACATCCTCCTGCTGCCATGCACTCAGATTGATCTTTATATCCCCGTCCACTCTGTGCCAGGCCTGGCTGGCTGCCTGAGAGAGCACGAGATGATCAAAGTCCAGTCCCTGCTGGCGAGGAGCTCAAAGTCTGGCAGCAAAGACAGACATTTGGAAGCAAACGAGTGCCATTTGGAAGCCAGAGTGATGACTGGGGCCACACGGTAGGGGGTCAAGAAGACACAGGCTCTGGAATCACAGTGCTTGGGCTCAGCCTCCAGCCCAGCCACTTACTAGCTTAGCTATGTGACCTTGGTCCAATCCTTGGACTTCTCTAAGCCTCACTTTCCTCATCTGTAGAATAGTCAAGAGTTACAGTATCTCAGAGGGTGATTGGGACATTTCAGTGGGATAATCTAGGAAAGCTTATCATAGGGTCTGGCTCACACTGGCACTCAAGAGTTGTTATAATTATTCACAGAGGGCTTCATGGGGACTGGGGGTGAGGGGCACAAAGTTTCACAGCACAGGTGAGGATGCAGTTGAGTCCTGAAGGATGAGCAGGCATTTGTACTTTGCTTATGCTTCTTCCTTTGTTCAAACCTTCACCCTAACCCCACTGTGGAAGGAACAGAGGCCCATCAACACCTGCAGGATGTATATTTCTCCCATAGACTTTCAACTCAGCGAGGATTTTTTAAATACTTGACTATGGGGAAGGCCCAGGTACCACCTAACTCCTATGGTCTTGCTGCAGACAGGACCTCTTATGGGGCAGCTGCAGGACATGAGGTGGGGGATGAGGGCAGTGGAGGGGACATTTGGGGCAGCAGCGTTTTACCAACTCATAGAGAATTATTTTAGCATTTTAACAACTGGCTAACCATCTGCACTTTTGCAAAGCAGCTGAAGGTCAGCCTGGCCTCTGGTCCAACTCAGCTGGTCTATGGTACATGCTTCCCACCATGTACCTTGCAATTTCCTACCTTGGAGCCTTTGCCAGCTGCTCCTTCCCCTTAGAATGCCTGATCTTATCCATCTTTCAAAGCCTGACTCAAAAACCATCATCCCTGAGTTCCTCAGCAGTTTATCTGCACCTCCATTCTGAACCTTGGCACTTTCTATCTTTGATGATAAATGAGCTGCTCAGGCAGGAGTCCTGAGAGGTCCCTGGGCCCCGCCTCCCCAGCACGGGGCCACTTCTGAGCCCTGTGAACTTGGGCAAGTTGCTTATCCTCTCTGCCTCACTTTCCACATCTATAAACTGGGGATGACAATAACAATTCCTCCCTCCTGGAGTTATCATGAGGGATAAATGAGTTAATTCATGTAAAGTGCTTATAATGGTGCCTGGCACACATAAGACTCCGACAAAGACCAGCTCTTCCTTTTACTATGCTTAGGGCAGACACTCAATGCGTGTTCAATGAATGAATGAAGAATGAACAACTGAATAAAAAGTCCAGTAGTAAATAAAACAAGTAATTAACAATTTTGAAAAGTATAATAAGAAATGAAAAGCTCAAGTAGCACTGAGGTAAAGATTTAAGAGGCAGGGTCTGTATATACACATCCAGCAATTTGTTTCAGGAGGTTAACATGTTTCTCAAAGGTTTTTAACTGTTGTTTAATCTGATGAAATGATTTGATTACCATTATTCCACTTATATTAGTGATATTTATTAAAGCCTAAGCCGGGGAAAATCTTAGAAGGAAAAGGGTAGAGGTGGAGGAAGCATATTAAAACAAGAATGTTCCTGTTGGGAGATTTTCAGACTTTTAACCTTTGCAGGGAATCCTATGCCTTCCCCATCACATCCGACATCCTTCCCATCCCCGTGGCACGGCACCCCGTTGACAGAGTAAACTCTGGACTCAAGCTTCCTACCTTTGCGTCTCAGTTCTGCCCCAATTAGCTGTGTGACCTGGGCAAGCTACACAACCTCTCTGAGCCTGAATTTACTCAGGAAAAGATAAGAGATTGCGATAGTGTAAGATATGCTACTACACTTGCAGGATTCTCGTGAGGACCCAATGACTAATGCACTTAGGAGAGAGGCTAGCATGTCGTAAGTACTTGGCAAAATTTGGTTGTGATGATGATGGCCGCTTTGAAAAAGCTCTACGATGATCAAAACACGGAAACACGCAAAATGCCTCGGTAGGGGAGCTGGTCCCTGGTCCCTACACTTCCTACCTTATTGCTTCAGGAGTGGGATTATCATGGGCTCTTTTTCCTGCAATGGGGACACTATGTGCACTGAGTCTCTAGTTCAGCGACGTCCAATAGAAGTTTCTGTGATGTTGGAAAGGTCCTATCTCTGCGGAATCCAACGCAGGAACCACTAGCCACATCGAGCTATTGAGTATTTGAAAAGAGGCGAGTGATACTAAGGAACTGAAGCTCTAGTTTTATTCAATTTAGATTCATTTAAATTTAAACAGCTTTGCATGGCTAGTGGTTACTATACTGGATAGGGCAGCACTACCAGTTCCTTAGTCTTTGTATCATAAAGGTAAGGTTTCCCTTCTTTTTCCCTTAAATAAAGAGAAGCTGGTGTCAGACCAGACCAGACTGCTGTGGCAGCCAGTTAACTGGGATTCAGAAAAGACCTGGGTATTGAAATGAACAAGTGAAGCACATGCATTTGTTCAGACTAACCCCCCATATTAGGAGAGGGGGCTGTTTTTAAACTTGAGCCCCCAGCTTATTACCTGTGGTCAGGAGCAACTGCACCCCTTTGGCTGGGAGAAAACTCCTGGGCAACTGCGTGTAAACAGTTTGACAAGCCCTGAGGGCTGGACGTGTTTTTTTTTTCTGTTTTGCGGTACGCGGGCCTCTCACTGTTGTGGCCTCTCCCGTTGCGGAGCACAGGCTCCGGACGCACAGGCTCAGCGACCATGGTTCACGGGCCCAGCTGCTCTGCGGCATGTGGGATCTTCCCGGACTGGGGCACGAACTCGTGTCCCCTTCGCCGGCAGGCAGACTCTCAACCACTGAGCCACCAGGGAAGCCCTTTTTTTTTTTTGTCTGGACGTGTTTAACAGCCCTTTAGCTGGTGTGGTTTAGGATTTGCCCTGCTGCCTCTCCCCGGGTAGGACACCTGTCAAATCCTGCCTCACCTTTCTCCTGCACACTTGTGGCTAATTTGCTATTCCCAAGCCTCTTGAGAGGAGCTGGCCACCTTGTTAAGTGGAAGATGATCATTATATTTGGATGCTCAGCACCTTCCCTTGGCTGCCTCTCCAAAGCCTGAGAGTTCCACAGGCTGGCCACATCTGACTTCTGAAATCCATTCATTTCGGCAAATTGCAGAGGGATCCAGCATCTCATGAGGTAAGAGTAGAGGCCCTGCAAGGCTCAATCCAGCCCCCAGAGCCTGAGAAATATTTCTTAGGCACCTATTATGTGCTAAGCTCTACCAGAGAGACAAAAATCAACAAAAGGCTTATTTCTTGCCCTTATGTAACTGAAAATGGGGGGTGGAGTAGGTTGGGGAAATGAATGACAACACAGTATCTTGTTATTCACGTGATGCTCCATGGACCAGAAACATCAGCACCACCTGGGAGCTTATTAGAAATGAAGCATTTCAGGCCCCACCCCAGACCTAATGAATAGAATCTGCATATTAATGAGGTCCCAGGGGATTCAAATGTACGTTAAAATTTGAGAAGGCCTGCTATAGTATACACCTAGGTTATAAGCACCATGACAGTGAGAATAATAATGGCCATTATCTATAAAGAGACTAATGCATGATGGATTTTAAGTGCTTTCTATATATTAACACATAATAGCTTCACAACAGCCCTCTGAAGCAGATTCTATGATAGCTCCCATTTTACAGATAAGAAAACTGAGGCTCAGAGTGGTTAAGTAACTTGTTCAAGGTCACAGAGCTAGTAAGTGTTAGAACCAAGATATAAACTCTGGCTCCACAATAAAAAATATCCAGAGATATAATTAATGCGCTGTGAAGGTCCTTAGCTTTACCTAAATAGCTTCCAAATAGCATTTTCCTACTAGTAGCAACTAGACTTAATCATCTCATCTGTAGACGAAGGCATTTCTACCTTACAAAGTTGAGTGTAAGGGTTAAATTAAACTCTGAAAGTAAAGTAGCTCACATAGCACATGGCACATAGTAGGTGCATCAAATGTTCATTACCTTCCTTCGGGCATCCTTATGCCTCCATCAAGGGAGGGCTTACAAGGAATCAGACGCAGTTTTGGTCTCTTTACCTCCCTTCTCAGAATCCTTTCCAGCTCCTCACTCCTTATAGGAGAAAGTCCTGACAACTTGGCGGGTCTCTCAACCTTCTTTCCTGTCTAATTTGTTGCTCTACCCAACACCTCTTCAGAACAAGGTCTTGCTTTCTGTTTTCTCACCTTCCTGCCCTCCATGGTATGCATTCTGTTCCCTTAGCAGAGAGCTTCCTTCCCTATAGCGATGCAGCATTCATTTGATGTCTTTGATACTCCCAGACCTGCCCAAGTGTACAACTTACTTAACCTCACTGCACCTCAGTTTCCTCATTTGTGAAATGAGGAGAGGTGAGGCTAGCTTCTGCCTCAAGGGGTACTGTGATGATTGAATTAGTTAATACACACGAGGTATAGAGCAGGACCTGCCACATACTAAGTGTTGATCAAAACCTCTTATAATGTCTAACAGGAGGTCAACCTGGTTTAAAGAAGTAAATAATAATCCCTGCCGTTGACGGATCACCTGCTAAGTGTCAGTGATCGTGTGTGGCACTTACATAAGTTAGTTCATTAGTCATTGAAACAGCTCCATGAAGTAGGAATGATTATTTTTTGTGTACAGCTAAGAAAACTGAGGCCTGAAGCATGTGATCAGTAGAGCCAGTGGCAATCTAAGGGCTATCTGAGTTCACACTGGCAACATGGCTCTTTGGGCCAAAAGCCAGAACATATAGGTTTCAGACCCAGCTCTGTTCAGTTCCGCAAGCATTTATTAAGCACTTACTATATGCTATCCACTGAGCTAGGCCCTGGACACTCAGTGCATCCTGAGGTTGTAGGAAAGGAATCTTGGAGGAGGTGATGCCTAAAATGAGTCTTGAAGGATGAACGGATAGGGGTAGTGAGATGACGGAGCAGAGGGGAGGCAGTGGTTCAAGAAGAGGGCAAAGCATGTGCAAGGCACTGTGGCACTGCCTTGCAAATCCACTGAAAATATGCTTATGACTCCAGAGAAGTCCACTCATCCCTCTAGGCCTCAGTTTTATCATCTTCGACAGGAATGAAGCATGTTTGACATGCCTGTTCTCAGCTTTTCTCTTGTCTTTAAATTCCATATCCAATGATGGAACAGTCCTTATTTTGTGAAACAACCAAACACCTTTTGAATATACACAGAAAACTAAGATTGGAAGGAAATACTCCATATGGTCTCAGTGCTTATTCCTGGATGCAGAGACTATGGGTGACTCAAAGTTTCTTCTTTAAAGTTTTTGTGTACTTATATTTTATTTAATAAGTATATTAGTTTTATATACTGTAAACATTCATAAAGATTATAAAAAGATTCTAGAGATTAGCGATGAGGCTTTCAAATATTATTTCTTTAAAACCATAGTCCATGGACAGCAAGACAGACTAGCGAAGACAAGCACAGAGCAGGGCCTGATGCCAGGAGTTCAGACACTAGTTCTGCAACGTTAGCTGCATGACCTTGGCAAGTTAATCAACTCCAGTTAAGTTAATGTAACCAAAAAAAACAAAAACAAAAAACCAACAAACTTTCAAGAAACATAGTTCCTCCCCTCAATGCAAGCTACTTTGATTATTTTTTAATTCAATTCTACTTAATTTTTAAAAAAATGCAGGTTATAACCCACAGCATCAGGGGAAAGGGCTAAATAGTATTTTCAGCCTTGTGGGCCATTTGGTCTCTGTCACAACTAACCACAAGTGCAAAAGCAGCCATAAATAATATGTAAACAAGTGGGTATGGCTGTGTTCCAATAAAACTTTATAAAAACAGACAGTAGGCCAGGCTTGGTCTGTGGGGTATTGTTTGCCAATCTCTGCACTGCATTGGTTTAATGGCCCATTAATGGGCTGTAACCTACAGTTTGAAAAATATTGGGATTAGAGTTGCTTTTACCCTGGCCAGAGCGTTGCAGCAACGCTCATGTCACAAATAGATCATGTTTTAAAACTTTGTTTCTTCACAAATAGATCATGTTTTAAAACTTTGTTTCTTAAGTTAGTTATTTAGAATTCAACATGCATTTTGTTTTTCATTAGAAGCATTTATATAATGGTTGGAATTCCAGGCGAGCCCACAAAAGCCCACAAGTAGCCCTGCAGAAAACAGGTCTAATATATGGTTCTCCCACTCTGGGTTGTCCCCATTCATTCATTGACTATGAATTTCTCCAGGACCCACTAGCACTGGGTGGACATTTTAGGGGACTTTTGTGCCAGATGTGATCACTGCCCTCAAGAAGGTGAGAAAGTAGCATTCTTCCTCTGGGGAAAGGCGTTCTGCACTGCTGCTTAAGATGTCAGGAAAAAACAGCCCTCCTGTCTCCTCCTTCTTGCTGTTGAGGTTCCTAGGGTGTCAGCCCAAGCAGTCTTTATGTTGGGGAGTATTCACTGTGGTGTGTAAGCCAATCAGTTGTGAGCTGTGTGGCTAATAATGGTCAGAAGTACTGAACTGTGCAAATGATTCACTTGTGTGTTATTTATTTTAAAAAAGAGTAAAGTAGAAGAGTGTAGTGAACCTTTGTCAACTTTTTTGGGTGCTTGGAACCACTGATGACCTTACCGTTTGGAGAATTTCCCATATTATTATTCCATAGTTCAACAAGGTAGAAATTCACCTTTCCAGACACCCCTGCTACTAGGGTGCAGGGATGTGACCCAGGCCCCACTGATTTAGAAGCAAGTGGTGTGACATAGATGGAACATGACAAGAGTGGTAGCAGAGACATTCAGTTTTCAGGGGTAATGGTGACAGAGGTCCTGCTGGGAGTGGCCAAAGTTCAGCCTCAGTGGTATAAAGTCCAGTGTCTATGGCTCTGAGCAATCCTGGGGTGCAACTTGGGCACTGCTCCAGGTTGTGTGGGCTCAGAGCCTGCTTCTCCAGCTTCAATGCCCTCCAGAAGTCTTCTTAAGCTCTACTAAACATTTAGAGTCATGGGACCATCATAGGCCACACTTGTCCCGCATGACAACATCAGACGTTCCTTTCACTGGGAGTCTTTATAACGATTCACCCAGCCGTCTCAGAGCTATCTTCTGCCCCAGTGACACTCAGGTGCAAGGAGATAAGATCCAGTTGGGTGGTTGTGAGAACTGCCCTGCTTTATGAACCCCAACATCTCTTGTAACAACTCCACAGAAGTAGCTTTCAAGGTCCCTGCAAGGGACATTGCCAGTTATAAGGATCAGTGAATTCAAGGAAGCCCAAAGCTCTGGAAGTACTATACCAAGTACTATAGATACTTGGTATTTATACCAAGTATCTATAGTACTACAAGGCCAGATCTAATGAACCAACCTAGGGTCATTCTGTCCATAAGCAATGTGGCTTAGTAACACAGCTGATATTGTAATTCTTATCATTTTTCCAGGGGAACAGAGCTAGAAAATTAACCCAACGTCAGATTCTTATGCAGGAGTGGCAAGGATTCATTAACCCTCTGCCTACACTGGGCCTCCCAGAGGTTTTCTTTCTGCTCAGCAGGTTCAACTCTTGCAACTAAGCATTCCTACTAGTAGTGCTGCTTGTATCAAGGATACCTCTGCTCACTTGTGTTCTGATATACATTCCTTGATGGGAAAGAAAGGGGAAGGGTTCTAATTAGAAGGCTGGAAATTTTGCATAACCCTGGGTATGTCTGTTGGAGTGTGTTAAAATTTGGATACCACCTGTCACATACTGACGTGCTGGGGTGACCTTTTGGGAGGGTTTCTTAGAAGATGTATTTGGGTACCATTAACTTCTAATATCTGGTATGTTTTCTTTATTAACTCTATTTCCTCAAGTGTAAATTCTTCCATTTGTTAAGACTGTTCTGCTTCTTCCATTCGTTTTCCTCAAATAGTTGGTGATTGGATACTCATGTTTGTGGTTGAGATTTCCCTGGTAGACACAGGGAAACAGATGTCTGCCACATCTGTTTACACAGCTCTGTTACAAAAGGGGCGAAAGCTGCCACTGCCTAGATGTAAATTCTGGTTTGTTTCCCATGAGACTCGGGGAGAGTAAAACTACCTAATTGTCTAGTCTTCTAGGTGAAGCTGATCTCTGTTCCTCTCAGGCACGATCAGTTACTGCAGGCAACAAAACACTCCTATTTATCCAACTCCTTTTAATTTTATGATGACAAATTACTGAAATCATTCATGGCCAAACACATCTAGGAATCACTAGTCTTTCCAGTAATGATTTGGGGCCGGGAAATTTTGTCATAGATTTAAGATGATTCTATTAAAAAATAGTAGTAGCTTCACATGACCCCCATCCTCAAAACTGAGGTGTTTACATTTATCATTACTATTTGGAAAATGAATATAGCCTAATTATAATCATACAAGATTTATCTGAGTTTTTTTTTTTTTCCCCTAGATAAAGTATCTGAGGGACTGAAAGATTTCAGAAGCTCAAAAAATAGTAGCCAAAGTCCTGGAACAACTTAAACTACAGAAATTTTATACTGGTACTGAGCTTCTTCAAAACCCCACAATGAAAAATGAAGCTATCCAAAACCAATGTAGCAACTGGAAAGCTATGCCCACATGAAAGAGTCAAATGGTATACGGAGGCCTAGTTCCAAGTACTCCAGCCAAGAAAGGCTCTTCTGACAAGCAGAGATGGTTTGAGGCACAACATAATCCGTATTTCAGTCAACAAATATGTTCCAGGCCTTCTGCTCGGCGTGGACAAAAAGCACATAATACTTAGCTCCTGTTCTTGAAGAGTTTATGGAAAACCATATAAACACCATGGCCTTACTTGACTTTGCCAGAACAGAGATAGAGAGTCAAGGAAATGTTTTTGATTTGGAGGGAAAAAGAAGACCGAAAAAGAGAAAAAAAACCAGCTCCAAATTAGAATCCTACCTCCCACTGGAAACGTCTTGTTTGTAAGTTTTGGTATGAAGCTGCTGTAAACACTTGTCTGGAAACAAGAGTCCTCTCTCCTCTGAAGCCCTTACCTGTGTGTTTTCAGACGCTAATAAATATCAACGCCTAGCCTATCGTGGAACGGGAAGAAACAGCTTTTCGTCTGGAAGGAATCATACACAGGCTCCTTCAGGGACAACGATAATAACATTTTAGAGCCAAAAAATAAAAAGAAGATGTATTATATCAGCTCCTTTTTGGTGGGGGTGAGGGGAGCTCCCCTTGTGCCAGGCATGGCTCTGGATGTCTTAGCTACAGTATCTAATTCATTGCTTACACCAGTCCCAAGAGGCTGGTTTTGTTCTCATTTCACAGTTGAGGAGAAGAGTTTCAATAGCGGTGAAATGACTCATTCAAGGTCCCAGAACTAGAAGAAGCAGAGCTGGGATCCAAACCCAAAGGTCGATCTGACTCCCAAATCCATACTCTTTCCAGAGGACCAAAGTGAACAGAACTCAAAAAATGACAAGTGTTTTCTGTTTTGTGTCGTCCCCTGAAAATTCAGCCAAGGAGGAATGGAAAGACCAAGATAATTGACTCTGACAAATTCTAGGACACGTTCTCTTTACTCGGCTCCCCCTTGCAGCTCATGCCTCTTTAAAACTTGTCCCAGAAAGTTTGGAATCCTTAGATGGTCTCCCTAGACTTACAGACACTTCAACTACACTCTGAATCCTGAAATAGATTCCGGAAGGGAAGATGGAAACTACATAACAGAAAATATAACAGGAGCCATGCAACTGTGTTGAGTTGGGGGCAGGGGGTATGTCACACGATGAGATGTATATTTTAGAAGTTTCAGTCTGGTGGCCATGAGGATGGAGCTGGTCAGAGAATATTAAGCCTCCCGTCCAGGGAGACCATTTAGAAATCAAATGCAGTAATAGCAGTAAGAGGAAACGAGGGACTGAACCATGCAGTGAGGCAGCAATCTGGGGAGGAAGGATTAGAGGAACGGGAGACGGGCACAGAAGTAGCATCAGTGAGACCTACTGACCAGCTGGCTGTAGGAAGGAGGGAAGGAGAGGAAGGAGTGTGGAGTGAGTCCCAGTTTTCTGACCGAGGTGAACGGGTTGATGGTGATGCCATTCTTAGAGACTGGGGGCGGGGGGGAAAGGAGGAACAGTCGGTTTGGGGGGAAAGATGTTGGCTTTAGTTTTGAGGTGGTTGTGGGCACTCCTGATGGAAATGTTCCATAGGCAGTTGGATCAACGGATTTGTCCCTTCTTTCATCCTACAAATATTTACTGACTTTGTGATATATACCAGATGTTGAGCTTGGCATTAGGTGTGGCGTGACAACAAAAACAGATGTGTTCCGTGCCCTTATGAAGCTCACAGGCAATAAACACACACACACACACATTTGCTGTGTTGGGCAGAAGAGAATAAGGTGCCCTGAGAAGAACCAGCCTGAGAGTGTGAGACTTGACAGTGGAAACTGGAAGGCTGAGCTGGATCAGGTTCTGGAGCTCAGAGGTGGTGACGTCTGGCTGGAGATGGAGGGGTTGTCATCTGCATAGAGGCGGGAATTGAAGAGTGGCGGGGTAGGTGAGTCAGAGAAACTGCCCTATTCTACAGGCTGCTGGGGTAGGGATGGGGGCTGAAGAACTAGGTACCCCAAAGGCCAAGGCCAGTAGTTTCCATCCTCCCAGCCGTCACGATTCATACTCATAGAAAGCAACGTCTTGGTGTGTCTGACTGAGGTTGTTTTCTGCCCAGGGACCACGGGCACGTTGCCACCTCTCCTCTTTGGGCATATTTGGCACATGAAAATATGCACACGGCACCCACTGATTTGGCCTGGATGGCGGGAGACATGAGTAATCCTCTGATTAAGTTAATTCCAGACTGGATTGAAATATTGATGCTAACTTGGGATAAAAAAAAAAAAAAGAGTCAACTTCTGTCTCGCTCATCCTCCATCCTCTACTCTAAACTGAAAGCCAAGAGACATGGTTTAGGAGCCCAATTAAGCCCGATCCATCCTGGCAGAAACAGAGCATCCAGTGAGTGTTTTAAAACCACTTGGAACCATTTAACAAAGAAAAGTGCATTGAGCCCAAACTGGGAGTTGTTCAGCTATTTGCGGATAAGATCTCCAACAACAATAATAAAAGGGAACATTTACTGAGCACTTACTACGTGCTGGGCACTGTTCAATGCATTCAATCTTCAAACAGCCTTATGAAGGATTTATTCTTAGGACCTCTATTTTGTAGACGAAGAAACTGAGGCACGGGGAGGTTAAAGGCACTTTTCCAAGACACCCTGGCTTTTAATTGGAAGAGCCTGGATTTGAACCCAGAAGTCTGGATCACAGAGCCTGTTCTTTAACCACTCGATAAACAGCGTCACTACTGCAGTAGTTAGAGTGAACAAGCCTGTGTACACAGGAGGAGGGGCCTGATTTGTGAGATGCTGGGACGAGATGTTCCCTTAGGAACAGGTCCATATCTCTGTGGACCTGTTCCCAGGGGAAGAGGGGACGCCTCCAGGCAGCCTCCTTTCCTGGTGGTGGTTTGGATTCCTTGCCTCTGAGGGGCTGAAACCATCCTCAGAAAATCTTGGGATTTTCCAGGTAGAAGGCAACCTGGAAAGCTCTTAGTGCAGCTACTCGTTTACAGATACGGAGGCTGAGGCATGGGGAAGTGGACGGATGGCGCTGGGGAGCAGCAGAAGCCAGGTCAGAGGGAGCTTCCTCTTCCAGGGAGCCCTCCCTTCCTTCTCTGCCATGAGGATTCTGCTTCATGGCAACTGCTATGCTGTCTCCTGCCCACATGAGAGGCCCACTTCTGGCTGAGCAAGTGTTATGGTTTCCCCCTGGAATCCCCAGGGCAGACAGGGTGAAATGAAGATAAAACATCTCCCACCCAAGGAGCTGGTATCCCCCTAAGCTGCCTTCACAAGGAAGCCCCCTTGCACTGCAGAGGCCTCATCCCTCCAGATGTGAAGACCCTCTCTTCTGACCCAGGCCACTTTTATCCCAAACTGGGCCAGCCCTATGCAAACCCATTTCAAAGATTCCACCCAGGTCTCAGATAACCCCTCAAGGTCATCTAGACCCCTCCAGTGAGTTTCTGGAAACTGGGCAGTTCTGACCCCCAGCATCCCTCTCCTCCCCCACTCCTGTACCACCCTGGAGGCAATACCTACTCACCATAAGGTGGTGTTGGCCAGAAGGGAGCCCCTCTCTTTGGCCATCCAAAGCCAACACAAGTCTTACCTTTCCACCTGGAGGTTGACTTTGGAGGGCTCCACGTTGGGATTTTCCCATTCCATCTGCGGGCAGTGCATGAAATAGCAGAGGGTGTACAGGGCCTCAGGCTCCCAGTAGAGTGCCCCCTGCTTGTGGTGCAGGGGGGTGCCATTGCCATGGTGCTTGGCGTTGAGGGGCTGCAGGTGATGCATTGCTCGGGACACCAGGTCACCTGTGGACAGAAGTAACATTTCAGATCCTTCAGGCAGCCAAGACTTGCAGAGAAGATGTGCCTGGAGATCTCAGCAGAGATTTCCATCCTGAGATTCCCTCATTCAATGGGAGTGGTCCCATGAGAACTCCAGGCCACATATCAAGCAGAGAGGAAAGCATTTGTTCATTCGCCACACGACTGTCAAGGGCTTTCCAGGTCTGGGGTGCTGTTTCAGGCACAGAGGGCTGCTAAGATAACTCCAGTCCTGCCCTTCTGGGACCCCTTGTTTCTAACAAGGCACAGAAAGCCCTTTGTATGTGTCTGCTTCTGGCCTCCCTCACCTTGGGACACACCCTCTGTCACATCCTCTGCTGTAACCAGCACTGCCTCCTTTGCAGTCACAAGAACTGTCACTTGCCTTTAAGCCTGGGCATACGCTATTCCCTCTATCCAGAACATTCTCTCTCTCCTCTTTTCCAGGCTAACTCCTACTGATTATCCAGGTATCGGCTTATATATTAATTTCTCCAGGAAGCCATCCTGGAATCTCCCGCACTCCCCTGTGTCTCATATCACACTGTACTTTCTTGGGTACAGCATTTAGAGCACTGTGTCACAATATTCTTTTTCTTTGTCAGTCGTTCCCAACAACAGCGACTCAGTCCTAAATGACACTTGTTATGCGATAGCACTAATTCATTTGATTCTCACAATACCCTATAAAGTAGGTACCTTTATAAACCCATTTTACAGATGAGGAAACAGAGGCTCAAAGAGGTTAAATAACTTCTCAGGGGTGCACAGCTATGAGCAGCAGAGGGAGGATTTGACCCCGGCAGTCTGGCTCCAGAATCCATGCACTTAACTGTGCTCCTTGAGGGGCATGTTTTACTTTTCTCAACGCTGGCAAACCTTGAGAACACTCTGGTCTTTCTCACGCTT
The DNA here is from genome assembly GCF_059928025.1 of Delphinapterus leucas. NCBI lineage: Eukaryota > Metazoa > Chordata > Mammalia > Artiodactyla > Monodontidae > Delphinapterus > Delphinapterus leucas. The sequence continues at coordinate 87,710,483 of NC_143139.1, read as the reverse complement.
TCTCAGAAGGAAACCAGCCTTCTCCTTAATCAAACCAAAGCTGTATGCTCCCAGATTGGCCGTGGAGGGAAGATCCTCCTGTGGGATGCTGGCTGGGCCTGAAGCCCCGACTTTCCTTGGCTAAGATGGTGTTTCTCAAACTTGGATTGCTTGTAAGCGACCTTCGTGAGTGTAGCTGAATCCAAACACCACCCGTACCATTATTTACTTAATCTTCAATGGACTCCCTTTGTTTCTTAAAATACATATATCTAAAAAGGAAACATTATGTCACTGCCATAAACGGAAAATCAGTATCACCTGCCATAAACAGAAGGTCACTGTGAAAGTTAACCTGATGAAACGGAAACAGCGTAATCAATTTATAGCTGAATTCTGGTCCTGCTTTCTACTCTTATAAATAATGAGTGAGAGCGTTGTTAGGGGCTCATATCAAGTGGAGCCTTTCTTCTGAAAGTAATTAGCATTAAAATAGAATTTAAAAGAGTCACTCCCATGACCAATGTTATTTAAGGCACTGCCCCCGTCCCACTGGAAATCATCTCATGCACAGTGGGAGGTGTTGCACACTTGGGGAGACACTCCTCTAAGATACCTGTGATGGTGAATTTTATGTGGCAACTGGGCTAGGCTACGGTGCCCAGCTGGCTGGTCAAACACTAGACTAGATATTGCTGTGAAGCTATTTTTTACATGGGATCAACATTTAAGTCAGTAGATTTTCAGTAAAGCAGATTACCCTCCATAATGTGGGTGGGTCTCATCCAGTCAGTTGAAGGAAGGCCTTAGGAGAAAAGATAGAGGACCTTGAAGAGGAAGGCATTCTGCCTTCAGACTCATGACTGAAACATCAACTCCTACTGGGGTTTAAAGCCCCCATTCCCAATCCTTCATTGCCCAGCTGAAACCAAGCCTGCAGGGCCCACCAGTTCTCTGCCATCCAGCTGTACTTTTTAACATGACACTTTTTACCTAAAATCCAAACCCAAGAAAGTGAGGCTCAGTGAGAGGCAGGAGTTTCTCCTCTGAAGGCCCAGGGCCTGCCTTCTAGGTTCCCATTTCCTATCTGAGGAAAAGGGCCACTTCTTCAAAAGAAGATTGACAAGAGGACCATTCACCCCCTCTGTGGGAGTGAGACTATGGAGATGAGGTCTCACCTGAGGGTGGAAATGGCAAATATTCCCCTTTCTCTTCCATGCCCATGGCAGACATGCTTAGTCAATCACAGAGCCCTTATCCACTAAGTGTAGATGCAGCCTTAAAAATCCTTCTTGAGGCAAGATTCCAAGCAACCACTATTTCTGATAGGAGTTGTCAGAGGAAAGGAAACTTCTATGTTGCCAGAGTCCTAAGGCCTCATCAAGACGACCTAACCAGAGTACAATCCACTAAGCTTAATATCTGAAACAGTGATGCAGGAGTTAAACAGATAGCAGTGGGGCGGGGTTGGGGGGAGGTTTGCTTCCCTACACCCCTCTGCCTCTTATCAAGCCTAACCTAGAGTCTGACCCTCCTTCTCTCCATTTGCCACTTGCATATATTTATGCAAGAACCTCAAAAAAGAATCAGAGAAGGAAATTCTCTTTTAGTGGCAGGTGGGCAGGGAAGATCCCCAGGGGACCTGCAGATGGAAAATGTGGAGAAACATGGCTCTACATGAACAGTCCCAGCTGCCATTCACTGAGCGCCTACCCTATACCAGGCACTGGGAAAAAGCACCTCACGTGCATTGTTTCTAATCCTCACAAGGCTCTATAGGGTATGTTTATATTATTTTAGCTTTAGAGCAGTGATCTGCAACCAGGGTGATTTTGCCTCCCAGGGGATGTTTGGCAATATCTGGAGATATTTCTGGTGCCATGTCCGGGGGGCTGTTACTGCATCTAATGGGTAGAGGGAAGAAATGTTCTTAAACATCCTACAATGCACAGATCAGTCCCCACAAGAAAGAATTTAGCCCTAATATCAATAATGCCCAGGTTGAGAAATCCTGTTTTACAGATAAGGAAACTGAGGCTCAAGGTCACAAGGCAGAGATAAGATTCCAACCCAGGTCTGTCTGACTCTAATGTCTGTGCTCATCGCCCTACACTGACCTGAGTCCTTCTTTCAGAGACATCCTGCTGCATCTATGGCCAACTCCAAGTCTATGATGGGGCCATTTGTCATTATGTAGCCAAGGTGTTCACGTATGCTCCTTTCCCTTGATTCAGTAATTCCATTTCTGGGACTCTGTCCCAATGTTAGAATCCAAAATGCAGCAAAATCTTCATGCACAAGGATTTTCACCCAAACCTTATTTACAGGGTCCAAAATTTGACAAAGAAACAAATGTTTGAAAATCAGAGCGTGGTTAAATAAACTCTGGTATGTGATAAAACTTATGCAGTTACTAAAAATGTTTACATAGAATGGCAATAAATGATGAAAAGCTTTGTGTTAAAATGGTAAGTGGGGAAAAAAGTGAAGTTCAAAACTGCATACGGTGTGATCAGGATTATGGTATTAAAAAATATGCTCTGAGTAAATACCAGGAGGAAAAAAAAAGCAAAATGTTGACCAAGGATTTCTCTGCCTAGTGGGATTGTGGGTGACATTCCCTTCCAACTTTTCTGTCATTTCTGAATTTTGAATTATGGCATGTGCTATTTGGTATTATCGGAATAATAAGCTCACCGAGGTGGTGTTTAAATTTCTAGTACCTTCCATCTAGGGTCAGGTTGGGGTACACTTAATCTGTTACAATATTGCCTCTGTTTTATGTTTTAGTTTTTTGGCCAGGAGGCATGTGGGATTTTAGCTCCCCGACCAGGGATTGAACCTGCACCCCCTGCATTGGAAGGCAAAGTCTTAACCACTGGACCACCAGGGAAGTCTCCCTCTGTCTTTCTTGAAAGCACTCATAAAAAAGCTCAAAATAAGGGCTTCCCTGGTGGTGCAGTGGTTGAGAGTCCGCCTGCTGACGCAGGGGACACGGGTTCGTGCCCCGGTCTGGGAAGATCCCACATGCCGCGGAGAGGCTGGGCCCGTGGGCCATGGCCGCTGAGCCTGCGCGTCCGGAGCCTGTGCTCCGCGATGGGAGAGGCCACAGCAGTGAGAGGCCCGTGTACAGAAAAAAAAAAAAAAAAAAGCTCAAAATAAGAAAATCAAAATGGAGTGGAGATGAGAAGAGGATCCATGTTTTGGGGCAGTGCATCACCCCTCAAGTTCCCCAAGGCCCTGGGAAGGCTTTGGCCTTGATTGGGCTAACCATCTCCTCAGAGCATCGTTCAGCTCACCCTGCACTTCCAGGTTCCCTGCTTTTGCTTTTGCTCTTGTTGTTTTCTCATCTTAGAGTGCCCCCCCACCCCGCTTCATCCTCTCAACTACTGACGACCTTCAAGGCTGTGATCAAATGCCACTTCTTCCCTGGAGCCCTCCGGGATGTCACAGATCAGAATCAACTTCCCATTCCCTTGTGTACACACAACACCTGCTTATAAAGTCTAACATGTTACTTGTTTAATTCAGACGTGTTTTAAGTGCCCACACATCTACTTCCCCTACTAAGCTTCACAGGCAGAGACATGACTCATTCATTGTCCTGTTCTTGGAGGAGCAGTGTAGTGTAGTGTAGTGGTTAGGGATAAGCTCTCTGGAGTCAGACTGTCTGAGTCTGAGTCTCCAACCTGCCACTGACTAGCTGCATGATCTTGGGTGAGTTTACTTCTTTGTATACAGGGATGATTATGACCTTTGTGAATTTGTTGTGTGGATTAAATTGATAACATGTATAAAGTACCCAGCATTGGTTTCTTCATTTGAAAAATGGAGATAATAATAGTGCCTAACTCATAATATGAAATGAAGCAATCACAAATCACTTAAAGCACCTGGAATAGGGTGTGGCCCATCCTAAGTGTATATAATAAGTATTCAGCACTATTTCTTTTACTTTGTATCATCCCATCATCATCATGGCCACCATCGTCATCACCATCATTTCTACCTTCATCATTATCACCATCATCATTGCTATCAGCCGAGTCTCTGGATCAGAGGCCGAAAGGATGTCTCTGATGAGGGCTGGCCATAGGAGATGGAATTGGCACGGGGATTCTGTAATCACAAGCTCCATTTCAAATCCCACTCTATGTATGTGCTATCTGCTGCTTCACCTGTCAGCTTCACGAACCCAAAACAACAAATCCACTTGCCACTAGCTGCACTGAGTTTGGGTGTCTGGAGTTTGGCTCTAGGAACCTACTTGAGAAGCCGCTTATAACCAGGTTTTCCAAATGTCAGCCATTTGAGAATCAGCATCATGAATTCTCATGCCTGTGTGCCGCAGGTACAGTTTATTTACTTAATATTTTTCTTTAAATTGGCTAATTCTTTCACACAATAAATTCATTTTAAAAGGAAACTTCATATCACTGCCATAAAAGGAAAACCAATATTTTTCTAGTACCCGTGAAAAATTCATAGCAATTAAAAGTAGAAAGTGTTTTGCGTATCACCTACAATCATCTCCCATGCAACCCTTTGGGAAACGCTGCTCTAACCTGCCAGACTCAAGCTATCAGTGTAGCTCCCTCTAAGCCATCTTCCTGCATGCCAATGCGATCCCCCTGAGACAAAGGGCTGCACATTCCAAAATGGGCTCCTTCTGCCAAAACCTATGCTGTGACAGCACCTTCAATTCCTTCGCCGCTCTTCATCCTCGGTCAAAGACCACTTACTATAGTACGTTTTCAAAACCTCACACAACCCTGGGGTAGGAGGTATGATCACCCTCTTTTCACAGATCCCTGGGGATCCGAGTGATCACGTCACTTGCCCTAGGTCACACAGCAAAGATAAGGAAGCCAAGGCACGCACCAGCATCATAAACTGCGGTTTAACTTGCCTCACTGAAACTCCTCCCCTTGAAAAAAAGAAAGACCATGTATAGCCCAGCACAAAGTAATGAGAGGAGATTTGCTTTAAAGGAGAAGGAGAGCTGGAGAAACAGGGATGGACAAGGGAAGACTGAACTCTGGATCCAGCAGGAAACTTACCATTCATGCATTCATTCATTCATCAAATATTTATTGCATCCTACTGTGTGCCAGACATTGTTCTAGGCACTGGGGATACAGTCAATGATGTTAAAAAAAAGTCTGAGCTCTTATGGGGTTTACAGTCTTGGTGAGGTGGACAGGAAATAAACAAATATATAATATGTCAGGTGGTGCTAAGTGCTATGAAGAAAATTAAAGCAGGAAGTGTGTATAGAAAGCAGTGATGCAGGGAGGGTTAAGTGACTGGGGCTGTCATAGGAAGGCCTCTCTGAGGAGGTGACATTTAAGCAGAGGCCTGAATGAAATGAGGGAGGAGCTTTGTAAAAATCAAGGGAAAAGCTTTCTAGGCAGAGGGAGGAGCAAGTGCAAAGGCCCTGTTGTGGAGTGGAACATTCAAGAAATACCAAGAGGCCAGTGGCCACTTGACCACCTGAAAAGGTCACAGTGCATTTTAGGGGCTGGAGGCAGCAGGACCTTCTGAAAAGATCCCATTTGCATTTGAGAGACTCCCTTGTCCAAGCAATAAGGGCTGTTTTTCTTTCTGGTGACACCAAGGGGAGACAACCCAGAAACCTTTTTATGCACAGTTGTAAATTAATGGCCCCATTTTGATGAACTCATTGAGTGGGAACAACAAGTTCACAGTTTAGTGTGAAAAAACAGAAAGAGGCAGGTTTTGATGAAGCCCTCATTTTTTCCCCTTTAAACAGCAGAAAGCAATTACTCTAATTAATGACTGTCCAATGCAGTTTTAATTGGGAGCCTGGGGGCAAGGCAGGGAATGTGGGCAGAAGGGCTGCAGCAAGATCTTGGAGGACACAAATGTGGGATTGATGGGACCAAATGCAGAGTCGAGTTGGTACAGAGGAATGGATAAAGAAGATGTGGTACATATATACAGTGGTATATATTACTCAGCCATAAAAAAGAACAAAATAATGCCATCTGCAGCAACATGGCTGGACCTAGAGACTGTCATATTAAGTGAAGTAAGTCAGACGGAGAAAGTATCATATGAAGTTGCTTATATGTGGAATCTAAAAAAAAGGGTACAAATGAACTTATTTACCAAACAGAAGTAGAGTCACAGATGTAGAAAACAAACTTACGGTTACCAGGGGATAAGGAGGGGAGGGATAAATTGGGAGATTGGGACTGACATACACACACTACTGTATATGAAATAGATAACTAATAAGAACTTGTTATATAGAACAAGGAACTCTACTCAATATTCTGTAATGGCCTATATGGGGAAAGAACCTAAAAAAAAAAAAAGTGGATATATGTATATGTATAACTGATTCACTTTGCTGTACAAATGAAACTAACACAACATGGTAAATCAACTATACCCTGATAAAAATTAAAAAAAGAAAAAGAAAACCAATAAAATAAACTAAATTAGCCTTAGCTTCTGTTCTCTCAAAAAAAAAAGTGAGAAAAGCCAGAGCCTCTGCTTTCCTTGTGGCCTCAATGGAGGAGACGGGACAGACCAGCTTCCCCCAGACCTACTCCTGACCTGGTCTGCCCACCAGAGTCTAAGCATTGCCTTGAGAATCTCTTCGGGCTCACAGTTAAGAATCACCAGGCTTGTGTCAGTTTGTGGACCTTTGTGGTCTCCTGATTTAGCTTCTCATTCAAATAATTTGACATACAGAGATTCAGCTCTAGTTCTCTGAGTTCAAAATTCAGTTTAATATTTGACAAGAGTTTCATTAAGAGTTCCCCTCCCCTGTAGCATTTTCTTTAGCTTTTGTTTCACAGACTAGTTCACTGTGGGTCATTCATGTCTTCATTTAACATTCAACAGATATTTCCTAAGCTACAGGCGATGTGTTAGTTGCTTAGAATGCAAAGCTGAACTGGATGCAGAAAAGTAGAAAAAGAAAAATGGTTTGAAATGTGACTCTGCCACTTCCTAGCTGTGTGGCTCTGGGCAAAACATTTATCCTTCCAGGTCTTAGTTTTCTTATCTATGAAGTGAGAATAAAAACACCTTTAATATATTTAAAGCACTTGGCATGCAGTAGGTGGTCGGGAAGTAGTGGATATATTTTCACCTCAAGCCATAACAGGCTGGACAGAGAAAGTGCTCTGGACATCACCACTGATCAAGACAGTTCTGGATTCTAATAAGATGCCCTGAGGATAGAAGCAGGGGGAATACAAGCAGAAGTCTCAGCGGGCAGCGGGGTCCTGCCATCTAGGTGCTGGTGAAATACTAGGTAACCTTTGTGAATTCTCACGTCTCCAGTTTAGTTTTGAGGAGAGCATCCCCAATACAGCCTACAGAGCAAACTGCGATCCTCAGACCTGGAAGGAACACAGATCTGACAAACATGATGATCTTACAGAGGCGGACTCTCATTCCACCTGTATCATATAGAAACACCTGGGCTTCCCCCAGAGACAGGGAGTCACGCCTAGTGTTGAAAGCTCTGCCTTGAGAGCTGGACTCAATTCCAGCCATCAGCTCACAGGTGTGGTTGATCTTAGACAAGTTGTTTGTCCCCTTCCTGCCTCCATGCCCACATCTATGTGGATAATAATGGTTACACTGGAAATAGCTCACGTAGATTTTTCATAGATCACCAGGTCAACAGCATCAGGGGCTGCTATTATTATTGTTGGCCATGAAGAAGGCCATAGTCAGGGGCTCTGCCCTCAACCCTGAACAGCCTGGTTCAAGAAGAGCAGGGACGGCTGGGAACGAACCCTTTCCATCTCGCCTTTGCTGGAACAACAGTGGTTTCTGGAATCCACACTGGCAGAGTAACCTTTGCATATGAAGAACAGCTCTCTATGTACACAGAGAGAGCAAGGCTGTATTGATTCAGACCACAGAGCAAGCCAGTCTAAATTATAGTCAGATCAGAAAAGAAGGCAATTTTATTACCTTCTGTCGCCCATGTGGCTGATCAACGTGCTGCTGCGCACACGTTCTACAGGGCTGACTTAATGAACGTAGGGAACCTATTCGTAATTAGCAGCACCCATCTGTGTGCCAACAATTCATATGCGAAAGTCAACATTCAACGAAAATGACAGCATTTAATTTACAGAGCAAACTGTCCTTAGAAACAATTTACGTGGCAAGCCACTCCTGCATGCTGCCTGCTTAGGTGAAGGGCAGGTTTGTTTAGCAAATTCTTTCCTCCAAGAGAAGAACCGGATTTGAGCAGGGCCCCAGCCCAGGTGCTAGGAGGGGCCCTTAAAATATCACCGGACAAACTTTTGAGACCCCAGCGAAGAATGCGTGGGGACCTCTTCCCAGGTTGCGCCCACACAGACATGAACCAACCCTGTAGCCAGATTCGGCCTTTCCAAGGTCACGGGCGTGTCTTGGAAATTTGCAGAGTCCCAAACAGTATGGCATTTCTTCTTTGAGATGTTTCCCCAGGGGAGCTGCTTGGACCATCTACATTTGAATCCCTGGGGAGCTGTTAAAATGCAGACCTTTCCTTATCCCATTCCAATTGTTGCAGGTATCTCAAAATATCCTTCACACACATCACTACCTCAAAATAATGGGCCATCAGAGCTGCTGCTAGATCTTGTTTTATAATGTTCTAATAAAAAAGGCATAGAATTACTGTATCACAATTGAGGTAAAAATATATTGATAACTGTGTTTTAATATAATTAGCTTCCTTTATAAACTTATGCACTTTATTTTTTGCATTTAAAAATATTATTCTGAGGCAGGGTCCATAGACTTCATCAGATTGCCAAAGGGGTCCACGGCAAAAGTTTAAGAACAATCGTACAACTGACCAGTGGCTGGAAGACCCTGTAATCGGAGGCATCTTAGGACTTCAGGGGTTTGATGGGAATGCAAGCACAATTTCCAAATTCAGGTGCCAGGAAAGTAACTCTAGGGACCATAAGGTCCCCCTATGGCTTGAATTGGCTACTGCTTCCCTTTTCAGAGGTGCATGTCATATACTCAAGGGTGGATGCTTGTCCCGGGTGTACAGGGAATTTTGGGGAAGAGGCACAAGTTGCTTTATGGGTCCTGAATTCTTTCATAGTTCAGAATTTTCTAGAATATCACACCAACTCATAATTTAACATACTCTAGCATTTCTGAGATCAATGCTCCAGTTCCATACGGAACTAACACATGGCTATGTCATTTGACAATCAATTGGATCATGAGTAAATACAGTTTTATTTTCCTCTGGTTGGCCAGACTCAGAAAGCACAGCCCCGAATTAGGGGATATACAAGCACAGCAATCATTGCTCAAACTTGGGACACCCCAGCCTTCTTCTCTCCACCTTTCTGCCCCTTTCTCTCCCTCTCTCCCTCTCTCTCCCTCTCTCTCTCTCTCTCTCCCACTGTCTCGCTGTCTCTCTCTCTCTCTGTCTCTGTCTCTCTTTCCTTCTTCATATTTCCTGAGGGCCTACTATGTGTCAAGCAGTATTCTTGGTGTTGAGGTTACAACAACAAACAAAACAAATATGTGTACTCTCCATGAAAAAATATTCTAGTAGTGGGAAACACACAATTTAAAAAAATTAATGAGTAAACTATAGAGTGTGACTAGGGGAAGGAGGGAGGGGAATGATTGCTAATGGTTTTCAGGTTTCTTGTTGGGGTGATAAAAATGTTCTAAAATTGACTGTGGTTACATTTGTATAGCTTGGTTAATATACTAAAAGCCACTGAATGATGATACACTTTAAGTAGGTGAACTGGATATGAATTCTATCTCAGTGGAGCTGTTATTGAAAAACAAACAAAAAAATAGAGTATGTCATAGGGTAACAGCTGGGAAGAAAGGTAAAGCAGTGAGGAGGGATTAGGGTCCTCAGGGTGCTATAATTTTAAATAGGGTAGTTAGGGAAAGCTTCATTAAGGGGTAACATTTGGGTGAGACTTGAAGATAACTAGGGAGCAAGCTATGTGGGTATCTGGAGGGTGAGAATGGTGAAGGAACAGTACGTTCAAAGGCTCTAAGGTGTGCCTGCTATGTCCAAGGAACAACAGGGGCCAGTGTGGCTGAGTTAAGTGGGCCTTGGGAGAGAGTGGAAGAAGATGTCTGAGGAATACAGGAGGGCGAGCCTGGACGTAATTCTGAGGACTGTGGCTTTTCCTATGGATCAGATGCGGAGCCCGTGGAGGATTCTGAATAGAGGACAGATGTGATCCCACTGTAGAAATTAATAGCATTTGCAGGATTTACTGTGTGCCAGGTACTGTGGGGAACCCCTTTATGGGCATTAGCTTGCTAAATCGCCGCAACTATTCAGTATTATCGTTTTCTCTATTTTATAGAAAAGGAAATTGAGGCTCAGAAAAGGGTAGGAACTTGACCTACATCAGAGGCCGAGCCAGGAACTTTACCAGTCTGCCTGATTCCAGAGCTGCTGCCTTCACCACGGCCATCAGCACAGGTGTGTGTACCCAGCAGGTGCTCAATAAAAGGAATCCCCTGGCTGGTTACAAAGCACTGCCCTAAGGGCAGCTGGTGGCTTGGGAACAGACAGGGTAAGAGAACCAGCGTCCACTCACTCAGTTCCGCGATGCTGCCCACGCGGGTGGCCAGCAAGGATTGCTCGATGGTCCTCAGCTCGGACTGGCTGAACATGGGCAGCTCTCCCGGTTTGCTGGTCCGCTGCGGGTCTCGGTGAAGGTTCAGGCTGTCTGGCAGGCAGAGTACCCCTATGGTTGGTGGGGAGAGAGAGTGAAAGGAAAATAGATTGTTATTGTTCAGTTAACCAAAGGAGGGGTGCAAAACCTTGCACAGCCTCAAACCGCACCAGGGCTGGTACCACAAAGCCAACACGGGAACCAAGGCTCTGAATCCTCTTAGAAATGATGTCTAGCTCTTTTAAAAGGTCTTTTGCTGATTTTAACAAACACGGTGGCATCCGTCTGTATGCACACATTTCCAAAGGACACAAAAGAAAATCGCTCCTCAGACCTGGCAGGGATTCCTTCCACGCAGAGAACCCAGCGGTCACTGTCCCACTCTCTGTCCCAGAGGCAGTTGCCTCCCAGAGCGCCCTGGAGGAAGTCTCTGCTGGGATTCTTCTGAGAGCTTGCTTTACTTGCCCAGCAAATTTAACTCTGGGTGGCTGGGCTGTTATCTGTTAGACAAGGCCCTGGCTTTCTCCGTAGAGCTATATGTCAGGAGGTGAAAAGTCCCCATGGACTTTTGTAACTTGTATGGTGAATACCCATGGGGAATCCCTGGAATCCAATTATTTTCATCCCATCCTTTCCATTCCGTGAACATTTAGCGAGAACCTGAGAACTTACTTTGGTTGATTATTCAGATATAATCACTGTTCCCATATCCTCCCCAGCCTCCATAGGCAGAGTGCGCTTTCTTGCTCCTTGACTTTGGGCTTGACGAACTTTGGCCCAAGGTATATTAAGAGACATGATGGAACCAAAGGCCTGAAAAGCACCTGTGTGGCTGAACTTGCTCTTTTGTGTTTTTGCCATTGTTATGAGAAAAACACACCCTGGTTAGCCTGCTGGTCTAAGAAAGGTGAGAGACAGACAGAGCCAATGCAGTAACAATCTGTAGCTTAGAGCTGCCCCACAAAAGCAAATGCTAATTTAATATGTCACTGGGGTTATTTGCTACTCAGCATTATTATGGTGATAACTAACAGATACACCTACCAAGCGTCAATCACTGAGGAGACAATGAACAAGGCAGGCATTGTGCTAAGTTAGGGGCTGAGGATAGAGTGATGGACAGAATACACATACTCCCTGTTCTCAGTGGGCTCACAGTCTAAGTGAAGGAGATGGACTGTTATGCACATAACCACAAAGCCAAATGACACATGCTCTATGGTAAGAGAAGATGAGGAATAAAGGGATATCTTAGCAGGGACCTGAACAAAAGTAGTTGTCAATAAGTAGGAAGCACTTATTGAATGCCTACAGTATTCCCAATCCTGCTAGGAGATGGAAAAGAAGCAGAAGACGTATTCAAGTATAAACTCACTGGAGAAACAAGACTGCCAGTGACAAAACAACTGGGGTACAATAAAGCAGTATCAATATACAGGTGCTGAATTATTTAAGCCAACTGTCAGGGTGAGGGGACAGACAGAACACAAAGGTCAAAGTTCAAGTCCACAAAGCACAGAGCTGATCTCCCTGTGCTATGTGGCTGCTTCCCACTAGCTATCTATTTTACGTTTGGTAGTGCTTTGTGACCACCTAGAGGGGTGAGATAGGGAGTGTGGAAGGGAGGGAGACACAAGAGGGAAGAGATATGGGGTCATATGTATATGTATAACTGATTCACTTTGTTATAAAAAGCAGAAACTAACACACCATTGTAAAGCAATTATACTCCAATAAAGATGTTTAAAAAAAAAAAATTCAAGTCCACTTCTCACCCTGCTCGAAACACAAAAGCTCAGCAAACAAAGCCTCCTCTGGGACAAAGTGAGAGAGTAGCACTGACATGTATACACTACCAAATGTAAAATAGACAGCTAGTGGGAAGCAGCTGCATAGCACAGGGAGATCAGCTCTGTGCTTTGTGTCCACCTAGAGGGGTGGGATAGGGAGGGTGGGAGAGAGATGTAAGAGGGAGGGGACATGGGGATATATGTGTACGTATAGCTGATTCACTTTGTTATACATAGGAAACTAACACAACATTGGAAAGCAATTATACTCCAATAAAGATGGTAAAAAAATACAACCAAAGGCTTCTCCTTTGAAGATGGGCAGGCGTGAGGTGGCACCCAACACACACCTCCTCTGGGCCCTGCTGCCTAGTTAGTGGCTCCAGCCACACTGAACCAGTCACTTGTTCTGAATGTTTCACCTTCACACTTAACAGGCTGACACGGTGGAGAAGGCAACCATAGTAGATTTTTTTTTTTAATGAATAATGAATAAGTGGATGAACAATGCAAATGACCATTAGATGTTAATGTTCCTATAGTCAGGAAGCTGTTCGAGTTACTGAGATTGTTCCCTAACCATTGTTTTTTCAAAAATTTTAGACTCAATAAGAATGTATTTTACTAATTAAACTTAAAAGCTTTTGCACACCAAAGGAAACCATAAACAAGACAAAAATGGGAGAAAGCGCAAATGTTTTCTCCCCTCAGAATGGGAGAAAACATTTGCAAACGAAGCAACTGACAAGGGATTAATCTCTAAAATATACAAACAGCTCATGCAGCTTAATATCAAAAAAACAAACAACCCAACCCAAAAATGGGTGGAAGACCTAAATAGACATTTCCCCAAAGAAGACATACAGATGGTCAACAAGGATATGAAAAGATGCTCAATATCACTAATCATTAGAGAAATGCAAATCAAAACTACAATGAGGTACCACCTCACCCTGGTCAGAAAGGCCATCATCACAAAATCTACAAACAATAAATGCTGGCGCGGGTGTGGAGAAAAGGGAACCCTCTTGCACTATTGGTGGGAATGTAAATTGGTACAGCCACTGTGGAGAACAGTATGGAGGTTCCTTAAAAAATATAGAATTACCATATGACCCAGCAATCTCACTACTGGGCATATACCCTGAGAAAACCATAATTCAAAAACACATGCACCCCAGTGTTCATTGCAGCATTATTTACAATAGCCAGGACATGGAAACAACCTAAATGTCCATCAACAGAGGAATGGATAAAGTATATACAATGGAATATTGCTCAGTCATGAAAAGGAACGAAATTCTGTCATTTGTAGAGATGTAGATGGACCTAGAGACTGTCATACAAAGTGAAGTAAGTCAGAAAGAGAAAAATAAATATCGTATATTAACATATATATGTGGAATCTGAAAAAATTGGTATAGACAATCTTATTTACAAAGCAGAAATAGAGACACAGACATAGAGAACAAATGTATGGATACCAAGGGGGAAAGGGGTGGTGGTGGGATGAATTGGGAGATTGGCATTGATATAGTATATACACTATTGATACAGTATATACACAATTGATACTATGTATAAAATAGATAACTAATCAGAACCTACTGTATAGCACAGGGAACTCTACTCAGTGCTCTGTGGTGACGTAAATGGGAAGGAAATCCAAAAAAGAGGGGATATATGTATACATATAGTGGATTCACTTCGCTGTACAGTAGAAACTAACACAATACTGCAAAGCAACTATACTCCAATAAAAATTTTAAAAAACTACAAAAAAAAGAATGTATTTTACATCATGACCCAGTACACACACACACACACACCATCGCCACCACTACTACTACACACATTTTTCATGTTTTCCATGAAAAAGTTCATGAAAAATAACACCGATCCTTACTATGTATGAGGCACTCTCAATTTTTTCTTTTCACTTCTTTTCTATCTTATCAATAAAAAATGCTGTCTGCAGCATCAGAAGTGATTTCATGGTCGACTAGTGGGTCATGACTGGCAGTCTGAAAAACACTGTGGGCTTGGCCAGTTCACAACTTGGCATTAATTGGACAATACGGATTGACGATTTACTACTTAGCGCTGGGCCGGGCTCCACACGGGACGTAGAGATGGCTGAGAGGCGATCCCTGCGCTTCAGGAACCCGCAGCTTTTCAGGAAAGACAAGACCTTCACAGAAATGCCCACCATCCAAGGCCGGCCTCCTGCCTGTCCTTTTCTCTTAACAGCTGAGTCATCCCCTCGGTCACCCCAGGCAGGGACGCCCTGAGTCATCTTTGTTTCCTCCTGCCTGCTTGCTCACCTGCCCAGACATCTGGCCAGAGGCCAAGGCAAGTAGCCATTGCCAAGGCAATGAATGTTGGGCCAATCCCTCATCTGACGCCTCTGACGTTCCTGACTCTTAATTCGGAGATTTACTACCCTTAAAAGTGCTCATGGCAAATGACACCAGATGACCACGACCCAGTGTGACAAGTGACCCAACGTTCAGGGGATGAGGGCCTCCGCTGGGGGACGGGGTGGTGATCAGGGGCTTCACAGCAAAGGAGGCCTGCGAGTGAGCCCTGAATGTCAGGGAGGATGAAGCACAAATGGTCCTGACGTGTGCTCACAGGATTGCTTTCTTGGTGATTGCATCATGTACAGCAACTTCTTATCCCAGGCCTGTATCTCAGACATCGCTTCACATGCTGGCTGAGGCACAAGCAAACGGGACGTGGAGTCTGGAACCCAGAGCTTCAGTCCTGGCTCTGCCACTTCCCACCCATGTTTAACCTTGGGCAGGTCACAGAGCCTCTCTGGACCTCAGTTTCCTCTTCTGTGAAATGGGAGAGATAGGAATGGCCTTGCCTCCCTCAAGGCGCTGCTGCGGGTGGGGATGAAGTGAGACAATGTGCTGAGTAATAGTATGTGCTCGACATATGTTAACTGAGATGAAAATCAGTTACTGTGTAAAAGCCCAGCTTTGGACTACTTTATGCTTCATCATAAGAATAAATAATTTCCCTCGGAATTATTCTTCCTTCTTTTAGAGGGTTATGAAATTTAAATGTGAAAATATAATTATTCCAAGAAGCTTTGAAAGCTAGAGTACTAGGATTTGGGAAATCTATAATTAATCTATTATGCAACGATTATATACCAGGGTTTTCCTTTTTTTTCTTTTCTTTTGTTTTGAGGACTTCATATGGAGTACACACATAAACTAGAGTCATTTATTTTTTTGTATAAAAATCAACTAGGTCATTAAGAAGGTCCCAGTATCATATTTTAGTGTTAGCTGCAGGTCTCCGTTTTGGACCACTCATCAATTTCCATTACTGGAGCCAAGGACAGCCACAGCCTGGTGATTAAGACTCAAGTTTAAAAACAGGGGGGACCTAAGGTTCAAATATGACTTTGGACCTAAAGGAAATAATTCCCCTGGAGAGCAGGTGATCACAGGGGAGGGTCCACTATGTTGAAGGGGTCATGGTCTTACCGAAATCTATTACTTTGGGGTGGGTTGTACATTGTCTAAGGGAAAATCCATTCACATTTTCAAAGGGGTTGGCCAGTGCTAAAAGAGGATGAACCAATGCCTTTGAATGTCCACATTTCCAGCCATAAGCAACCTGGGACTGACTGGATGTAGGTGGGACAGAGGGGCCAGGCATGACCATGGGCTCTTGACAGAGCCAGGCTCCAGTCCTGCCCCAGTCTCCTGGGCAACCTGGACAAAGCACTTCCCAGATCCCCAGTCAGCTTCTGTGTCTGCAAAGAGGGGTTAAAATATCTACTGCATCAGTTTATTGCAGTGATTAAACTAGATAAATATTTAAGGCCTCCAGCCTATAGTAAGCGTCTACTAAATGGCCTGTTCCCACAAATGTGCAGTTTTGTTTATTTAATGTCTGGATTCAAATAGTCTTGCAGATCATCTTTCCAAAACCTTGTGCGACTGGAGACAGACAACTTTTTGGTTAGGGCATTTAGAACAGAAAATATGAAAACCGCTCCTCTGGGTGGGCCCCTGGACCAACCACATCTGGCATTCTGTCTCCGATGGGGCGATCTGGGCAATTCTGCCTCCCTGAATGTCTACCTTCCTATATGATTGTTTGGCTCCTTGGCAAATATAACCGCGCCATCCTTTTTCTCCTCTCAGCTTTTCTCTGTGTCTCCATGCTATCACTGGAGTAGGATGCTATTTACCCACTGAGAGAAAACCAAATAAGACAGCCATCAGCACTCATCCATTCTCCCCTTGATGTTGACAGTGGTGATGGAGGAGGAGGCTACGTAGGTCTTGGCACCCTGGGCCCAGGCTGGGGTTCTGCCTTGCCTGTCTCTGGCTGTGAGAAGGGAACAGGCTCTCCTATGTCCTCCTTGCCAGGCTAGGCTTTGTCTTCTGCTAAGTTATCCCCAGAATTTAAAGTGGAGCATCCTGGCACCAGTCCCAGCTTTAAGAAATGGGAAGGAAGCAGCTGGGGTGCAGCAGACCAGCCCTCAAACTGGCACCGGACAGACCTGGCTGGGTTCAGATTATTCCCGCCTTGCCGTCTTCCAGCTGTGTGGCCTGGGGCTTGCGACTTGGCTCTCTGAGCCTCTGTTTCTCCCTCTGTAACATGTTTGATACTATCTACCTCCTAGCACGGTTGGGAGGCTGTAATGGGATAATCTACATGGACAACCTGTCACAACAAAGGGGGTTGTTTGCTAATAATCTAAGTGAAGTTCTTTGAAGGTAAAGATTTAGAAATTCAATAACACGGTGCCAGAGTGTTTTATTTTACTGTTCAGTTTATTAAGAAACAAGATAGGAAGTTATCAGATTTTTTTTAATGTTTGCACAAGCGGCTTGGAAATTCCTTTTTATTTTAAGAGACTTGGCAGTGGGAAACAAATTCAGGACTGGCTTGGCAAGCACGTTCATCTGTGAGAGGCATGCCGTACTCCAATTAGGATACATCCAGACCGTGGTTCATTTCCATGCCCTGCCCCGCCCCATAATGAATTACATTCAAAGGGAAAGTTCTTAGGAAGTCTGAAGCCAAACCATCACAAGAAATAAGAGGTAGAAAACACAAAGATGGAGAATTTTCGGGAATGGGCTCAATAACATGCTCATCCGTGGAGGCTGAAGTACACAGAAGGAATAAGCATGCCAACCTTAAAAGAATATGAAAAAAAAAAGAATATGAAGATATCTATGGACCATTCATTCATTCAACCACCGATACTGAGCACCATGAAGACAGTAGGACACATTTCTGTTCTCAAAGGCTCCCGGTTGGCAGGGGAGACACACCGCCCACCAATTGAACCACTATGGGAGAAACACCAGAGCAGAGACGTTAATGAAGTCCCCGTGGAGCGCAGTGGGTGAACCCAAGTTGGCCTGGGAGCTTCAGGGCAGCTTCCCAGGGGAGCTTAGAGGGCCTGGGGAAGCAGATGCCTTACAGCAGAGTTGAAAGAGTGGATTCTGGAGCCCGAATGAACGTTCAGGTTGAACTGCATCTGTGCTACTTCACAGCAATGTTGCCCAGGGATGCTATTTAGCCTCCCTGTACCTCCGTTTCCTTGTGAATAATACGGGAATGGTCATTGTACAATCCTTATAAGGCCACTGGAAGATCAAATGAGTTAATACATGTAAATCTTGGACCCTATAAATAGCTCAACAAATGTGATCATGATTATAAAGATGATGGTGGGGCTTCCCTGGTGGCGCAGTGGCTGAGAGTCCGCCTGCCGACGCAGGGGACACGGGTTCGTGCCCCGGTCCGGGAAGATCCCACATGCCGCGGAGCGGCTGGGCCCGTGAGCCATGGCCGCTGAGCCTGCGCATCCGGAGCCTGTGCTCTGCAACGGGAGAGGCCACAGCAGTGAGAGGCCCGCGTACCGCAAAAAAAAAAAAGAAAAAAAAAAAAAGATGATGAAGATTAGAGAAGGACATTCCAAGGAAAAGCAAAGGCCCAGAGGTATGTGCTTTGCATATAAGAGTGGCTGGAACAGAGTGTACAAGAGGGTGCAGAAGTTGGGAGAAGGGGCTGGACCGGGAGGCAGGGGTGGACCATTGAGGGCATTGGGCCAAAAAAAGTTTGGACTTAAAAACTAAACCTTTACCTTCCAGCTATCCTGTTTCTCTCTCTTCCATTTTCTCAGCTGAAATTCTAGAAACAGTGGTTGACACCCACGATGCCCATTTCTTCCTCTCCCTCATCTCTATACCTATTACCTTCATTTTTGACAGGTGCCCAGCAAGTTCATGTTCATCCTTCAAGGCCCAACTCAAATGCCACTTTTGAGATCTCAAGACTCAAAGAAGTTCCTGTTCTTAGGAAGCTCTCAGTCCAGAGAGGAAATCCTGAGACAGTAAGAAAATAGTACCCGGTGTGCATGCTGGGTACTGAGGCAGAGAGGCAGGGACAAGGTGGGGACGGTCGGGGGGGGGTCACGAAGGAGGAAGTAGTCCAAGGTGACCCCACACGCGGCCCTCCCCACGTGAGCCAGATGCAGCCAACTTTCCCTCGCAGTCAGCTCAGGAGTGAAGGGGACTAATTAAAGTCTAGGTCAGGGAGTGTCAGCCTTTAGAGCAGGGAACAGAGGCAGCCGTGATGTTATTAAGGCATTATACGTGGTACGTGGCACACAGGGACACTGGGGTGATGGTGCGGCTCTAACACTGATGGCATAAATAAGAAAAGCTGCAGAAAAACAAAGGGAAAATATTCTGTTCATTCATTCATTCAGGGAGTATTAGCTGAGCACCTACTAGGTGCTAGGTACAGTTCTAGGTACTGAGGATCCAGCAGCAAAATACTGGAAATTCTTGCAGTGTGCAGTGCAGGTATGTGTGTTCCAAACACATAATTAGAATATGTAGCCAGCTGGGTGGTAAGTGCCATGGAGAAAAACAGAGCAGGAAAGGAGGATGGGGAGTGCTGGGTGGGGTAGCGGCGTCACACAGAGAAGGGGACATTCAAAGAGAGACTTGAAGGGAGTGAACATGGGAGCAGGGCTGATATCTTGGGGGAAGAGCAGGGGGGATGTGAGGGCAAAGGTCTGAGGGGGTGGATTTGGCTTGTTAGAGGAAGGAACAGAGAAAGTGAGGGGAAAGCAGTAGGTGATAAGAGAAGTGAGAAGTGAAGTGAAGTGATAAGAGAAGTGATGAAGGAGGGCTGGGTGGAGTCTCGTAGGCGACTCTGGACTTTAGCTTTTACTCTGAGCAAGATGGGAGCCGCTGGAGGGTTTGGAGTTTTGGGGGTGTGTGACCTGACCTTTTTTGAGGGTCACTCCAGCTGGTGGGTTGAGAACAGACTGTAGGGAGTGGCCAGGGCAGAACCAGAGTAGATATGGCGGAGATGCTAGAAAAGTGAAGGAGGGGACTTCCCTGGCAGTCCAGCGGTTGAGACTTCGCCTTCCAACGCAGGGGGTGCAGGTTCAATCCCTGGTTGGGGAGCTAAGATCCCCCATGCCTTGGGGCCAAAAATACCAAAACATAAAACAGAAGCAATATTGTAACAAATTCAGTAAAGACTTAAAAAATGGTCCACATCAAAAAAACATCTTAAAAAAAAAAAGAAAAGTGAAGGAAAAGCTGATGGAGTTGCCAATTGGGTGCAAGGTGTAAGAAAAAAAGGAGGCAAGAACAAGTCCAAGGTTTTTGACCTGCATGATTGAAAGGAGGGGTTTACCATTTACTGAAACAGGGAACATTGCAGGAGGGTCAAGTTTGGGGTAAAGATCAGGAGTTCAGTTCTGGTTATGTTTAACTTGAGACACCCACTGGCCACCCACATGGAGATGCTGTACAGGCTTTCCTGCTCTCTCTCCTGACCTCCCATGATGTAAAGCCTCGTCACATAAGCCCCACTGTGGTTTGTGCTTTCCCCCCTCTTTTCCCTCTTCCCTGTCACTAGCAAGCACAGTTAAACATCCTTACAAGATTGTTGGTTACTTCCTGTGCGCTCCCTCCTCTCCCAGCGTTGTCTTTATTGCATTATCCTTGCAACTTTCCCCATAGAGTTCTGAGCTACATCCATCTCGCAGGGGCTTAAGAGGAGAAAGACTCATTTTCCCAGTTTTCTAATCTCTGCAGTGAAGTGCACCTGGGGCTCTGCAGGGCTTGTGAGTTTCTGCTTCAGTCCCTGACTCCTCCTAAGAGGTATTTTCCACCTCCAGCTAGGTCTTGGGTAGCTGTGGAAATGTCAGAGGTTGATCAGATTTTGAAGATCATCTGGCTCCCAGGACCATGGACTGTGGCCATTTGGGAGTTCTCTGAAAAGCATCTGTCTCCCTTGTTTACCAGTGTTATATAGCAGTGACACTCGTGGGCATACTTTCATGTGGTGGTGATAAAACTCAGCACTGGGTGCTACTGACAGCGAAGCTGTGTGTTAGACTATTTTGAGTGAAAAACTAGTCTTTGACATTTCAATTAACACATGGCAACAGGCCAGAGTAAAACAATGAGGAGGCAGCTTTTTGGACGATGGAGACTTTCTTGCTCTACATCAAGGTGGCCATGCATCTTCTTGAATACTTATAATTTAAATGCATTAATCAATTCATCCATTCAACCATTCATTTATCCATCCATCCGAACTTCCACTTTTATTTTTTAATTTTTTTAACATCTTTATTAGAGTATAATTGCTTTACAATGGTATGTTAGTTTCTGCTTTATGACAAAGTGAATCAGTTATACATATGTCCCCATATCTCTTCCCTCTTGCATCTCCCTCCCTCCCACACTCTCTATCGCACCCCTCTAGGTGGTCACAAAGCACCGAGCTGATCTCTTGCTGCTATGAGGCTGCTTCCCACCAGCTATCTATTTTACCTTTGGTAGTGTATATATGTCCATGCCACTCTCTCACTTTGTCCCAGCTTACCCTTCCCCCTCCCCATATCCTCAAGTCCATTCTCTAGTAGGTCTGCATCTTTATTCCCGTCTTGCCCTTAGGTTTTTCTGACCATTTTTTTTCTTTTTCTTTTTTTTCTTAGATTCCATATATATGTCTTAGCATACGGTATTTGTTTTTCTCTTTCTGACTTACTTCACTCTGTATGACAGACTCTAGGTCCATCCACCTCACTACAAATAACTCAGTCTTGTTCCTTTTTATGGCTGAGTAATATTCCATGGTATATATGTGCCACATCTTCTTTATCCATTCATCTGTTGATGGACATTTAGGTTGCTTCCATGTCCTGGCTATTGTAAACAGAGATGCAGTGAACATTTTGGTACATGACTCTTTTTGAATTATGGTTTTCTCAGGGTATATGCCCAGTAGTGGGATTGCTGGGTCGTATGGTAGTTCTATTTTTAGTTTTTTAAGGAACCTCCATACTGTTCTCCATAGTGGCTGTATCAATTTACGTTCCCACCAACAGTGCAAGAGGGTTCCCTTTTCTCCACACCCTCTCCAGCATTTATTGTTTCTAGATTTTTTGATGATGGCCATTCTGACCAGTGTGAGGTGATATACCTCATTGTAGTTTTGATTTGCATTTCTCTAATGATTAATGATGTTGAGCATTCTTTCATGTGTTTGTTGGCAATCTGTATATCTTCTTTGGAGAAATGTCTATTTAGGTCTTCTGCCCATTTTTGGATTAGGTTGTTTGTTTGTTTGATATTGAGTTGCATGAATTGCTTGTATGTTTTGGAGATTAATCCTTTGTCAGTTGCTTCATTTGCAAATACTTTCTTCCATTCTGAGGGTTGCCTTTTCGTCTTGTTTATGGTTTCCTTTGCTGTGCAAAAGCTTTTAAGTTTCATTAGGTCCCATTTGTTTATTTTTGTTTTTATTTCCATTTCTCTAGGAGGTGGGTCAAAAAGGATCTTGCTGTGATTTATGTCATAGAGTGTTCTACCTATGTTTTCCTCTAAGAGATTGATGGTGTCTGGCCTTACATTTAGGTCTTTAATCCATTTTGAGTTTATTTTTGTGTACGGTGTTAGGGAGTGTTCTAATTTCATTCTTTTACATGTAGCTGTCCAGTTTGCCCAGCACCACTTATTGAAGAGGCTGTCTTTTCTCCACTGTATATTCTTGCCTCCTTTATCAAAGATAAGGTGACCATATGTGCGTGGGTTTATCTCTGGGCTTTCTATCGTGTTCCATTGATCTATATTTCTGTTTATGTGCCAGTACCATACTGTCTTGATTACTGTAGCTTTGTAGTATAGTCTGAAGTCAGGAATCCTGATTCCTCCAGCTCCGTTTTTCTTTCTGAAGATTGTTTTGGCTATTCGGGGTCTTTTGTGTTTCCATACAAATTGTGAAAGTTTTTGTTCTAGTTCTGTGAAAAATGACAGTGGTAGTTTGATAGGGATTGCATTGAATGTGTAGATTGCTTTGGGTAGTAGAGTCATTTTCACAATATTGATTCTTCCAGTACAAGAACATGGTATATCTCTTCATCTATTTGTATCATCTTTAATTTCTTTCATCAGTGTCTTATAATTTTCTGCATACAGGTCTCCTTAGGTAGGTTTATTCCTAGATATTTTATTCTTTTTGTTGCAGTGGTAAATGGGAGTGTTTTCTTAATTTCACTTTCAGGTTTTTCATCATTAGTGTATAGGAATGCAAGAGAATTCTGTGCATTAATTTTGTATCCTGCTACTTTACCAAATTCATTGATTAGCTCTAGTAGTTTTCTGGTAGCATCTTTAGGATTCTCTATGTATAGTATCATGTCATCTGCAAACAGTGACAGCTTTACTTCTTCTTTTCTGATTTGGATTCCTTTCTTTTTCTTCTCTGCTTGCTGTGGCTAAAACTTCCAAAACTATGTTGAATAACAGTGGTGAGAGTGGGCAACCTTGTCTTGTTCCTGATCTTAATGGAAATGGTTTCAGTTTTTCACCATTGAGGATGATGTTGGCTGTGGGTTTGTCATATATGGCCTTTATTATGTTGAGGAAAGTTCCCTCTATGCCTACTTTCTGGAGGGTTTTTATCATAAATGGGTGTTGAATTTTGTTGAAAGCTTTCTCTCCAGCAGGCAGGCAGGCAGGCACTCATCTATTGAGATGATCATATGGGTTTTTCTCCTTCAATTTGTTAATATGGTGTATCACATTGATTGATTTGTGTATATTGAAGAATCCTTGCATTCCTGGGATAAATCCCCCTTGATCATGGTGTATGATCCTTTTAATGTGCTGTTGGATTCTGTCTGCCAGTATTTTGTTGAGGATTTTTGCATCTATGTTCATCAGTGATATTGGCCTGTAGTTTTCTTTCTTTGTGACATCTTTGTCTGGTTTTGGTATCAGAGTGATGGTGGTCTTGTAGAATGAGTTTGGGAGTGTTCCTCCCTCTGCTATATTTTGGAAGAGTTTGAGAAGGATCGACCTTCCACTTTTAAATTGGATCATCCTTTAATTAATTAAAGGGTAATTAATTAATTTTTGAGCATCTGCCGTGTGCTACACATTGTGCTAAATGATGGAGATACAGCAGAAGACAATACAGAGTAGCTGCTCTCATGGAGCTTAACTTCCATTCATCTATCTAATTATCCATCCACCTACCCTTCCTTCCATCCATCCATCCATTCCTCCATCCATCCATCCCATATAAGGTGCCAGACTGGGACTATAATGAAAAGTAAGACACAGACCTTCTCCTTAAGAAATACATAATCTAGTGGGATAAGTACACATGCTCATGAGTGTCACCGGTGCTGTAAGAGAAGCTCGTACATGCTACGCTAATAGCACAAATAGACATTGGATATTCTACCTGAGTGGTGTGTCAGGAAAGGATTCATAGATGAACTGTCCTAGGATCAGTACTAAAAGATGAGCTGATATTCACTAGGTGAATTGGGTGGGGGGGTGGGGAAGAGAAGGGTATAGGAAAAGGCAAACCAGAGGGAGCAGCAAAAGCCAAGGCACAGAGGCAAGAATACTCCTGGTGCATTGAAGGACTCTGATAAGTTCTTTTTATACATTATTAGATTTGTTTTACTAATATTTTGTTCAGGATTTTTGCATCTATGTTCACAAGAGGTATTCATCTGTAGTTTTCTTGTAATATTGTTGTCTGGTTTTGGTGTTAGTGTAATACTAGATTCATAGAATGAGTTAGGAAGTATTCCCTCTGCTTTTATCTTCTGAAAGAGGTTGTAGAGAATTGGTATAATTTCTTTCTGAAATGTTTGGTAGCATTCACTATCTGGGCCTGATGCTTTCTGTTTTGGAAGGTTATTAACTGTTGATTCAATTTCTTTAATAGATATAGGCCTATTTAGATCGTCTATTTCTTCTTGTGTGAGTCTTGGTAGATTGAGTCTCTCAAGGAATTGGTACCTTTCACCTAAGTTATCAAATTTGTGAGCAGAGAGTTGTTCATAGTGTTTCTTTATTATTCTTTTAATGTCCATGGGATCTATAGTGATATCCCCTTTTCCATTTCTGATATTAGTAATTTCTCTTTTTTTCTTAGTTAGCCTGGCTAGAGGCTCATCAATTTTATCAATCTTTTCAAAGAACCAGCTTTTGGTTTCATTGATTTTCTCTATTCATTTCCTGTTTTTAATTGATTTCTGCTCTAATTTTTATCATTTCTTTTCATTTGCTAACTTCTGGTTTAATTTGCTCTTCTCTTTCTAGTTTCCTAATGCAAAAACTTAGATCCTTGATTTTACATCTTTCTTCTTTTTTAATACATGAATTTACTGCTATAAATTTCCCTCTAAGCACTGCTTTTTCTGCATCCCACAGATTTTTATGTTATGTTTTCACTTAGTCCAAAATATTTTTAAAAATTCTCTTGAGATCTTTTTTCTTTGACCCATGTGTTATTCAGAAGTGTGTTGTTTAACCTCCAAGTATTTGGGATTTTCCAGCTATCACTCTGTTATTGATTTCTAGTTTAATTTCACTGTAGTCTGAGAAACAGATATTGTATGATTTCTATTTTTTTAAAGTTGTTAAGGTGTGTTTCATGTCCCAGAATGTGGTCTGTCTTGGTGAATGTTCCATGTGAGCTTGAGAAGAATGTGTATTCTGTTGTTGTTGGATGAAGTAGTCTATAGATGTCCATTGTATCCAGTTGTTTGATGGTGCTGAGTTCGACTATGTCCTTATTGATTTTCTACCAGTTGGATCTGTCCATTTCTGATAGAGGGGTGTTAAAGTCTCCCACAATTAGAGTGGATTTATCTATTTCTCCGTGCAGTTCTATCAGTTTTTGCCTTTTCTTTTTACAACGTATGTTGGGGCTATTTTTAGCTGTTTCTTTCCCAGATTAATTTAAATTATGAATCATTAAGTATTTGAATATGGTTCAACTAGTGAAGGTGATCACACTAGAAAAAGAAGGAAGGAAATGATAGGCAGGAGGAGTGGTAAGGACGTATATATCCATTTAAGAGACTTTCTGGATTCATTATTTGAATATACAGTATGTGCCCTGAAACAAATTTAGCTGTACCCTTCTCTGCTGCCAACTCTTCAATTCTACTGTGTCTCACTGAGACCTCCTTGCTAAACACAAGTTGAATTAATGAATGAGTCCTGGGTAGAGTTCTTGATGGAAAAGAAAGATTAGTACATTTTAAAGAATGGTGTTGGGCTTCCCTGGTGGCGCAGTGGTTGAGAGTCCGCCTGCCGATGCAGGGGACATGGGTTCGTGCCCCGGTCCGGGAAAATCCCACATGCCGCAGAGCGGCTGGGCCCGTGAGCCATGGCCGCTGAGCCTGCGCATCCGGAGCCTGTGCTCTGCAATGGGAGAGGCCACAGCGGTGAAAGGCCCGTGTACCACAAAAAAAAAAAAAAAAAAAAAAAAGAATGGTGTTAATGATACATTAGCACCCCACTGAGAATTTCTCCCTGATAGAGAAAGAAAAGGGGGCTGGAAAATGGATTTCACAGAAGCAGTCAGAACATTTTATGCCAAGGACAAATATTCACAGATTTGTCATCCCTGGGATGTCTAGAAACCATTTCCAGGTAATTGAGGGGGTACCTTCTACAGTGAAAGTCTGTGTATTTGGCAGGATTTCAACTGGAAATTTCTTTCGGATGGAACTTCTGCAGAGTAAGAGCATGAAGATCGTTTGTATTCATAACAAAGGCCCTCAAGGCCTGTAAGATCCTGAATCACCCAAGAAAGATTAAATCATGTTCAACCGAGCTTTAGTGTTAAGTATATTTAATTGTATTCTAAGTCTTCAAAGACTGATTATCTTTAATTAAATAGCCTGGTGACTATAGACTTATCACTTATTTGATACGATATAGTGAGGAACTATTCACTAGGATCTTTAACAAGTTGAAATACCCTATGGCTGACCACACAGAATGACAGAGGTGTGTGTGTGTATGTGTATGTGTGTCTACAGGCATAGAGGAGATTAGGCCAACATTCTGAGAGCTGGCTAAATGCTGCTGTTAACATAGTGTAGATGTTAATGGCACATAAAAGCATAAATCTGCCGTTTGCAGGCACGCATGTGTACAGTGAATATAAATAACTAATAGGGCTTTCACAGTCTGTTGAAAATACAAAGGTTACTAAATTGGCTTTAAAAACATTAGAATTCCATTAGGCCCAAAACTCAACGGCTGATTACAGAGCAAAATCAACCTCAAGAGGACTCTAAATTCTCATTTGTTGCTGCCGCTAAAAGGTACTGTCGGGGGCTTCCCTGGTGGTGCAGTGGTTGAGAATCTGCCTGCCAGTGCAGGGGACACAGGTTCGAACCCTGGTCTGGGAAGATCCCACATGCCGTGGAGCAACTAGGCCCGTGAGCCACAACTACTGAGCCTGCGTGTCTGGAGCCTGTGCTCCGCAACAAGAGAGGCCACGATAGTGAGAGGCCCGCGCACCGCGATGAAGAGTGGACCTCGCTCGCCGCAACTAGAGAAAGCCCTCGCACAGAAACGAAGACCCAACACAGCCAAAAATAAACATAAAAATAAATAAATTTTAAAAAAAGGCACAAAGTTCACGCCCCTTTCTTGCTTCTAAAAAAAAAAAGGTACTGCACTTTTGACAAGGCCATGGGCCCCTGGGGAAGAAAGCTCATGGTCCTTGCTGGCAAAGAGTGGCCCTATCCAGCTGTACATCTGGATGAGGATGCTTCCAGGGAGATGCTTCCTCCTAGCACCTGTTCTGGGAGTTCTATCAAGAAATCTATGGTGTAGCCCAGATACAACTCAATGTTTCTCAACTGTTTTTTATTATGGTTCCTTCTGCCCAAGAAGTCTTTTTGGACATTTTCTTCCGTCCCCCACCCACACCTCCATTATATTCACCATGTCTCTTATTTCTATATTCTGATGCTTTGACATCTGGGTCCTTGCTGACCCTGGAGGGTCCATCCTTCCCAGGGTTAGCCAGTTCCTAGAGATAGCAAACAACTTGCTAGTGAACGTGCTTTTCAAATGCAAAGCAACCAATCCAGAGCCCACACTCACAATCACCTCCTTAAACCGGCTCTCATGCTCCAGACCACTATCCACCCACCCTAATCACTGACCCCGCCCACCCCCTGCCAGCAGGTACCAGAACAATTAGGGACACCCCTCTGCCCCTGAGCCCACTGAAACTAGCCAATCCTAAATCTGTTTACCCTGCCTCGCCAGTTCCTTTGCTTGAAGACCACAATAAAGGGTCTTGCCCACGTTTCCCCCTCTTCCTCTGCCTGCTGACCCACCCCGGTGCTTCCCTGTGTCCACCCATCCTCCCTCCCATCCGGGTGTGGCATGCCCCTCCTCCTGGGAGCCGAGAGTAACAGACTACCTTTTCAATGGCAATTGTCTCCCGATCCGCTGGCCTCCCTGTACCTCAGATTTTCTATTAATATACTGTATTGTAAAACATCCCACCCCATGGAATTTTAATAGCATCGATACACTGTGTATCTGTTTATGTGCTGGGGCCCTTTGGAGGGTCACAAACTATTGTAATCCTAAGGGCTTTTTTGCCTCCCAAGAGCCAATTTTCACTCCCTCGGCTCTATATTGCCCTCATTGAAATACCCATAGTGAACCAAACTGCACTGCACGTGAGGATAACTTAGAGAGTATTAAAAAGTACTGACACCCAGTCCCCACTCCAGACCAACGAAATCAGAATCTCTAGGGCGGCAGGGCCCAGGCACTGGTATTTTTTCAGTGTTCTCCCCAGTGACTCTCATGTGCATCCAGGTGGAGAACCTCTGAGTTAACCCAAATCACAGTCGCTCCCTCCATCCCCCTCACCAGGCCTGCCCTCACACACCACATTGACTTTTACAGATCAGAAGAACCACAGGAAAAAACCAAATGACTCAGGGCTCCATGGCACTTCCATACTTCTGACAGCTCTATCCTGCTGATGGCAGGAATGTATATTTATGTGTAGACATGTGCTGGACAATTGTGTGTGTGTGTTTTTTTTGTTTGTTTGTTTTTTCTCTTTTTCTAAATTGAAGTATAGTTGATTTACAATGCTGTATTAGTTTCAGGTGTACAGCAAAGTGATTCAGTTATACATACATATATATCTATTTTTTCAGATTCTTTTCCATTATAGGTTATTACAAAATATTGACTATAGCTCCCTTTGCTATACAGTAGGTCCTTGTTGGTTATGTATTTTATATAATAGTGTGTATATGACAACTGATTTAATCACCTGTAGTGAGGTGAGTGATGGCCCTCAAGAGAGAAATCTGAGCCCTAAGCCCGGGACATCTGTTATCTGTTAACAGGGTTTTGTCGATGTAATTCAGGATCTCAAGATGAGATCATCCTGGATTTAGGCTGGGCCCTGAATCCAATGACGTGTCCTTAATAAGACAAAGGCAGAGGGCCACTCGAGACACAGAGACAGAGGGGAGATGGCCATGTGAAGATGGAGACAGACTAAAGAAATGTGTCTACAAGCCAAGAAAGATAAAGGATGGCCAGCAGCCACCAGGAGCTGGGAGAAACGCACAGCACAGATTCACCCTCAGAGCCTGCAGTAGGAACTAACCCTGCCAACACCTTGATTTCAGATTTCTGACCTCCAGGACTACGAGAGAATACATTTCTCTCACAGTTGTATTAAACCACCCCGTTTGCGGTAATTTGTTACGGCAGCCTTAGGACTAACTTATTTCTCTGTGATTTTAAATGTTTCGTACTGCCTAGAGCAAAGTCTTAAGCCCATGGCCACCCTCTCCACTCGAACAACCTTCAGTGGCTCCCCACTTCCTAGAGGATAAGATGGAAACTTCTTCACCAGGCATTTAGACACCCCTGCGACCTTTACCTAACCTAGCTGTCCAACTGAACTTCATACCACTCCCAAAGTGACCGAGGGACACACTGTCCTCAGCACGGCTCTCCACCTCCACGCGTGCCCCCATGGCTCCTCTCACCCAGAACGCCCTGCCCTCGGCTTTCGACAGGGAGCGCGTCCCCCTTTCCTCAACGCACAACGTAAACGCCACTTCCTTCAGCAGCTGCCCCAGATCTCCCCAGGTGGCTGGGAACCCCGCCTCTTCCCAGAGCAGGGTGATGCATAGAACGTCCACATCCATTCAGTACTGTGGCAGGAGAATCATGATATTGATGAGAAACAGTAGTTCAGGTTTTATATGGCACTTGTTAGGAGCCAGCCACTCTTTACATGTAGGAACTATTATATTATTTATTTATTTATTTGGCCACACCACATGGCTTGTGGGATCTTAGTTCCCAACCAGGGACTGAACCCGGGCCCTTGGCAGTGAAAGCGCAGAGTCCTAACCGCTGGACCACCAGGAAGTTCCCTATGAACTACTCGTTTAATCCGTACAACATCCTTCTGCAGTTGGTATTATTATTCTTGTTCTTAGCTTACAGATGACAAAACTGAGCACCATACACACAGACACACACACACACACACACACACACACACTCTGTCTCTGTCTCTCTCCTTCTCTCTCCCCCCCTCCCTCTGTGTGTGTATGTATATATACATGTATACGTATATATACACACACACATTCACAGTCGTCCATCCTTCTGTTTAGTGTGTGTGTGTGTGTGTGTGTGTGTGTGTGTGTGTGTCATCGGGTGCCTTCTTGTACAAAGATTTGTGCCACAGAGAAAGATGACACACCTTCTGCTCAGGAGGAGTTTCCTGACAGATGTGAATACCCATTTTGAAAATCTGTGTTTTGTTCTGTTATTTAGAACCGTGAGTCAGGAAACCACAGACCTTGAAGGCTGGGAAGCCTCAAATACCACTAAATCCAGCTCCCCCAAGTCAGCACAAACGTTTTCTCAGTGCCTACTGTGTGCTGGGCCCTGGGCATGAGATAGTGAAGCCATAGTCGCTCATTACCAGAGCTTACCGCTAAACTCTTTATTTTAGAGGTGAGAAAACACAGGTTTATCCAGAGAGGTTAAGTAACTCTCCTGAGGTCCCATGAACTTGGTTTAATCCCATTTATGGATAATGAAAACCCACTTTCAGTTCCAGAGATGAATTACCAATTAAAAATTCTTTTTAAATTGAAATACAGTTGATTTACAATGTTGTGTTAATTTCAGGTGTACAGCAAAGTGATTCAGTTTTCTTTCTATATGTATATATATATCCTATATATGTATATGTGTGTATATATATACATATTCCTATACATATTCATATATATATATTCTTTTTCAGATTCTTTTCCCCTATAGGTTATTATAAGATACTGAATATAGTTCCCTGTGCTACACAGTAGGACCTTATTCATCTATTTTATATAGAGTAGTGTGTATCTGTTAATCTCAAACTCCTCATTTATCCCTACCCCCTTTCCCCTTTGGTAAACTTAAGTTTGTTTTCTATGTCTGTGAGTCTCTGTTTTGTAAATAAGTTCATTTGTATCATTTTTTTAGATTCCGCATATAAGTGATATCATGTGGTGTGTGTCTTTCCCTCTCTGACTTACTTCACTTAGTATGATCATCTCTAGGTCCATCCATGTTGCTGCAAATGGCATTATTTCATTCTTTTTTATGGGTGAGAAATATTCCACATGAATTACCAATTTTGAAAGAACTAGCATATAATTCTATAGTCATAATGCCATGTGGTAGGCAACGTCACGGTCCCCAAAGATGGCCACTTCCTAATCCCTTGAACCTGTGAATAAGTTAAGCTACATAGCAAGGGTGGAAGGAGTTAAGGTAGCAGGTAGAATTAAGGTTGCTAATCGAGTGATTTTGAGATTAGGGGACTATTCTGGATTATCTGGGTGGGTCCAGCGTAATCACAAGCGTCCTTCAAATGGAGAAGAAGGAGGCAGAAGAACCAGTGTCAGAGAGATGCCGTGTGAGAAAGACTGGACCAGCTACAGCTGGTCTTGAAGATGGAAGGAGGCCGAGAGCCAAGGAATGCGGGCAACCCTAGAAGCTGGAAAAGGTAAGGAAAGGGCTTTTCCGGAAAGGAACACAGCCCAGCTGACATCTTAGTTTTGGCTCAGTGAGACTCATTTTGGACTCTGACCTCCCAAACTGTAAGAGAAGAAATTTATGCTGTTTTAGGTCACTGAGCTTGTAGTAATTTGTTACAGCAGACTTAGGAGGCTAAAGCTCCCTATAATTACACCGAGCCTTACAAAACTCCTCAGGGTGCTGGGCGCCTGACAGAACCATTCTGAAATGAACATCATCTTTCTAGAAGTCCAGACATCTAATTTCACTTTAAAAAATACTATCTATTTTCAGTCAGAATACCTTCTCAGCCTTTGTCTTTTTCTCCTCTGGGTAAATTCCAGCATTTAATGCAGAAATAGAGATGACCCAAGAATGCCATTTTTCATAACTTTCTTCCTCTGTTCTTCCAGACACTTCTCTCTCTGCTTTTAGATCACTGCATCTGGTACTTATTTTCAGAGATGCTCTTGGCGTTTATCCCCTGCAGCCCATTGAAGAAGTGACCTTGAGGGTTAGTGTTGCTCTCCCCATGGCCCCCAGCCTCCTTTCATTTGTTAGTTTCTGTTTGGAGACTGTCTTCTGCTTTGGGGATGTGCTTATGATTCGAGGTCCTCCTAATGGGGAGGGAAGGTAGAGGGGCTTACAGAGCGGGGCCAGGCTCTGTGTTCTGGCATGAGAAGGGGGAATCACTCCTGCCCACTAGGGTCAGAGACTTGAGGTGGGACCGAGCCCCTTCCAGGAGAAGGAGGGATGCATCCACCACTTCAAGGGAGGGAGATGGTGGCAAATGGCTCCTCTGGGGACTCAGAGAATAAGAGCGTTGATTTTTCTGACACAGAAAAGCTGTCCCTCCTGGGAACATGAGTGATTGTGAGAAATGCCTCATCATCCAGCATTCAACAAAATATTCACTGAAAACCTTCTTAGTGCCAGGTTTTGTGCAGGGGGTATAGACGATGAAGATGATGGTGATGGTACTGACGGTGATGATGGTGATGACTGCAGCTAACACCCACTATGTGCCAGGCACTAAGTACTTTTTTCTAAGTACTCTTCATATACTCACATGTTTTATATCTTCAGGTGGTGGGCATGAAATATTTGCTGAATTAATGAATAGTGAATGACTTGGTCTCTACCACCCTAAGCTCACAGAATGAAGGGAAGATGGGTGAGGGGAAATAGAAATAGAAACAGTAATTGTGATAGAAAAAGACAGAGTAGTGGGTTTAAATCTAGCTCTGTCTTCTATTAACTCTCCAGCCAAATTAATGAACCTCTCTGTGCCTCAGTTTCCTCATTTGTAAAGTGGGGATGATCAGAATAGCATTTACCTCATAGGGTTGTTTTGTATGTATCCATAGCTGAACGGTATCTGGCACACAGTAGATGCTCAATAACTGGTTTCTTGTTATTACAAGATGCTCAGCAGAATTCATCTAAGCCACTCGAAGGCAGATTTGGTTGCTTCAGGTTCCTAATTTGGCTTCTCTCCTAAACCAGTTCTCAGAATCTAATTAGGAGTCTTTGTTGCCTCTATTCTTGCTGCCATTCTGGACAATAAAATCCCCACACCTGATTTCCTATTTTGCATCTTTGTCTCTCCCCAGCCAAGGAAGACTTCAGCAGACAGATGACATCTGAGCTGAGTCCTTAGGAATGTGTAATTTTTTTTTAACATCTTTATTGGAGTATAATCGCTTTACAATGGTGTGTTAGTTTCTGCTTTATAACAAAGTGAATCAGTTATACATATACATATGTTCCCATATCTCTTCCCTCTTGCACCTCCCTCCCTCCCACCCTCCCTATCCCACACCTCCAGGCGGTCACAAAGCACCAAGCTGATCTCCCTGTGCTATGCAGCTGCTTCCCACTAGCTATCTATTTTACATTTGATAGTGTATATATGTCCACGCCACTCTCTCACTTGGTCTCAGCTTACCCTTCCCCCTCCCCGTGTCCTCAAGTCCATTCTCTAGTAGGTCTGTGTCTTTATTCCTGTCTTGCCCCTAGGTTCTTCATTTTTTTAGATTCTATATATATGCGTTAGCGTACGGTATTTGTTTTTCTCTTTCTGACTTACTTCACTCTGTAGGACAGACTCTAGGTCCATCCACCTCCCTACAAATAACTCAATTTTGTTTCTTTTTATGATTGAGTAATAGGAATGTGTGATTTTAAAAAGAGAGGGAGTTAATAAAAAAGGAAGAAGGAGCTGGTCTGGCTAGAGGGGGAAAGTAGGGGAGAGAGGTGATTCCTGGGGAAATGCCAGGCAGCAGGCGGTGCCTGCGGATAAGGCAGGAGCCCAGGCGGCAGGAGGCAGAACTATAGGATGAAAACCCTTAACCAGCACATTATCATTTTACAGGTTCAGTGGGAGCCATTAAAATTTCCAAAGGTTTATAAACCCATAATTGTTATGCATATCCTGGAGGGTGGCATGAGTACCACTACAAAAGGTAGCTGTAGGAATAATGGCATTAATAGTCACAGCAGCAATCACAGTAGTAGGAGTAATAGCAGCAGCGTTGCGGAAACTCAGACATCATCATCATCGCCATCTTTCTTACAGTTACGTTCATTTAGTGCTTACTATGTGCCGTTCTAAATACTTTTGAGTCTTATCACATTTAATCCTCCCAGTAACCATATGAGGTAGTTACTATTATTATCCCCATTTTACAGATGAGAAAACAGAGGCAGGATAGAGTTATGTGACTTGGGCAAAGCTACAATTGGAACCCAGAGACCCAGGACCTGGATGCTTGTAAAAGACTATATTAGGCACAGTGAGGAGCTGCCCTGGCTGACCCCATGGGAAATGGACATCGGAACTAATACCTTAAGAGGCCCTGGTACCTTCAGCAGTACCAGCTGAAGATAGGAAGGGCTTCCCCAAAGTTCAGGGAGCACTCAGGGACGGGAGCCCCTTATTTTTTTCGCGGTACGCGGGCCTCTCACTGTTGTGGCCTCTCCCGTTGCGGAGCACAGGCTCCGGACGTGCAGGCCCAGCGGCCACGGCTCACGGGCCTAGCCTTTCCGCGGCATGTGGGATCTTCCCGGGCCTGGCCATGAACCCATGTCCCCTGCATCGGCAGGCAGACTCTCAACCACTGTGCCACCAGGGAAGCCCTACCCTCTGCTTTCTGGTCAGCTCCTTACCCCTGACTTTCCCAGACCACTCATCAGTGACTCAGCTCCATACGCTCTGGGCTCATCCTGACTTTTCTGTCCCAGCCCCACTTATTGTGGGAGGGGGAGGTCTTGGCAGGACTCATTTTGTAGGCCAGGAATCCCAGGCTGTTGCATGAGATCCTAGGAATCTCGAAGTGCTTCTCAGATCTCCTTTGCTTCCAACCAAGACCCAGGATTCAATGTTCAAGTGGGTCCTACACTGTCTGTGTGCTTGGAGCTGAACAGAGCTAGGCTCATACCTGTCCTCTTTTCTTACTTACTGTGTGGCTTTGGACAAGTCACTTGACCTCTCTGAGTCTCAGTTCCTACGTCTGTAAAGTGTGGATAATAATATCTCCCTTTGCAGGCTTCTTGTGAGGTCTAAGAAGGTAATATACCGTTCTAGTTTGCTAGGACTGTCATAACAAAGTACCACAAACTCAGTGGCTTAAACTAAAGACATTCATTATCTCACAGTTCTAGAGGCTAGACATCTGAGATCAAAGTGTTGGCAGGGCTGGTTCCTACTAAGGGCTGTGACAGAGAATCTGTCCCATGCCTCTCCCCTATATTCTGGTGGTTTCCTGGTAATCCTTGGCATTCCTTGGCATGAAGAAGCATCACCCTAATCTGGGCTTTCATTGTCACATGGTGTTCTTTCTGTGTGCATGTATGCCTGTGTCCAAATTTGCCTTTTTTATAATGGCATCAGTCATATTGGGGCCCATCCTACTCCAGTATGACCTCATCTTAACTAACTACATCTGCAATGAACTTATTTCCAAATAAAGTCACATTCTGAAGTGCTGCGTGTTAAGACTTTTGGGAGGACACAATTCAAACCATAACACATACATAAAGATACCAAGCATAGGATGGATTCTCAAAAAATGCCAGACCCTTTTCCTTCTCCCATGAAAGAGGAGCTGGCCTCAGAGGCTGAGAGAAGGCTCCAGCACTCTGGGGTTGCTTTGCTGATGGTTGCAGGCTCTGCTTGCTGCTGCCTGCAAGTGCCATCAGAGTTCTCCTTTCATGCTCCAGCCCGACTTACCCATTAGGGACGTCCTGCCCCAGAGGGTGCCTCCCTGCCCCACACAGAGGGTATCTTCTGCACCATGGCTCCCGCCGCCTGGGACAGTGTAGGGAGAGGGCCAAGCCTTGGCAGGGAGAGGCCAACCCGCTCTCCATCTTTCTTGCTCATCCTTCCCTGCAGGGACCCTGAGTTGGGAGGCTCCAAGAGCTACCTCAGTCCCCAGGTGACTCCTCTGGGTTGGAGCCTGGCCTTTTCCCTCTATTTTCTATGATGGAAGAGAATTCTTTTCTCTGCGGCTTGGTCCTGGGGAAACTTAGCTTATTTCTCCAGCCCTGGGGGTTACCACGCTTCCTGTTTGTCTAACGTCATTCTGATCTTAACAGCAGCACCGCGAAAACAATACCTACTAAACACTGATGCCGGGTGGCACTTATTAGCACAAAGTTCCTTCCAGGCCCTCTGTTCATTCTGCATGGCAGCTGCCCACCGGGTTACCTCTGGGAAGGCGAGCAGCTGCCCAAGGGCACAAAGCTAAAAATAAGCAGAGAGGTCAGCACAGGTTCTGCCCCGCGACGGTCCCCGCATGTGCTGGCTTGAACTGTGACACTGCCTTCTCTGGTTGTGCTGAGTGGGGTTGGTTGGCCTCCTCTAGAGGGTCTGAAAGAGTCCTAGGGGGTGGTGCAGGGTGTGGGGGAATGCCTACGATGGAAGGGGGATGAAGACAGGAGAGCAAGCAGGCAGGGGGCGGTCGGAGGGACAGGGGCACAGGACGCCGGAGTGGGAGGGGGTGCAGGCTTGGACGACAGCACCTGGGCCACTGGCTTTATGAGGGTCCTGTGGTGTGGCGGGAAAGGGTCCAGCTTTGGAGCCGGGAAAAGCCAAGTGCATATCCTTTCTCTGGCTTTCCAAGGGGCACCCTGAGCAAGGCACCCCAGGGACTCTGACCCTCAGCCTCCACATCTGAAGGTGGAGAGAGGACAGCACACACTGCACCCGGATGGGGCAACATCCCAGGGTCGGCAGCATCACCCCCATTCTTCAGGTGAGAAAATGGTCAATGAATTATTGGGAGGTGTCCATCCCTGGAGGTGAGAATGCAGCAGCACAGGAAAGGGGCAAAGTGGGAGGGGCTTCTTTTCACTCCCAAAATCTAAATTCTCATCCAAGGGCTTCAGAAACATAATTTGATAAAGTCTGAGAATTGTTCCATTTTATAACCGTCTCCCCAAAGCCCAAGCCATGACTCAACCCAGTTCTTAAATGCAATGGTGTATCACTGCTAACTCCTCCATCCCACCCACTGGGCTGTGCTCTGTGGGGGAAGGACTGGGCTCCATTCAGCTGGCAGTGCTGGCTCTTAGCTCAAGGGCCAGTACAAAGGGAATGCCTGGCTGGTGTTTGTTGGATGAATAAATGAATGAATGAGCAAAAGAAAGAATGAATTCCCTGGTGGTCCAGTGGTTAGGAAGCTGCTCTTTCACTGCCGAGGGCCCGGGTTCAAACCCTGGTCGGGGAACTAAGATCCCACAAGCCGTGTGGTGTGGCCAAAAAACAAAAAATAAAAAATAAATAAAAGGAAACAGCACACTTCTGGTACCATGTTCCCTCCTATTTATTAATGTTGTCAGTAGACCCGAAGAACAGAGTGTGACAACAAGGTGTGTGGACCTGCTCTCATCAACAGGGCAACCAAGATGCTGAGGCATGTAGCCCAGCAGCTATTCACTTGGGTGATGAATGAATGAAGTGTGGAAAGCTGTTCCTCTCCTTATCTTAGTCTTGAAGGCAGGATGATTCCTCAGCCACAGAGGCCCACCTACTCAGATGTACAGTTATTATTATGTGATGATGACATAAAGGTGTGGTCCCAGCAGGCTTTGGAGTCCAGCAGCTCTGACTTCTAATCCTGACTCTGCCTCTCACAAGCTGTGTGGTCTTGACCAGTGATTCAACCTCTGTGCCTCTTTCCTCACCTACACAAGGGGCTATCGAGACTTCAGGATGGTTGCGAAGAGTGAATTAAGTGAGGCAATTATTTCAAAGTCCCCAGCGCAGCCCTGGAAACGCTGAATGTGGCCAACACACAACAGCACCCTTTCTCCCCTAATCCTTGTTGTAGGTCGAGAAGCAAATTGCTTTGCCCAACCATGCCTCTGTTTCTCCCTCTGTGAAGTGGGGTCAGTGACATCTGCCCAGCCTCCCTCACAGGACTGTTGTAATGAGATGAAGAAAATGAAAGTGCTATTTCTCCAAAGAAGAAATACAAGTGGCCAACAGGCACATGAAAAAATGCTCAACATCGCTAATTATTAGAGAAATGCAAATCAAAACTACAATGAGGTACCACCTCATTTAATAATGGTCGGAATGGCCATTATTAAAAACTCTACAAATACAATAACAAATGCTAGAAAGGGTGTAGAGAAAAGGAAATCCTCCTACCCTGTTGGTGGGAATGTAAATTGGTGCAGCTACTGTGGAAAACCATATGGAGGTTCCTCAGAAAACTAAAAATAGAATTACCATATGATCCAGCAGTCCCACTCCTGGGCATATATCTAGACAAAACTCTAATCCAAAAAGATACATGTTCCCCTATGTTCATAGCAGCACTATTCACAATAGCCAAGACATGGAAACAACCTAAATGTCCATTGACAGATGAATGGATAAAGAGGATGGTGGTACATATATACGATAAAATACTACTCAGCCACAAAAGGAGAATGAAATAATGCCATTTGCAGCAACATGGATGCAACTAGAGATTGTCATACTAAGCAAAGTAAGTCAGAGAGAGAAAGATAAATACCATATGATATCACTTATATGTGGAATCTAAAATATGACACAAATGAACTTACCTATGAAACAGAAACAGAATCACTAACATAGAGAACAGACTGGTGGTTGCCAAGGGGGACGGGGTTGGGGAAGGGATGGAGTGAGAGGCTGGGGTTAGCAGATGTAAGCTATTATATACAGGATGGATACACAACAAGGTCCTACTGTATAGCACAGGGAACTATGTTCAGTATCCTATGATAAACCATAATGGAAAAGAGTATTAAAAAAAGAATGTATACAGTATACATATAACTGAATCACTTTGCTGTACAGTAGAAATGAACATAACATTGTAAATCAACTATACTTCAATAAAAAAATTGTTTACAAAAAAAGAAAATGAAAGTGCTTTGTAAACATAAATGCACCGAAAGGGGTTGTTTTTATTTTGTGGTTAACTCCAACCGCCATTTGCTCCAATTCAATTATTAAGGGCATTAGAGAGAGCTTCCTGCGTGGGCTTCATCCTGGTGAATATCCATATCCCTCCCTCCGGGACACTATCATTTCTGTTCCCGTAGCCCAAGAAATCCAGAGGCCACCATCTCTGCCAATTCCCCCAGTCCAGGTGGAATAATATTCTTATCAAAGTGGGTAGAAGATGCCCTCTTCAGTCCACTGCAGGGGTGATTTCCAGTCTCAGTGATGATGGTTGGACTGTCACCCAGGACAGGGTTGTCACCCTCTACCACTTGCCTGTGATATACTCCCTCTCGGGAGCCCTGGCTGACCTTGGGATGGGGATTGGGAATGTGCACCCACAGTGCAAACCCACAGTCTCCTTAAGCAGTCCCGTTTTCCGGCAATAAACCTAGGAAAGTGGAGGACAGCTAAGGAACAGCTGCCCAAGCATTCCCTGGAATTTGGGGGTTACTCTCCCAGTCATGTCAGTGTGCCTGGAGCAAGGTAAGATTAAAGAGTTGACAAACAGAG
Source organism: Delphinapterus leucas (assembly GCF_059928025.1). Taxonomy (NCBI): domain Eukaryota; kingdom Metazoa; phylum Chordata; class Mammalia; order Artiodactyla; family Monodontidae; genus Delphinapterus; species Delphinapterus leucas. Next base: position 87,670,642 of record NC_143139.1, on the reverse strand, counting down.
ATCCACCTATGAGTGGCTTTTATGTTTGCAATGGGTCTATTATTCCCTAACTATTGTATATAAATATAATTTTTGTCAAACAATATTTTAAATGCCTCAGGGCATCTCCTAATGGAACAGAGCCCTGCTACCTGCAATAAATCTTTAAAAAACATTTTTCTTAAGATTCAATACCATGCTTTTTTGAACTCTTCAATTAATCGGGGACACTCAGGTTGCTTCCACTTGGGAGCTATTACAAACAATAACTGAGGTTCATGGATATCAACACGTACACAGCCCTGTGAAATCTGTGTTACTCTGAGGATGATTCCTCAGAAGTCAAAGTACCGGATCAGGGTGAGAATCATTTTTTAAATGGCCTTTGACATGTGTTGCCAAATTAGTTGTCTAAAGGTTGTGCCCCAAGAAACGACCATAAGTGCCAATTTCACCACACCTTTCCCAGCATTAAGTGTTATTAGGGCTGCCAAGATCATAGCCAAGTAATATGTTGTGAATAGAAGTATCACAAAGAGAACTTGAGATGTCTTTTTCTTTCTTCTTGGAAATCACAGCCATCTTTGATTCTTCTTTCTTTCTTATATCCAACTTTCAATCATTTACTAAATCTTACGGTTTCTTCTTCCTAACTCTTCTTGTGTATTTTTTCCATTCCTGTAAGTTCATCCCTAGGTCAGGCCCGAAAGGTCTCCTGTATGCACTGCTCTGACAAACTTGCCGAGGGTCTCACTTGAGTCTCTCTCTCCTCTGGCTTTTCCTGCCCACTCCTCTCTTAAAAGCAAAGTTTTCGACGGTGGTGATGGCTGCACAATAATGCGAATGTACTTAATGCCACTAATCTGTATGCTTTTTAAATGGTCAAAATGGTAAATTTTATATTATGTATATTTTACCACAATTAACAAAAAAAACTTTGGATTGTTTACCTGCTCAGAAATCTTCAGTGACTCCCTGGGCCTACCAGACACAGTTCAAAGTGTGCAGCCTGGGCTTTTAAGATTCTCTGCGATTATAACACAGCAACCTTATGTGAGCCAACGCTGGGTTGAGCAATTTATAGGCATTGGCTTGTCAACCCTCACCCCAATCTGATGAAGTAGACATTATTGTTATCCCCACGTTCAGATGAAGAAATCAGGGCACAGATTTTTTTCCATTTAAAATCAACTTTCTTGGGGTGTAATTCACGTCTAATAAAATGTCCATTTTAAGTGTTCAGCTTGATGAGTTTCGACAAATGTGCAACCTATGCAAGTAAGACTCCGATCAAGTTGAAACTGAGCGGGACCCTATGTTCCCCCAGGCCAATTACCTCCGTCTGCCTTTTGTGTGTAGAAAAACTTTAGCCAAAGAATAAGTTTAATCGGAGAAATGAGAAAATGCAGAAGCAAAGGAAAACAGTCAAGCAGAACAAAATAATAATAGTTTAGTCATTAAGCAAAGTCAAGGACCTTTAGTTCCTCTTCAAGGGCAATAGACAATATTCTGAGCCATATCCTGTGAGCTGTTTTGTAGATACTGAAACCCTCACCAGGTGGAAGAAGTTAACTACATGATGACCAGGCTGTAGCCATGACATAAGCGGCCACGATTCCGAGAACTGGCCTCAAAGAAATGGGAACCAATAGACCCTGGAGCTAAAGGCTAACTGTACTTAAAACAAGATGACACTGATCAGACCACCGCATGACCAATTTTGAGAAGACTGTCAGAGCTGACTGTGCTGTTTCTGCGTGTAGCCCCCTCCCTCCGCCTCTACACACCTGAAACTCCCCTTTAAAAGCTCTTGCCCACTGATTGTCAGTGGGGGAATTGGCCTTTGGACACGAGTCTACTCTCTCCCAAGTTGGCAGCCTCTGAAATAAAGCAAACTTTCCTTTCCATCAACCGTGCCTCTCTAGTATGGGTTTTAGAGCGGTGAGCAGCCGGACCACACTTTTGGTAACAAAGTCATAGTACATTTCTATCATCCCCAAGCACAAAGATTGAAGTTGCCAGCTAAGGGTATGAAGCTTGCAAAGGAGCTGGTTGAGAGCAGAACCCAGGTCTGATCCCGAACCAAGCTCTTAGCCACTCTATCCCCCCAAATCTCCCACCACCTTCCAGCTGTACCTCCTTGGATGTGTCCCCCTGAAGCCAGCCCCTTGTACCTGAACCATACCTTCCACCTGCCACTCTGCACCTTTGTAAACGCTGCTTCCCACACCACAATGGCGTCCCTCCTGCTTGGTCTAGACCTACTCCTCCCTGGGAGCCTGGCTTTAATCCTTCTCTTCTAGGAAGTCTTTCTGCCCTGCCCCAGCCAGCCCAAGGGCAGGCCACCTCTCCCCTGGATGTCCACCACCTTGTTATCTGTGTCACCCTTTGCTCGCTGCTCAAGTAAATACTCAATTGATGGTGATCAAATACTGTTTGTATTTAGGTGATTTTTAAAAAACTGTCCCTTCCCTCCAATGGACCAGATGATCCCTGAGGGTTTTTCTGAAAATGCCTGTGGTTTTGTGAATGCAAAAGTGTACCTGGGGTCTTTGTCAATCAACTCGTTTCCTCAAAGATCAATCTCACTGGAATGAAAGGGGGTAAATTTTTTAAATTTTTGCTGAAATATTTCCTGGTGCCAGCAGAATTTATGCTGACTTATTCCTTAAGTGCAATCAGTGAGAAGGTGGCCAGATCACATTAAGCACCAGTGAACATGGCAGGTAACATCCTTTCCTCCTCTGAGGATGCTCCCAGCCAAGTTAAACAGACTCTGGCACAGAGGTGCGGCTGACCTCTTCCTAACAGCAGACAGTCTGAAAGGTAGAGGCCTCAAGCCTCAATGGCCAACACCGTGTAGAAATGATGAGCTGAAAAGAATGAAGAATATTCTGGAAAAATTCCTTTCTTCCTTGTCCCTTTGCTGAGCCCACTTCTCTGAGGAAGGCACAGTGCTGGGCACTGGGGATCTGGTGATAAATGACATGACCTCCCTGGGTCTGAGGGGCTTACAGACCAGAAAGTGACCCCATCTAAGCCTTTATCCACTGAGCACCTGCTGTGTGCCAGGCACTAGGGTCTGGGGTGAGAAAGAGCGTTACTCTGCCCTCGAGGGAAAACTGGGAAGATGCAGATGTGGATGCACGTTATTATAACACAATGGAATATGTGCTGTGTAACAGTTTTTGTTTACATCTGTAAGATGGAGATAATAACAACATCTATGACAAAATGGTGAACAACCTGGCCTCTGGAGACAGACTTCCTGGGTTCAAACTCCAGCTCGCCTTTTTACCAGCTGTGTGACTGTGTGAAAATTACTTAACCTCTCTGTGCCTTGGTTTCCTCATCTGTAAAAAGGTGATAATAAAGGTATCTACTACTTAGAATTGCTATGAAAGTTAAGTTAGTCCATGTGACATGCTTAGAAACAGTGGCTGGCACATGCTGTTCTATGAACATCAGTGATTATTTGCTATTCAAAGTCCCTTGGGGGCCTGAGGAGGATGTGGTTAGCTTTGTTTTGGGCTTGGGTGGCTACAGAAGCTTCTCAGTAGAGAAAATACTACAAGTTGGGCCGTGTAGTATGCATAGAAGTTTGCTAGATAAAATTTGTGTGTGTGTGTGTGTGTGTGTGTGTGTGTGTGTGTATACTGGATTAGAGCAAATGTTATCCAACTTGTCCTATAAAAGGCCAGACAGTAAATATTTTCAGCTTTTTGGATAACTACTCAATTCTGCTGTTGAATAGGAGTGGTTGTGTTCCAATAACACTTGGTTTACAAAAATAGGCCCTCGGGCCATAGTTTGCCAATCCCTGAATTAGAGGACTAACGGGACACAAACCCAGATTTATGGCAGTACTAGACCTGGCCATGCCCACTGAGGTTAATGGTGTCTTTTGCAGAACTGATCCTCAGGCATGGCTCTTTTACACAGTTGACTTGTAAACATTTCTTTCAGAATTCTTAAAACCAACTAGAGGGGAAATTAATGCTCAGATAAACATCCCTGTGCTGTGCTGTGTGTGTGTATGAGAGAGACAGAGAGAGAGAGAGACCTGCATCCCTGGCCATCCCTGGAAAATACCCCAACATCTTTCCTTCCTAACTCACATCATTCCTGGGAGCCATGGGTTTCAAAATGGTAGCTGTGTATGGCATGAAGGCCACCTCTTCCAGAAGTCCTCAATACACACCCTCTCGAGGAGGGAGGCAGGACGCAGGTGCTCTGTAGCCTCTTCTGAGAAAACCCCTTCATGGCCCAGCTGGTCGTGGGACCCCGCAGAGCTGCTACATGGAAAGGCTGGGCCTGGGGGATAATGTGTGTGTCCCCCAGCGTCAGGGCCCCTCACTGTGTCCCCTGACCCCACACCTGGGTAGAATTTTCCAATGTCATCCATGGAGCCTGGATGGGATTTATAAATGCAGTGCAGTAGAAAAATCATAGGCTTTGGAGCCAGATTCAAATTCCAGCTCTGCCATTTCCTAGGTAAGTGATCTAGGGCTCCCCTGAGCCTCATTTTCTTACCTGTAAAATGGGTTGTTATGAGAATTTAATGAGGTAATGGATACCAAGTAACAATGTCAAACACATTACTGAAAATCTGAGGATGTCGGTTATCTTTATGCTCTTGATATACACCTTCCAAACAGTTATTTTCCTGCTCCAGACTTGGGTATCTGCCCTCCACGGCTCAAGTAGTCTGTTATTAGGAACTTGTAATCAGAAAAATCCCTGCCACCTCAGCACGCTCAGAGAAACATTTAAGAGAGTAAGACAGATACATAAAGTCATTTCTTCAGGTTAACCATAGAGACAATATATTTTCTTTCATGTTTCAGTCCTGGAAACATTGCCTTCCAGAAAAAGTTATATTGTATGTCAAGAGAATACGAAAAAATAAAAGAAATAATAAGAAGAAAACAATGATCTCATTTCTTGCCCTACAGGTGTAATCCCTCTTGGGCTGGTAGAATAGTTGATTTATTTGCAAGGTTGGGTTATTCGTTTCCCAAGTTCAAGCATTCTGCTATTTTCACTGTTCTAGCCTACAGTGTACAAAAACAGATACAGAGACACAGACAGACATACTCAGGGTCCCCAAAAAGAACTTCCTTGTCAAGAAGCAAGTGGCAGAGAGCCAGAAGAAAGAGGCTTTAAAGGAAGAGCATCCATGTGAACCAAACAGCTCCATTACTCTGATCTCGGGAGTGGTGCCTGTGCCCTTGTCACTCACAGCCCAGACTGCACCAGACACGGCAGCAGCAAGGGAGGACTGGGGTCTTGAGGTGCAGCTGGGGGTTCTTCTCTCTTAGCTCGAGACAGTGATGACATTCACTGGTCATGCTTTTCCCCACCAATTTTTAAAATCTCCTGGAAATCTGGAGGGAGCAGAATGACAGAAAGGAAAAAGGAAATGGATTTGAAATCAGAGGGGCTTGGCCTGTTTTGCCACATAGGCATCCTATGACCTCTGACTAGTTATTTACCCCTGTGACCCTCAGTTTATTCATCTCTAAAATGGGTATAAACTGATCTACCAGCCCACGATTCTTATCTGCATTAAGGGAAAGAACATGTATGAAGGTCTTTTTGTAAGCTATAGAGTATGCCTCCTGTAGCCTTCTCCATCTTGGTGGATGCCGACTGAACATCATCCCTTGATGTTCAAGGGCATCTCACAGGTAACACATCCCACACTGACCGCTGGTCAATGCCCATCCCCCAACCTGCTTCTCCATCTCAGTAAACAACCACTCCATCCTTCGATGCTTGGGACAAAGATCTGGGAGTCAGCCTTGACTCCACCATTCTCTTCTACTCCACATCAAGTCCATCAGCAAATCCTGTGGCCTCTTTCCTCAGAATCCAATTGCTTCTCAATATCCCCACTGCTGCCTCCAGTCCTGCCATCCCATCTCTGGCTGGGGTTACAGCTGTACCGTCAGGAGTGGTCCCCCTGCTTCCGTCCTTGTCCCCACCCTCACCCAGGTTTATTCTCAACACGGCAGCCAGAGTGATTCCGACAAAAAAAAAAAATCAGACCAGGTCCCTCCTCTGCTCAAAACTCTCCAATGGCTGCCATCCCACTGGGGTAAAGGCTGAAGTCCTTACAGTTCCTTTGGGAAGAGGGTGCATTCACCTCTGGGGCACGGCTGCCCCCTCCCGAACTCACCCTCAGGCAGTGACGTGGGCTCATCGCTCTGCCTGGAGCCTCTCCCCAGACGCCACACGGCTCTCTCCCTCCCCTCCTTCAGGTGTGTGTGCAAACGTCACCTTCTCACAGGCTCTGGAACTCCCTGTCTGAAGTCGCAGCTTCTGTCTCTTTATCTTCCGTCCTCAACCCACTTTGTTTTTCTCCACTGAGCCTTTCTGATCTGACATGCTATCTACCTGACACCTTAACATGTTCGTGGGCAGCTCCACGAAGGCCTGGAGGGACGTCTTGTGTTTCCATCACCATCCCCAGAGCCTAAAATGATGTACGGCACAGAGTAAAGACTCAATGGACGCCCGTGGAAGGGCTTACAGATGTTTCTTTATGAGGTGGAAGCACCCTTGATATGCCTGTTTTTATTGGATTATAAGCAAACCTGGACCCATCTCATCAATACCCTCTCCTCTACATCAGGAAGGAGCTTCAGGCAGGCATTTTGGAATCTGAGCAAACAAGTTTGTTCTGCTTCTAGTTGGTGCCAGTCAGGGAGCTGCCAGGGGTGTGTTGGGGCAGGGGAAGAGGCTGCAGGACAGAGGCTGGGGGGCCTGGCACCGGGCAGCGGGCCGGGAATGGGCGGGAAGTATCTGTAATGCCAGAGGGTCCGATCACCCACAGGTCCTGGGAAGAGCAGGGGCCAAGGAGACCACAGGTGGGAGCCGTCCCCTCCGACTTGCCTTACACATGAAAGGGGATTAAAGTGAGCATCAAAGAGAGCTCCGGAGGGGCTGATAAGAGGAGGAGACATCCTACACTGGACCCCCGGCCGGAGGGGAAGGTGAGGGAGCAGACGGTATGCGTGCAGTTTGTATTTACTGGAAGGAAGGCCATAAATGACCGTGAAGTCATTTCCCAAGTCTGGGACCCAGGCCCTTCTGGTCCTCTGTCTCCCCGAGTCACTGCCTAATCACGGCCACCTGCCCCTATTCCCTTAGCCCCAGTCCGAGCCTTGAAGAGAGTGGGGCCAGACCTCAGACTCCACTGGGCTGAGCTCCCAGCCCTGGACCACATTCTCACCCTCTCCTCTAACTCCGCTCCCCTGGGCCAAGCGTCAACGCCGTGGGTGGGACCTTAGGAGGCAGCAGCTCTGCCTTAGGAGGCAGCATAGCAGAGATGAAAGACCAGGCAGATAACAGGACACCTGGGCTGAGTGCCCACTCGGCCACTTACTGGCTGGGGTGGTGACCATGTGTCATTTCAGTCCCCCAGCGTCCACCCCTACTGCTTCTGGTAGCAGCATCCCTGAGCTTCCCCTGGAGGAGCACCCCTCTCCCACTCCCTGTGCAGGCACTGTGGCCAACCTGTTTGGTCGTTCAGAGTATCCTTTCCCTCCAGCAACAGGGGTTGGATCAGGGATGGATGTGTTTGCTAATTCAGAGCCAAAAGGTACATGTAGGGACAGCTGAGAGAGAGGCACTTTATTTCCTCCTCACTGGGAGCTGTGAAGGTATAGCCTGTAAACCCAGCCACTATCTTGCTGCCCAGAAGGGCAAGACTCAGAATGTCCCGGGTGAGGGCAGAGCTGAGGACAGGAAGGCAGAGCCAAGAGGTGGGCAGCAGTGGGATCTAGTGACATTGTCAGGGCTCCTGGATCCAGCTGTGTCTGAAGCTGTAACCCTGAATGCTGTGGTTATTGAATGAAGACACCTGAATCAATCCAGTCTGAGCAGGATTCCTCTGTGCCAGAGGAGTCCTCGTGGATGCACAGCCACAGGCTAGGGCGGGTCAGTTCACTTCCCCGGGACTCAGTGCCTTCCTCTCTCAGTCTTGGGTGCGGGTGAGGGGAACCTGATGACCTCCCAGCTCCCCTCCAGTTCTGCCCTATGGGTCTGTGCAAAGGGCCACCACTATCGGCTCAAGTCCTGAATTCCCAACAATGAGGGGGAGATGTGAGCTGGTGTCCAGAGGGAACCAGGCCTGGGTCCTGCATGGTCCCCTTTTTACTGAGGGTTAATGGATAACACGAAGCCTTCCAGGTGCCTGCTTCTGATATAAGTCTGTCACTCCAGAGGAGGTCAATTAGCCCTCAGCCTCTTCTGGAAGCTTACAGGGGAAGGCATGAACCCAGTGGTCCGGCTGAGCCTCTGTGCATAGTTAAAAGGAAAGACTTCTTTTTTCTCTAAAGCAGGGTTTCTCACCCTCAGCACTGTTGACATGGGTTGGATAATTCTTTGTTGGTGGTGGCTGTTCTGTGCATTTTAGTGTTCAGCATCATCTCAGATCTCTAACCATGACATACCAATAGCACAATCTCCCCTAGTTGTGACAGCCCAAAATGTCTTCAGACATTGCCACATGTCCCCTGGGGGGGCAAGGTCACCCCTGGTAGAGAATCACTGCTCTAAAACATGTTGACAGACCAGAGGACAACTCTTGGTTCCTAAGCCTGGAGTGTTCATTTCACCTCTAACCTTCCTTCCAAAACCTACCTACCTATCTATCTATCTATCTATCTATCATCTCTATTCTCTTTATCCTTGCTTTTGGATTCCAGGAATTGTTCCTGCAGAATCCTGGGCTTCACCTTTGGGTGTGATCCCTGATGCATCCCAGCAGGTCAACACTGTTTTTGTGGTCATGGATCATGGATTCCTCTAAGAAGCTGATGCAATGGACCATCTCCCGAGTCAAATGCCACCTGTGCGCACATTCCCAGGACACACACACACACACACACACACACACACACCATTCTGCCTACGATGTCAGGTAGTCCTCAAACCCCTTATTGCAAGAGCCATGACCCTTCAGAGTTCAGGGGACTTAACCCTTTCAGACCTAACAGACTCAGCCATGTCTTTGCCTGTTGCAGCAGAATAAACACAGAATTTATAGTCAGAAGACCTGGCTGGAGTTTGGGCTCTACTACTTCATTAGATATGTGACTTTGGACAAGTCATCTGACCTCAGTTCTAGGAAACTGGGAATGCTTCATTGCTCTAGGGCTGCAAGGAAAAACAGGCACCATCCAATCCAATGATCTGCCAGTGTCCATTCCCTCCACCTTTCATTCCACTTGACGTTCCTCTTCCAGGTTAATCTTCCTAGAGCACAGCTGTGGGCATATTCTCCTCTGCCCAAAAGCACTCCATGGCTTCCTACTTCCTAGAGGCTAACATCCTTTTTTTCATCCAATGCCCTCCACAGTCAGGTCGTGTGTTAGCTTTCTACTTGCCTAAATTCTAGCTAAAGCTAACTATTTCTGCTTAAACATTTTCTGGGGTTTTTACTTTCGTATCTTTGTTCCTGCTGCTTCTTCCACCTGGAATTCTTTTCTCTACCCATCCTTTTTAAGGCCACCTCCTCTGGAGGTACACACAGCTTGCTCCTCCCCCAAGTTCCTATAGCACTTGGCATCACTTGTTCTGCCTGTATCCCACACCAATGCTTCTTACCTAAGGATCCCACTCTGCGTAGTGGCTGAGAACATGGGATCTGGCGTTGACTATCCTGGATCAAGTCCTGGATACCACCTGCTTCCTCAGTTCCTCAATCACCCTTCTTCTCCACAGTTGAAAAACAGAGCTAATAACATTGCCTACTTCACAGAATTATTGTATGCATTAAACTCTGTGTCAGGCACTGAGCCAAGGTATAGGATCTCATATAGGATATATATGTCAAGTAAGTATATACAAAATGCTTATATCACAGTGCCTGGCACAGAGGAAGTACTCAATAAATTTCAATACAATCATAGCCATCATTACCAGCCCCTGGGGAAGGATTAGGAAAAAAGACCATTCCACAGGGCTAAGGTGATAACGACCAATTAGAGGACATGGGCCATCTTCCTCAGTGGCCCCTGGAGAAGAAGGAAATTAGAAATAATAACAGCAAACACCTACTTTGTGCTGAGTATGGGTCAGGCACCGTCCTAAGCATTTTATATGCATTTACTCTATAATTCTCACCACGGCCCTATAAGGTAGAAACCGTTAGCTCTCTTTTGGAGATGTGAACACTGAAACACAGAGAGGGCGAATAACTCACCTGAGATCACACAGCTGAGCTGGGATTCAATCCCAGGTCATGTGGCTCTTGAGCCCCTTCACACTTGCATCCTAACAGGGTGCATTTGTGATGTCTCTTGGAACAGAGACCTTGGGAGGCTCTTCAGGGGCATCCCAGAACTGGAGAAGGCAGTAGCAAAGGCCATACAGGAATCTGAAAGATGCCTTTATGCAGGGCTATCCACTGTTTAGTCTGAGCTCTGTCCACAACCACCTGTGATCAGCTACCACTCTGCAGGGCTGGAAAACATCTGGAGCCCAGATGTGTCCATCACTCCCTGGGCCAAGTAAATGTATGCACAATTTTCAAAACTTGTCGGTTCTCAAAGCATTTTAAATACTTTGTAGGAAGGAGGAAGAAGGAGGGTGCGGAGCAGAGGTGCAAAGAACATCTTCGGGAAGAATCTCAAACAAATCTCATTTCCCCTGTTAGTTTCAAAGTTCTGGAGGACCAGGCAGTTCAAAGGTTGCTCCCGGGTCAGTGTGTCTTAGGGCAAACCTAGAAGTTGGCTGAGCTCAAGGCCATTCTGAGGGGTCAGAGGCTGAGAAGGTGGGAATCCAGGGCTGCCAAGGCAGGAGACTACTCTGGGATTCCAGATGACGAAGCACCTAGAGTCCCTTCTTTTTTTAAAAATTAATTTATTTTATTTATTTTTGGCTGCATTGGGTCTTAGTTGTGGCACGCGGGATCTTTGCTGAGGCATGCAGGATCTTTCGTTGCAGCATGCAGGCTTCTCTCTAGTTGTGACACACGGTTTTTCTCTTCTCTAGTGGCACGGGCTCCAGGGCACGCGGGCTCTGTAGGTTGCAGCACGCAGCCTCTCTAGTTGAGGCGCGCGAGTTCAACAGTTGTGGCACGCAGGCTTAGTTGCCCCGCAGCATGTGGGATCTTAGTTCCCTGACCAGGGATCGAATCCGCATCCCCTGCATAGGAAGGCGGATTCTTTACCACTGGACCACCAGGGAAGTCCCTAGAGTCCCTTCTTTTTTTTGTTGTTTTGTGGTACGCGAGCCTCTCACTGTTGTGGCCTCTCCCGTTGCGGAGCACAGGCTCCGGACGCACAGGCTCAGCGGCCATGGCTCACGGGCCCAGCTGCTCCGCGGCATGTGAGATCTTCCCGGACCGGGGCACGAACCCGTGTCCCCTGCATCGGCAGGCGGACTCTCAACCACTGCGCCACCAGGGAAGCCCTAGAGTCCCTTCTTTAAGAGGTGAGATGAGAGGGGTTTCAAGCTCACTTCACAAATATATTAGTTATATAATATATAAAAATGGGGGGAGGGATGAGACTAGATTATTTTCTGAGATGCAATCCTTCCTAAGTTTAAGTCATCGTCCCTTTATTCAGACTCTTCAAATGATGGAAAAGAAAAAGCGTTCAGCAGTTGTCCACTCTGACTGTCTTAATGTGACTGGATTAATTCTTCTCTTTAGACAGTTACTCATTTGTTTATTCAAGCCATGTCTCCACCCATTCATTCTACAAACACCTCCTATGAGCACCTACTATGTGTCACATGCCAGACTAGGCGTGGGAGACACAGCAGTACGCTGGACCCATGTGGCCCTGAGTTTTGTGGGCCTGACCATGTGGTCTGGTTTGATGGGCTCCTAGCTCTATATCCCCCTTCTAACTCCTCTCCATCCAAAAGTTACAACTTTCAAAATTCAAAGAAGATCATGTCTTCCTTAAAACGTGTATGACATATAACTAAACACTAATAGTTTCAGCTTTGGGACAAGAATACCTGTGCTAAACCAGCCCAAGTAATTTAGCAGGAGTGGCAGAGTTGGGCATCTGGACCATAACATATCCCTCCGAATTGTGCTCTGAGGAAGGTCAAGACTGCACATTACCACAGTAGAGCTATATAGTGCAATGTCAGGCTCCCTGTAAGGATTCTTCTACGGGGCTGGAGAAGACACTGGGTCTTCTCCACAAAGGGCTCAGAGGAGATCCCCTCAGGTCTCAGTATCAGCCAGGGTTTTGCTTGTCCTGATCAACAGGTTTGTCTGATCATCACTGGGACAATGTAATTGACTGCATTTCCCTTTTCACAATGCCTTCTTGGAAGCTCGGAGCCCTGTTTATAGCTTGGCAGAACATGCATATAGAGTGGTAGAATGTTCATTTTAAAATTCAGCTCATTCCTGGTACCTTTTGGTGTCTTCATCCTTGTTTTCCTTTTATCTCTGTCATTAAGTTCACATTTACTTTATCCTGCCATACATTATATAACCTTGAAAGCAAACTTTAGTCCTTTTCGGAGCATGATGGTGCGTGAAATGGAGTGAAGTGGAATGGAATGAAATAGCATAAAGTAGAATAAAATAAAATAACGGTTTTGAGTTTGAAATTTTGAAAAATTCCTGGTCTACCCTAACCCTAACCTCTGGAATTCACACTAAAATACAGAATATGTTCTAGCATCTTCTTTCCAAAGGCCCATCAGTACTGATGGGTTAATATTCCCATCTCAACTGATGCATTTGGCAGGAGCAAGTTTTAGTGCCAGTGTGTCTGCTTACCCACATGACCTTCCCAGCCCAAGAAAAACTAGCTTTCAACACCATTTTCCCACTAAAAAGCATTAAGAGGTAGTAAGTTTTCTGTTCCTTTGTTTTTCACAGTGATGTCTCTCCACCTACCCATTGAACTCTGTATCATGGACACATGCTAGAGGCAACAGCAGGAGAGAGGCCACAGGCCCCCTTGACCATGCTTTGGCCAGAGGTGAGAGACACAAGTGGCCTTCTGCAATCTTTTAAGGCATGAGCGCCAGCACCTCCGCTTTTAAGCACAAAGGCCCAGCATATTCAGACACAGGGCAGAGTTTTATTTAAATGCCCCTGAGTTGCCAGCGCCAAGCACCAGCAGTCCTGTGGACGCAGCTGGTGTGAATTTCTTCCAAAAGCCGATCCCCAACTGGAAAACAAAGCTGCTTTTCTGTAGCTCAATTCAACAAATACTTCTTGAGCACCTACTGTGTGAACATCCTATTGGACACAAGCATACAGACATGAAATGAACAAGGAGTACAGATGTGTGTTTGTGCATGCACAAATAAGCAAACTAGAGAGTAAATCCATGCACGCACACTTCGTGCATTCCCTCATACCTACACACGTTCCCCTGCCTTCAAGGAGCTCACCATCCAGTTGGGGGCAGGGGGATAGGCACCCGCCTACAATCCTTGCTCTCTATATTCCACTAGTTTCTACAGAGACTCTAGAATGTAGCTTAAGCCTCATTCCTCCTGGGAAGCCTGTTCTGATACCTCGGCCAAGTCTCCTCCCAAGCAGGTCAGGTGTCGTGAGGGTCTGGTGACAGTTTACTGATGTTATGGGGTACATCTGACCTGCAAGTTACGCTTAATAAATATGTGCAGAAAGAAGGAGTGAATGAGTGAGTGAATGAATGAGTGAGTGAGTGAATGAATGATGTTGCTGTTTCCCTAGCAACGTTGTACCAGAACTATCGTTTTTGATACTGTGAGTCAGGCGTGGTGTTAAATGCTTTTCACATATTAGCTTATTTAGTTCTTATCTACAAGAGTCTTACGAACTGGGAACTATTATCATCTCCATTTTGCAGACGGCAAAACTGAGATCCTAGGAGATTGTCTGACACGTCCAGGTTTCACCTCCAGGCAAAGGAGGAACCGGGACTGAATCCAGGCCTCCTAACACTGAAAGGTTAAAATGAGGGATTCAATGAGTAGACGGTTTCCAAGGTACTCGCCTCTGGCTTTGGCCAGAACTTTTGGGTCTGTGGTTTTTTTCAGGAAATCGAAGTCTCAGATCACAATTTAGAAGGTTTTGGGGGTGGTGGAGACCCAGCTGGGTAGCTCCCTGCTCACATCTGACATCTCACCATGCCCAGAAGCCCCTTCAGGGAGGGGCAGGCAGTGGGCCCAGCATCCTGAGTCAGCCCTGAGCACAGTCTGCTGGGCCTAGGCCAGCCAGGGGCCCTCATTGGCCAGCCAGTGAGGCTGCCCTAGCTCTCACCCAGCCAGGTCCGCTCCTTTGCTTGTCTCTCTCCTTAGCCTACTGAAGGAAGTGGTGGTTTGACACTGCAAAGTAGGCAAATCAGGGCTGCAGCTGCTGGGAGAATGTTTGCATCTTGCCCCCTCCTGCAGAAATGTCATCTATGGCTTTAATCCCCAGCTATCTAGAACCAACAGCTCAGACGCCAACACGGTGAGCTCCAGGGACCTGGGGGCTATAAGAATGTTCTCTGGCCAGGCCAGGCGGTCCTATCCTGAGGCATTTTGTAACCTTCAGCTGGCGCGGCACGTGCTGCTGTTAACATTCACCCACCGTGGCCTGTGTACCCAGGGAAGGCCAGAGAACCAATCTGCATAAAGGCAAGAACATGGGCTTTGGTGTCAGAAGCCTTGGGTACAAGGCCTAGCTTTACTGCTGACCTCTTTGTGTCTCAGTTTCCTCATTTTTAAAAACGAAGAGAACAATAATACTGTCTGGAGACATTTGCTCTGAAGAGGAAATGCAATAACCCATGTAAAGTCCCTACACCACAGGGTCTGGCCTGTGGATGCTGTAGGATTCACCCTAGTTCTCTTGCTCCTGAGGGGCTACAGTGCAGGAAGGGTCTGGGTCAGATCTGGGTTCTACTAGGATCTCACTGGGAGCTGTGTGGAGGAGGACCAGAGGGGACAAAACTGGACACAGGGCTACTGGGCAGGAGGCTGGTGAGACAGGAAATGGCTCACACTCACTCTTGGGTTCTGTCTGCTCCTGGCTGCTCTGAGTACCTAACTGATCAGATAAGCCACGCTTGGCAACTTATGTCCACTGTATCCTTTGGAAATCACAACTTGCTGATCTAGGTCTTTTTTCTCTATAGGTGAGGAAACTGAGGCCAAAGAAGATCTAGGTCAAGTCAGATTTCCATTCCGAACCCAATCGCACGCAGGTACTGATTCCTGACCTTGCACCCAGGGAGATACTCTCCCATAAAAGGTACCAGAGGGAAGTCAACATGAAGGGGTGTTGCTATTTAAAAGTGCAGCCACTATGGAAAACAGTATGGAGGTTTCTCAAAAAACTAAAAGTAGAACTACCATATGACCCAGAAATTCCACTCCAGAGTATTTATCCCCCCAAAACAAAAACATACCTGCATCTCAATGTTCATAGCAGGATTATTTACAATTGTCAAGATATGGAAGCAACCTAAGTGTCCATCAACAGATGAATGGATAAAGGAGACATATATATATATATATATATATATATATATACACACATACATATACCTATGCATATAAAATTGAATACTACTCAGCCATAAAAAAGAATGAAATTTTGCTATCTGCAACAACATGGATGGACTTGGAGGGTATTACACTAAGTGAAATAAGTCAGTGAAAGACAAATACTGTTTGATATCACTTATATGTAGAATCTAAAAACAACAAACCAGTGAATATAACAAAAAGAAACAGACTCATAGATATAGAGAACAAACTAGTGGTTACCAGTGGGGAGTGGGAAGGACAGAGGGGCAAGATAGGGGTAAGGGATTAAGAAGTACAAACTACTCTGTATAAAATAAATAAGTTGCAAGGATATATTGTATTGCACAGGGAATATAGCCAATGTTTTATAATAACTATAAACAAAATATAACCTTTAAAAATTGTGAAGCACTATGTTGTATACCTGAAACATATAATATTATACATCAACTATATCTCAGTAAGAAAAACTGTGGTATAATCAGACAATGAAATATCACTCAATAAAACAAGAATGAACTTTTGTTACAACTGGAAAAAAAAAAACAGCCTCAAGAAGCTAAGCTGGGATGGAGTTTCACTGCAGAGTTGCACTAAAGCTGCAGTCAGATAAGGCACAAGGTAAAGAGATCCTGAAAGTGAAGGGTAAACTCGGTGTCAGGAGAGCTGAGAAAATCGGGAAGTGAGCTAAGGCTGTGAGTCGGGAAAGCTTGAGTCTCTTTGTGATGGGGCCCAGTGTGGGCCAAAGAGACTGGTATCTTAAAACAGTAGTCTCCAGATCAGAATCAGAATGACTACTGGGACTTGTACAAAAATGTTGCATCTCTGGTCCCAGCCTGGGAGAATATGATTCAGTGGGAAGTGGTGGACCAGGTGTCTGTGTTAACCTCAACTCTGGGGTGGGTGAGGAAGGGACTTCTGCTGCTCTGGGAGGCTGGGTACGAAGCACTGAGTGGAGGGTTGGTAAAATGGTGGTAACAAGTGGAGGTTCATCATATTAGTCTCTCTAATTCATTTTATGTTTGGCCATCCCCTTCTTACCTGTCCCCCTAGGGCCAAGGGCATCCTAACCTTTCTGGATTTCTCTTGAATGCCCCGCCTCTCCTGCATGGCTGACCACTCTCCTTCCCAACATCACTGGTCCAGCTACAGGTCCACGGTCCCATCCTGTTTGCCCCAGGGCTGAGCCATTTAAGAAAACAGGCTCTGATATCTTTGCTCAAGTATCCCTGCCGCCCATAGCTTTTAATCATTTGAAAAGAGCCTGCTGTTTGCAGGAAGTGTCTCCCTTAAATGTGTCAGTATCTCCTTATAAACCTTCCATGCTGCTCCGTCCCAGGGGTCTGACTCAGGGTCACACCCTCATGAGAGAAACAGTGAGCTGAGGTGGCTCTCAGATGCAGTGGATGGATGAGAGCCCTGCACAGGATTTAGCTTAGAATCTGTGTCCAATAAATGTGGGCTGAGGGGCTGTCCTTGAGTCCCATGCTAGAGGTCAAGTCCAGAGGGCTCAGCCATCCCACTTCCAGGAATATACCCAGCAGGACAGCAGGCAAACTGGCACTAGAAACATGTTCTAGAATGTTCACAGCATTACCACCCATGGGAGCCCCAATATGAAACTACCTAATGTCCATCAACAGTAGAGTGGATGAACCAAAATGTGGTTCCCTCATCCCATGCAATCAAACACAGCTACACCCAACAACATGGGTGAGTCAAATAAACATAATACTGAACGGAAGAAGCCAGACACAAAAGAGTACGTATTGTGTGATTCCATTTATGGAATCACAGAGCGGCGAGACTAATCTATGCTGTAGGAGTCGGGACAGCAGCATACAGGTCTGCTCTGGTGGTGAAAATGCACTGAGCTCTACACTTTGGATATGTGTATTTTCTGTGCGTCTATTACACTTCAAGTGAAAAACATCTCACCCCAGAGATGTTCATGAATGAAAAAAAAAAAAGGTACAAAGGATCCAAAAAACTTCCACGTGGTACTCCTCTGTCCTCTCTTGGCTACTGGCTTGCTGTGGCCTCCCCTCGGTCCCTAGGTCTCCCAGGGCCTGAGTGTCACCTTTCATCTACAGAGCAGAGGCACTGGGATGGGATGACCTCTGTGGTCTGGTGGGGACTGTCTCTGCTGATGGTGCTAAGGGAGCTCAAAAGGTCAAGGTCAAACCCCAGAGACCTCTGACGTCCTCTGACAGCTCCACAGAACATCCCTGGAGTCAGCTAAGCCTCATGGGCTTCCTGATGCTCAATTTTGTCTTTATGTCTCATCCCACCAGCCTGTGAGTCCCTCCGAGGAGCGTTCCTCTGTGCACCATGAGGGCCCAGCTCTAAGTATAGGATCAGATAAACTTGTGTTGAACCTGAACTGCTGACGTTCCCACTAGGTGCAGTAACAGTCACAGCAACAGCCCACGCACATACAACCCTTCCTATGTTTGTGCCAGGCACTGTTCTAAGCCCTTTCCAGGCAGGTTTTATCTACCAGCCCATTTCACACTCATGAACTGAAGAACAGAGGGGCTGACTGCACTGCCTAAGCTCACGCAGCTAGTAAATGTCAGGGTGGGGTTTCAAACTCAGGGAGTCTGGCTCCAGAGTTCATGTGTTTTACCCTCTCCCTAAAGCTGGCTGGCCTTTGATTTGTCCCGGCCACTGGCAAGGCCAAGGCATCTACTGTCCTGTTTGCTCCATCCACACTTTCCCTTCCACCTTGTATAGGTGTCCATCATTGCCCCTCTTGGCCTTTATCCTCCTAGACTGAAGAGGCCTTTAAGGTTTACCAGTCCACACCCATGGCAGCTGCTCAGAGCCCTTCATTGTTTAAGTTCCTTGCTCTGTCTCTGCTGCAGAAATGACAGGAATGGATGCACAGGCTGCGTTCTAGGCTCTGTCACACAAGACATGTTCAAGGGCCCCTCGGTGTTTTCTCTTTGGTCCCAACAACCCTCCTGGTAATGGCCAGCTATTTTGTCTTTAGGTTCAAGAGGTGTTGAGGAGTGCTGGGTTCCAGTCAGCCCCTGAGTCTCAGTTTCTGCACCTGAAAAGTGGGGAGATTATGTCTGCTTTGTCTACTGCAGGGGGCGGGGTTATAACCAGGTCCACCAGGACAGTCCAGGAGCCTCAATGGCTAGGGTCAATCTGCAATTGTATGGAAAACTTTAAGGCAAGGGAATCAACTCTTTAGAACTCCAGGTGCTAGGGGGTAGTTAGCGCCACTGTGCCATCGAGCCTCACAGCTTTGTGAGGGAGGCATTCTTAGTCCCATCTCATAGATGAAGATACTGAGGCATAGAGAACTCACTCACTGTGGTGTCAGGATGGATGAGCCCAGGGAGCCCCAGGGGGCCACCTTAAAGCCTGACCTTCTGGATAGCAGAGGGAGAAGCTGCTGCTGCATCTCCTTTCCAGGGTCTCCAGGGCCATTTGCCATGTGTCCCATTTGTAAAAGCTACACTACACACTGGGGGCAAAATTCACACCAACTCAAAGTATTGCTGCTCTAAGGATTAAATAAGATGAACCAGCTCAAGGGCTCAGTATAGAACTCAGCACACAGAAAAGGCTCAATAACTCCTAGGTACTTTTTTTTTAATCCAACTACTTCCTATCCTCTACACTCTATTTTTTTTCTTTGCTCCCCTTGAATTGCAGTGGGAGCCCCTACTTCTGTTCCCAATCCTAAGATTCCAGGTAAATGAAAAGCAGATTCTGGAAGAAGTCTGGAAGAATTAAGTCTGGAAGATTAAGTTCACCCAGACAATCCTTCTAGATCCCTAAATATTGTGATTCCTCTCTTATCCCTAATACTTCTTAGTTGAATGACTTTATGCTGGCTACTTAACTTCTCTCTGCCTTAGTTTCCTCAGCTGTAAAATGGGGTAACAATATCTTCCATAGAGTTCTTGTGAGGATCCATTGAGTGAGTAAGTATGTAATTAAACAAACAAATAAATGCTTAGTTTAACACCTGACTCAAAGAGCCAGATAAGGGTTTGCTGTTATAATTTACACAGAAAACACAGAGGACCGGCTGTGTACTTATAGCCCCACCATCCATGCATCAAGCCATTCAACAACTTATTATTTATTAAATGCCTCCTCTGTGCCTGTCACACTCAGTACTTCACATCTGTTCTCTCTGACAGCAACAATTCCCAACAACTGTTGTAAGGTGCTGGAGATACGAATGGGAATAAGATGCCCACATGCCAGCCTCCCTCCCCTGTCACTCCCGTTTTAGACCAAGATCTCATTTCACCCAGGTGGCCAGTGAGGCATCGGGCTATCCACAGCTTCCCAGATGGCTCGGTGCTTTCTCCCCCGAGCCTCCATTCTGGGTGGGTTTCCTCCTCTCTGGCCACCATCCCAAGTAGCAGAGGCAACCTCTCCCAGCTGGGGCCTAGCCAGCCAGAGCCAGGCACCGGGAGAGGTGCCACCAGACCAGGGTCGGTTAATCTTGCCTTTAATTAGCAGACGCGCTAAGTGACCTGCAGGGGCCTGCGGCCCCAGGGTGACCTGCAGATGGCTGCCTGCTCGGCTCCGAGTGATAAATTGGGAGCGTCCAGTTCTGCCAAGGGTTGCATCCACACTGCTTCCTGTGACTGCACTTCTCACACCTGCTGTTCAGGCACCACAGCACTGCTGGGTGGCAGGGCCATCCTCAGGGCCCAGGGTCAGGGCCCCGAAGATGACACAGAACAACAACATTCAGATCACAGAGTGGCTGTGAGGGTTAAATGTTGTACATCCTAGTTTCAAGACTCCTAGAAAACTGTTTGATGCAAATAGTCCATTAATGTTAAATATCAGAGAGACAGAAACAGGAAGAACACCTACCCCTCCTTCGACCCCCCCCGCTCTATTTTTGCCATAATACATGTAGTATTTATGGATTTCTTTACTTACTTATTATTTTCCTCCCACCAAGATGTAAGCCCCACAAAGCAGGGCCTTTTGTTCATCTCTCTACTCGCGTTGCCTAAAAGAGTGCCTGGCACATAGTAGCTACTCAGTAAATACTCATAGTGTATTAATAAATGACCACGCCCTTCCCTTCACCGAGTATGAAGCGTCACTCAGCTCACAATCCATAGCCCAGAGCAGCTCATCTTATAGATCATCCCTTCTCATCCAGCCTCATCCACAGTGGGTCTTTGAAGAGGTGCTGTTTGTTTTCAAGGTCACCCTCCAAGGCTCCCTGCCCCGGCCCATAGCTCCCCCCCCAGCACGTTGGTCACACTCGCTTTCCTGGCTGTCTGCAATTCCTGTGGCCCTGGGGGTCCTCTGCCAGAAGCCAGAGCCCCCTTCAACTCAACTCACTCACGAGGTCACTGTCTGGCCAGCTTCCCTCTCTCCCAGCAAATCAGCGCCTTTCCCTTGCCAGGTCCACAGAAGTGAAAAATAAACAGCCCGTGCTGGCTGGCTCCAGTTCCACCTTCACTGCTGCCAGGGAGCGCTTGCTCTTCAGATTTTCCCCTTTTTTGCTTGATTAATAGAATGCCAATTCCCTGCTGCTCAGTCTTCTGAGGGGCGCGTATTTGCTTTTAATGCAGCTGACCTTAGCTCCTGCAGGAAGGGCTCATATGCAAAAATCCAGGGGCAGAGGATGGATTGGACATGTCCTGGTTGTAAAAAGTCTGGATGAGTTTTAGCAAAGCCCAAGAATCTTTCAAATCAAGGCAAAGACAAGAGGGGAAAGGGTCTCTGCAGGCACCTCCTTTTGCTTTTGCACACGGTGAGGGGGGCCACTTCTGGCCTGGTCACGAGGATCCCATCTGGAGGGATGGTTGGTGGCCACTTCTGGAGCGCCTGGAGCCAGCCATGCCTCTGCTCTTTGTGACTGGTGGGCAGCAGGCAGTGAAGCGGCTCCAGAAAGGGAAAGTGTGCAAGGAAACAGTTACCATGAACAAAAGGAGGGGATGACCTTTGATGTAAAACAAAGCATGGTCCTTTCTCTAAAAGTCTCTGATAAAGAAAAGCAGGAGGAAAAGCAGTGTTGCTTCAAGAAACTGGCTTCTCTGGAGCCCTGAGTGGGTCAAAATATAGGGTGTGTGTGTGTGTGTGTGTGTGTGTGTGTGTGTGTGTGTGTGTGTGTGTGTGTGTGTGTGTGTGTGTGTGTGTGTGTGTGTGTGTGTGTGTGTGTGTGTGTGTGTGTGTGTGTGTGTGTGTGTGTGTGTGTGTGTGTACGTGCCTGCATCTTGGGCTGGAGAATAATGTAGCCTCCCAAGCAGGCCTCGACTTAGTTGCTTCTAGAGTCAACAGATGGATGCAATTCAGTGAACAATTATCAAATGTCCCAGCTGGTGCTGAGGACAAGAGAGTGACAAGACAGCCCGGGGCTGCCAGGAGCTCACAGGCTGTCTGCCACACGCCAGGCCAGGCCCGGCCTGCTGCAGGCACAGGACACCCACTGGGAGCGCGGGCCAGAAGTGGGCATGCCTGCTGGTCTCCGAAACAGCACTGCACAAAGGCCTGCTTTCATTTGGTCCCCTCGAAGCTGAGGCCAACCGCCTTGCAGTTGGCTCTCCTTCCCTACCTGGCTGCTCCCTGCACCCCAGCTCTGCAGACAGTGGGCTCTGGCACCAAAGGATGTTAGAGTTTGATAGTTCATCCAACTAATGACACAGGCAGCTCCCATCTACTGTCACCCACGTGCTGTCAGGCGCTGTTCTCAGTGCTTCACTTGAATAAACTGATTTTTATCCCCCTCGGCAACCCCATGAGATAGATGCTACAGATACACCATCGCTTTTCCATGGCCCTGAGGCCCAGATGTGTTTTGGAGTTGAGAACTTTTTGAATTTTAGAAAGATGATATCGCGGATGTGCTGTAGATTACTAACACTCAGAGGATCCATCCCCTTAACGCTCCTGCAGCCACTCATAGGACTCTCCCCACTTGGAACAAGAAGACTACAGACAGCCTCATGACCCCTGGGCCAGGCTCAGCTGCCAAATGAATTTGTGCCAAGTTTATGAAAAAAACCTCTGGTTTCCAGAGCTTTGGGGGTTTTGCATTTGCAGATAATGGAATATGGAGCCCTGTTTCCAGAGCATAGTGAAACTTGAGAGGTAAAGCTGGTGAGCGTAGGGGCCAGCTTCACACCCAGGCCAACTGGCTCTGGATCTGGGCTCTCAGCCTCACACACGGCATGGCCTCCCTCATGTATACGTGAGAACTAAAAAATTACCTTCAGAGATGCAAAGGCCTGCAGGTTCTTCTCCCACCATACCTCCCCAGCAGACTGCTTTTCATACACTTCTTTTCCTACCCTAGGAGCCAATCACACAGCTTTCTGAATACACCAGAATCTTTCCCTCCTTTTGTCTTTTGCAAATACTCTTCCTACTGCCTTGAATACCCCCAACTTCTTTCACTGTTTGGCCAACTCCTATTCATCCTTCAAAAGCCACTCAAATACCCCTTCCTCGGTGAGGCACATGCTCATTTCACTTGGCCCAGAATGAATTGCTATATCCTTCTCGGCCCTGCTCAGACCTGCATGGCTCCTTGTTAACTCGCCAGAAACACTTTCCACTGAGCATTAACCAGATGCCAGGGGACCCTGTCTGCTCTTTGGAATCTGGACAAGCCAGGCACCAAGGCCCAATTCCACACCACTCAGAAGACGCTCCCTCAAGCTGTCTGCAAGATTCCCAGGGGTGGGTCTCATCTGCGATCACTGCAGCCTCCAGCTCCTCTTCCTCCGAGTGGTCTCATTCACACGATAACCAGCCCTTTCTGCGATGCCCGCCTGAATCCACTACACAAAGCATATGTTAGAAGAGAAGCCTTTGCTGGACATTTGCCGTTGGGGTGGGTGGAGCAGAGGGGATAGTCACACTGTAGGAATACAACGCACCTCAAGCTGAATGTGGGGTCCTGCTCTTAAATGTCCCCACAGGAGAATTTTCTGGTCCTCCCCCCACCCCGGGTCCCAAGCCTCCTTATCTCACCGGTCCTTCCCCTCCTCTCCTCTCCCCTCCCCTCCCCTCTACCCTGCCTTCTCGCTCCTGCTCCACCCTCTTAGGAGAAGGCCCAGCTCCTGTTTCCTCCTTGCAGAGAAACTGACCAGCTTTTCCCTTTCTAGACCCTCCTAATACCCTCCCACCCCATCCCCTGGGCCTCAGGCTCTACTTCCTATCACAAGCAGCTCATCAAGGCTTTTCCTCAAAGTGATCAGCATCCGCCCGGGGGATGCTGAAGTCAGCAGCTAGAATTATAAATATGGTTCAGCTTATTAGAGTTGTTTACTTGTCTGTCTTCCCTGCACTGGTCTGCTTTGCTCAGCTGAGCGTCCTCAGTCTCTAGCAAATGCTGGACACATAGTAGGGCTTCAATAAGCGATGGTGAAGTGAATGAATTAATGATGAATGAAGAATAGCTCTGAGAGGCAGAACAAAATGCAGAGAAGATTTATTTCGTACAGGAGCATGAAAGACATAAATAGAAGCGTGTGTGTGTGTGTGTGTGTGTGTGTGTGTGTGTGTGCGCGCGCGCACATGTGTGTGTATTTTCTGGAAGTGGGGTCATGGATGTCAGGCCTGGAAATATGTGAGGTAGGAAGAGACGAGACAAGCCGGGCCCATGAGATCAGGTGGGCAAGCCTAGCACCTGAGGTTTGAGTCAAAGAAGGTGGCCTAGTGATCAAGGGACACCAGTGGTGAGCCTGACCCCAGGGCAGTGGTCCTGGTTGTGACTTTTTCCACTCTGGTATCCACTCTGGTATGTAGATGAGGACAGAGCATCATCAGGTAAGTCTGTCCTCCAGCACCCCCTTCCCCTTAGAGGGATGCCTACACTTTTCAGATGATGGGACTCTGCCTTTGTTTTTAAATTTAAGAGCTGCATGCCCATTTGCATCCAAAAAGACATTATTGAGCACACCCATGCTAGGGATACAAAGGTATCAAGGGGCTTACAATTGTGGGGTAGGGGAACCCAGACAAAAACAAATGATCCTAACACAGAGAGTGCAACCTAGTGGCCATGAACTTGTGCTCTGGAGCCAGGTTGCCTAGTAAGATGCTGGTGTGGACAAAGAATGTCACCTGTCCTATTGGTAAAGGATGTTGCAGCCATTGAGCTGTCCTCCACTACAGCCACCCCTGATGGTGCACCTTGAGGTGATTCAGGACAGAGAAAAACAGGATCTTGGCCCTCGATAGTCAAGGTGCATACAAAAGGAATGATTTCAGTGAGCCCAGATTCTTGCATCTTTCCCATACATAGAAACCTGCTAAATTCATTAGCATGAAATGTCCGGTTTTCTTTAATTAGCAGTAATCTTTTGATGTTCAGACTACCTGGGTGTTTTGTTTTTGTTTTTGCAAAAACTCCTATATGTGCTGGCTCCTCCCTTACCTCTTCTGAACAATCCCTCAGAGCTACCTGAGAGGCTGTATCCCAGGCTTAAGTCCTCAGTAAGTCCTCCAAATAAAACACAATTTTCAACTTTTAAGTTGTGCGTTTTTTCAGTTGACACTGGGCTCCATCCCTTAAATGCATGATGTTGCAAAAATCATTTTACCTCTGCGCTTCAGGTCCTTTGATCCTAATATGCGCCTAGTAATGATGCCTACATCACTGGGCCCTTGGGAGTTTCAAACAAGTGACTATGTATCAAGTCTTCAGAACACTGTGGGACAGAAGCCCCTTGAGGGGTTGTTGAGATTAAATGGGAATGTTTATGAAGAGCCCAGCACATGCCTGGTACAAAGTAGGAGCTTAACAGATCACATTTATTATTGCTGGTGTCGTCATCATTGTTGCAAGCACTTGTCTCACACCAAGTTTACGTGGTTTAGGTACAGGCTTTGGAGTCTGAGTGTCTTGGTTCAAATCCCAGTTCTGTTGATTACTGGCTGTGTGATTCTGGGCAAGTTACTTAACCCCTCTGTGCCTCAGTTATCTCACACATAAAATAGAGGTAAATCCTAGAACCTACTTCATAGGGAGCTTGTAAGGATGAAAGGAGATCATGTGGGCAAAGTGCTTCGCAGGGTGGCCAGGACAATGGCCAGTCATTAAAGGTTATGATCACCATCATCATCATGACCGTGACCATGACCATCACCATCCCCATCATCCCAATCACCGTTATCACCACCATCACCATCATCACTATTGTCGCCATCTTCATCATCATCCCATCACCTTATCACTGTCACCATTCTCATCATTCCAACTGGACATGAAATGCAGCACAGCGACGGGCTCCACAAATCTGCTTGTTGACTGACTTTCAAGTCCCCACCCATTGATTCCCAGGGAAGCTTTTGCTTCTCCCCAAACGTTTGCTTAGAGGATTTCTCAGCACTGAAAACAAAGCAAAACTGTTCCAAAGATAAGAGAAATCACAGGAAGGCTGAAAGATCCACGCTAGATAGTTTTATGCATTGAATATTAAATCAATATTAAAATCTCACCTATTTTTAAAGGCATTAATAAAAATAGACTTTAAATTTTCTGCAAATAAAAAGTCAGTGCAAAAAGATTCCCAGGGCTGCAAAGCCCCACTCTGTCCTCTACTGAAGAGATTTCTAAACTGAGGCAGATTTCAGTCTCAGGATTCTCCGCGGGGGCCCAAAGGGAAACAATCAATCAGGAAGGGCTCAGTCTCTTCTCCCCATGCAGACATCTTCTCCTGGAACGCCCTCTTCTCTGTCCCCACCCACAACGCAAAATCAATGGAACTCTCCAGAGAAACTTTGGTCCCTGTTGGCTCTCCTTATTTATTCATTTGCACACTTTTAAGTCTAGCTGACTTTGGAATCTCACCAGGGGGGATCACTTGATTATGCCAGGGGCGCCACACTCAAGATTCCCAGCTCCAAGCCTGATTTATTTTCTTTCTCTGGAAGCTGTGGGGCTGCTGTGAATCTCTGAAGTTTGGGTTTCTTACTCCAGGCTAATCCATGTCCTTCTTCTCCCCAACTTCCCCACTTGAAAAACTGTCTTTCTTTTGCTGTGCAAATCTGCCAGAGAAGTCTCAAGTAGAAAGTTGATTATTCAGAAGCCACAGAATCAAGGATTTGAAAAACAAGGAGAGCTGGGCTGTCTGTTCCCCAGGGCTACCGTCACGAATTGCCACCAACTGGGAGGCTTCAATAACAGAAATCCATTCTTTCCTAGTCTGGAGGCCAGAAGTCTGAAATCAAGGTGTCAGCAGGGTGGCCCCTTTCCGAGGCTCTGAGGGAGAATCTGTCCCAGGCCCCTCCCAGCTTCTGGGGGTTCCCAGCAGCCTTGGCGTTCATTCCTTGGCTGGTAGCTGCATTTTTCCCATCTCTGCCTCCGTCTTCACATGGCCTTCTCCCATCTGTGTCTGTCCTCTGTGTGTCCACTCTTCTTATAAGGACACCAATCATATTGGATTAGAGGCCCACCCTAGTCCAGTATGACCTCATCTTAACTCATGACATCTGCAATGGCCCAATTTCCAAACAAGGTCACATTCTGAGGTTCCGGGTAGACATTAATTTGGGGGGGATACTATTCAACCCAGTAGAGGGGGCAAGAATTTAAACAAATTATTTAGCACCTTGCCCACACTGGGACCCTCTCTGAGTGCCTTGTACAGTCTCCAGCCCCCCAGTGTAAGATGGCAAAAGGAGATGTCAAGTTAGCAACAGAAGCAATGCTGTGGCCCCACTGAGGGAGAACTTGGAGTTTTCAAACAATTTCCCCCAGCTAGTACACCAGTATAACCTCATAATGACCACAGAGGGAGAGTGGACTTTCTCATCATCCAATAAGGAAACAGCTCAGAGAGGTTAGGCCACTTGCCAAGGTCACACAGCTGCTATGTGGAGAACTGGGCCTAGAACCCAGGCCTTCTCTCCCCAGTGCAAGGCTCTTTCTCTTTCCCCATTTTCTTACCAAGGAAAGAACAGGGCTGGTGAGTTGGTAACAGAAAACAGATGGCTTGGAAACCTGTTGGGGATCTGGGGAGAAATTGCCTCTTGAGACACTAGCCACTTTCCAGACACAGTGGCAGAGCACTGGCAGGGTGAAGGGAGCCAGGCTGTCTTCCCTTGATGTGGCACCTATACACAATGGAATATTACTCAGCCATGAAAAGGAATGCGATCGAGTTATTTGTAGTGAGGTGGATGGACCTAGAGTCTGTCATACAGAGTGAAATAAGTCAGAAGGAGAAAAACAAATACCATATGCTAACACATATATATGGAATCTAAGAGAAAAAATGATTCTGAAGAATCTAGGGGTAGGACAGGAATAAATATGCAGACGTAGAGAATGGACTTGGGGGAGGGGGAAGGGTAAGCTGAGATGAAGTAAGAGAGTGGCATGGACATATATACACTACCAAGTGTAAAACAGATAGCTGGTGGGAAGCAGCCGCATAGCACAGGGAGATCAGCTCGGTGCTTTGTGACCACCTAGAGGGGTGGGATAGGGAGGGTGGGAGGGAGACGCAAGAGGGAGGAGATATGGGGATATGCGTATACATATAGCTGATTCACTTTGTTATACAGCAGAAACTAACACAACATTGTAAAGCAATTATACTCCAATAAAGATGTTTAAAAAAAAAGAATTTATGAATAAACAGTTTCTGAAAACTTTAAAAAATGAAAGAAGAAAATCAAGAGAAGCCAGACGTTGCTGGGTCCCCTTTCCCATCGATCTCTCAGATTAGCTCTCCTCAAAATCCTGCTGCAGGTTCATTATGCTAACTCTTTTTATTCCCCCAGTGCAGCTTAAAAATCTACTGAGAGATGAAAGTGAGGGGCTGATGTGCGCCTGGAGTGTGGGAGGATCTTGCTCAGCCAGCCAGCCTGCAGGGGGGTGCTCTGGGGTCTGGCCGCATCCCTTCAACACTGCATCACACAGGCTGGACCACAAAAGGCCACAAGTGCCAGCCAGCAAGCCCAGGTTTCCCCCTGAAGGCAGAGCAGGCATAATCCTGTGGTTTAATGAATGGCTATAGGCTAGAGTTTGATAACTGGCCTCTTTGCCCCCACCTGCCTTGTGGTTTGCTGCATCTGCTGTTCCCTCTGCCTGGAATACTTTTCCCCTAGACAGGCATATGGGCACTTCCTCACTTGATTCAAGGCTCTGCTGAAAATCACCTCATCTTGGAAGCCATCTCTGACCAGCCTTCTTAAAATTGCACCCCCAGCACTCCCTAGCTCCCTCCCTGCATTTTTCTCTTAACATCTTATGTATCTTAGTTTTAAATTTTGTTTATGGTCTATCCCTCCAGATTGGCAGGTCTATGAGAGCAGGGATTTTTGTCCATTTTATTCACCGTTGAATTTCTAGCGTCTGTCATATTCCCTGGCACTCAATAAATACTTGTTAAATAAATCAACACACGGATGAAAGCATTTACGACAGGATTCAGTGCAGCAATAAGAGGCCCTGGATTCAGATTCTCTAGAAATTGAATCTAACTCCTCACTGCCTGGCATGGGACCTGAGCAAATCACTTACTGTCTCTGGGCCTCAGTTTGCTCATCTGTAAAAAGGGGATAATAACATTGCTACCTCATAGGGTTGTGAGGAGGATCAACGAGATGAATCTGAAGTGCCTGGTACACTGTCAACCCCCCACATATATATCAGCTATGTTTATTACTACTGGATTTTTATTACCATTTGGGGTAGAACATTGCAAAGTTTGCAGGAGAGGATGAGGAAAGGGAGACATGCCCCCCATCCTCAGGGACGTTAGAGCTTCCAGGCATCCACCAAGCTGCCATCATCTATCCCAGTGCCTGGCACCGAGTGGGCGTGGAGGAAGTGGCAGATGAATGAACAGAAGTGCATCATCCCAGGACCCCTGACAGAGGATGGTTCTGTGTTCCATGGCCTCATCCTTGGAAGACAGCAGATAACTGGGTGGTGAGGGGAGTTGGAGAGGGTGTGTCCAGATGGAGTAGGTTGTCCGTGGGCTCTCCCTTGCCCTACAGAGCCCTCCTGGCTACAGAAGCTTCCTGGGACATCTCGGTTTAAGTCCTGGCCCTGCCCCCAGCTGGCTGCATGTCTCTGGGACAAGTCCCTTGACCATTCTGGGTCTCAGTGTCCCCATCAGCAGTGTGAGGCAGTAGAGCCCCTTCTAGCTGTGACACTCTCGGGTCCTTGGTGGTCTCCATTGACCCAACCATGCTGAGTTTCCACCTTGAAGACTTTCAGGAGGAGACCCATCCCACCAGATTCTGTCCTGTCTCATTAAACAAGTACTGTTGAGGTTGCTGATCTGGGTCCAATCCTACTGCCAACTGCCCAGAGGGTGTGGACCTTGGTCTTAGCATGGACTGGGCTCCAGTCCCAGCTCTGCTCCTGGTTGCTGAGTGACCTGACAAAAGTCACTTAACTTCTCTGATCCCACTCTCTTTGCCTGTCAAACCACAATAAAACCCCTATAACCCACAGGGAACTGTGACAGTGAAATAAAAGAGCCTGCATGAAACACTCACAACAGTGCCTGGCACACAGTAGGGACTCAGTACATATTACTTCCCTTCTTACCTAGCCTGGGAGGAACAGACGGCCTCAGCAGTGATGAGGAGGAAGAAGCGAATGAGACAGCAGCAGAGAACCTTTTGCAAAGTTAAATGTATCACCCATTTTAATCTTCACAGCACTATTATTCCCATTTTACAGATGAAGAAACTGAGGCTCGGCAAGGTCAAGCAAGCTGCCCAAGGTCACATAGCCACTAACGGATGTGGCAGGACCCCAACATCATTTTTTTCTGTTGCCAAAGACCTTGTTGTAACTGTCACATCCTGATTGCCTCTCATGGGGTGAACACTTGAGCCACTGGTTCTCTTGGTCCACATGGCTAAGCAGAAGGTACAGAAGGAGGGACAGGGCATGAGGCTTGGCATACAGCAGGGAGCTGAGGCCGTGCTTCCAGGGCTGCAGGTGACACTGCTGCTTTTTATAGGGCAAAAGAGGGCCATGTTACCACTGTCTGCCCCGAAAGACTCTAGCTCTGGGCTGGGAGCTGGGATGGCTCTAAGCCTGCAGAATTCTTTCTGCTCTAACAAGATTGAATGCTGTGAGTCTGTACCTGGAGATCCTATCCATTAGTTGATTAAAAGCTATAGATCAGCCTGCCTGGGACCTGCCAGCGCCATTATGAATAAGAAGTGTCAGGAAATCTTTCGGCATAACCAATGTCTTTGAAATTGCTACGGTGACAGATAATAAAACTTTGGAGTCTTTTGGCA
Source organism: Delphinapterus leucas (assembly GCF_059928025.1). Lineage (NCBI taxonomy): Eukaryota > Metazoa > Chordata > Mammalia > Artiodactyla > Monodontidae > Delphinapterus > Delphinapterus leucas. The sequence continues at coordinate 87,639,946 of NC_143139.1, read as the reverse complement.
AGCCAGCTCTGCTGCCAGGCAGTAAAATTTGGGACAGCCTTTGAAGCAGTTTGTATTTAAATGAGCCGTGAGTGCCATATCTCAAAGTTCCACACCCTCGGATTAAAAACAACCACGGCCACCAAAACCAAGCTTGTCAAACAATTATTCCAGGCTAACGTAAGTGCTTGTGAACAATACTAAGGGCTACCCAGGATTATGGAGAGGCAGTAAGACTACCTTAGTGGCCACATACACGGTCCCTGGAGCCAACTAACTGCCCAAGTTCAAATCCAGGTTCTACCACCTCCTAGCTGTGTGACGTTGGGCCAGTTACATGACCCCTCCATGTTTCAGTTTCTTCACTTATAAAGAGGGGATAACATTTAGTAATTACTTCAGGGGGTTGTTGTCATGATCAGATGTGTTAATATGGATGTCTTAATCCATTTGGGCCATAAAACAAAATACCATAGACTGGGTGGCATAGAAACAGAAATTTAAATCTCACAATTCTGGCGGCTGGAAGATCAAGGCACTGGCAGATTCAGTGTCTGGCGAGGACCTGCTTCCTGGTTCATAAAGGGCCATCTTTCTGCCATAACCTCACACGGCAGAAGGTGTAGGGGAGCTTTCCTGGGTCTCTTTTATAAGAGCACTAATCCCATTCACAAGGGCTCCACCCTCATGACCTAAGCACCTTCCAAAGGCCCCACCTCCAAACATCATCACATTGGGAGTTTAGGCTTCAACATAAGCCATAAATTTTACGGGGGACACAAACATTCAGCCTATAGCAATGGAAAAGGCTTAAAATGGTCCCCACAAGTAAGGGCATATCCATTTACTTAATAAACATTTATTGTGCATTATGTCTCTAATTTTTCATATCTCTGATCCATACTCTCTGGGAGTGCCCTTCCCGACTGATTCTGAGCCAGACCTTGTGACTTCATTAGAGAATGCAGTAGATGTGATGGTGCTCCAGTTCTGAGCCTGGATCTAAAGAAATATTGTTCAATTCCACTCCCTCTCTTGGAGCCCCAGTGTAGCCAAGTAAATGAACCTAGGCTAGCCTGCTGCAGGAGGAGTGACTGTGAGGAGGGCTCAGGTGAGGCTCTGGGCCATCAGATGTGCCATCTGAGCCATCCTAGACCTGCCTGCAGCCAGCCAGCTCCCAAACCTGCGAGACAGCCCAGTCCAGAAAGCAGAGCTGATGCACCAAATGACAGCTGACTCTGAGGATGTGTGAGACCAGAAGAACCATCCAGCTGTCCCCAGACTTGTGAGTATCAATAAATGCTTTTGTTTAAGTCATTTGGAGTTTGGGAATAGTTTGTTACACAGCAATACCTAGCTGATACAGGACCAACTACCTACTGAGAGCTGTAGTAGACACAGAGGAAACAGTGTTGAATAAGATGTTGCTCACACCTTCAGGAGTCTGCTATCAAGTCGGGGAAACACCACCAAAAAAATAATCCCATCATAACTGGGCCTTGAAGGATCCCTCCCAAGGAGAAGGGGCATTCCAGGCAGAAAGACCAGCACGGGCAAAGGCACAGAGGCATAAAAGTATCTCTCTCCCACCTATTGCCATTCTCCAATGAGCAGGGGATCTGAGCATCCCATACCTCAACAGTGAAGGAATAGGGAGGAAAAACAAGTACCAAATGACCTTCTCTGTGTCAACACAAGAGCTCGGCACTTTAAATGGAGTCATGTAATCATCTCAACAACTTAGGTGGTAAGATTTTTCAGAAATTAGAAGACTTGCCTCAAACCACAGAGTTAAGAGGTGGTACAGATCATCTCCCAGCAATGTGGCACCGTGCCCCAGCTCTGGAATCAGAGACAGGGGTTCAAACCCCTCACTAGTTTTTGTTTTCTTTTTTTCCCCTCACTTGCTAAATGACCTGCAGATAAGGTGACACATACCAAGAGCTGAATAATTAGAAGCCGTTTGTTATTATTATTTATAATAGTGAATAATTATAATTCAAAGCAACCTAATTTAACAGAGATACAAATTTTACAGGGAAAAAGAGACTAAAGGAAAGGAGTGAAAATGCAGACATGCATGGCTGAACTGCTTCCCAGGACTTGCAGGCTGCACACAGTCAGTCCCCACTGGGCTCCTTGAACATCTGGGCTCCTTCTGCTGCCTCTCAAAAAGTTCTACATCAGACTTTATCTCAGAAACCCTGGATGAACCCACATTTGTCCTCAAGTGTTCACGGCTTCCTACCTAGGAGCAAGGCCTGTGCCTTCACACAGCACCTCCTGTTTGGTTTAATGCCTTCCTGTCACCATCTTGAATTTCTTAACAATTTCGAACAAGGGGCCTGCATTCTTATGTGGCAGTGGGCCCTGGGAACCATGCAGACTGTCCTCCTCGGGCCTATGCAAGTGTGGATCCTCTGGGTACCCCCAGACAGATCTGCATCAGCAGGGACCAAAGCTGTAGCCTTACTGGTTAGGTAGACTTGGGTGTCTATTCATTCAACAAGCACTTATAAGCACCTACTGTGTGCTGGGTACAGGGCTAAGAGCTGGGGTATGTATAATGAATAACACAAGAACTTGGTGTTTCAAGAAGTTTGCACATCCCAAGTGCACTCTTGATTTCCCTTAAACCTGCTCCCTTCTTCTGCCCCTGTACCTCTCCCACTCAGTAAGTGGTGATACCATCCTCCCAATCTCTCCAGTTGGAAAGCCAAAGGTCATCTGGATTCTACCCCCCGCCCCCCTTGCAGAACAGTAGCAAGTCCTGTGGGTTTTACCCTCCAAATTTAGCTCCAATCTCCATTCTCTCTATCCCCACTAGTACCCCTCCTCCAGGCCACATCCCCTCTTATCTGGGGGGGGGGTCCCACTTCCATTCTTGCCCCAGCCCAATCATTCTTTCTTACCAGAGGAATTAAAATGAAAATAAGATATCACTCCCTTGTTTAAAGCCCTCTAATCACCTTCTCTTGCCTGTGGCAAAAAATCTCAGCTCCTAACCTTGGCCTCAGAGCCTCAGGATCTGGTCTTCCAACCCCCCTTGCTCATGACTCTACAGACAACCTGGCCTCCTTTCAGTTCTCTGAGTACATCAAACTGTTCTGCATCTCAGGGTCTTTGCCCATGCTGTCCCTTAGACCTGGGTCATGTTCCCCTTGCTGCTCCATATGAGCTGGTCCTTTCTGAACAGAAATGTCATAGCCTCAGAGAAGCCTTCCCTGACCACTCTGTCTAAGGGTGTTTCAGCCCCGCCCCATTATCCCATATCTCATCTTGTTTTTTTTTTTTATCCATCACTTATCACCGTTGGTGATTATTTCATTGATACATCTTTCTAAAGATTTAAGAATCTCCCCTCCATGGTCCACCCCTGGAGACTGTAAGCTCCGTGAGGGCAGGGACCTTTTGATCTCTCTGTGTGTCATTCTTAACCCTGGCAGCAAATACAGTGCCTGGTACATGTTTGGTGCTCAATACTTGTTTGCTGAGTGAGTGAATGAATGAATGAGTAGAAAGCAGGGAGGCAGGAAAGAGCACGTGTGTCCGGCTATCTGGAAGGAGCACTGGGTGGGTAGAGGGACAGCAGCAAGGGATGGGGCTGGGGAAGCCGGCAGGGGTCAGATCCCAAAGGCCTTGTCAGCCACGCTAAGGGGCTCGGACTTTGAGGGCAGTGGGAAACCTATGGAGAATTTAAAGCAAGACAGGATCTGTGTCTAATAGTGTGCTGTGGCGGTTGTGTGGAGGATGAATTAGAAGGGGGCAGGCGAAGACAGTTATTTACGAGCTCCAGGGAGCACACGCATCCATTTCGCGCAATCCTTAGGAGTATTCAGGACCACGGGAGGTGGCGGGAGGGTGGCAGGCATCGCAGACAGCCCTGCCTTCAACATGCTCTAACCAGGCTCACCTTCGGAGTCTCAGACCCCAGCTGAAAAAGAGGTTTCCACCTGGCACATTGCAAGGAAGAAAGCGAAAAGAGCTATCAAAGCTCACCAATCTTGTCTCGGATTATGTCGTGAGCACGAGGAAGAAAATCCATCCTTTATGGTGCCATAGTTTTCTTTCTTTAATGTCACTTCTTTCAAACCTATCAAAGCAAAGCATGCTGTACATGACGCTGCATAATATCTCGGGGGCTGCTATATGGGGTCCATCTGCTCTGTGAAAGGGCACCATTTCCAATATTGAATTCCTTGACGTGAGAAACTGTAGAAATATTTCACATGACCCCCTACTGTTTAGAAAACATATCTTAATCCAGAGGGGGAATTAGAATTTTCTTCCCCCCTATTATGGGAAGAGAAGAAAATGGGAAGGAAGGAAGGAAGGGAGGGAGGGAGGAAGGAGAAAGAGAAAGAGAGAGAGAGAGAATCAGTAAGAATAAGGTAGACCAGAGACAAGTGACCCCCAAGAAATCCCTCAAATCATTTCCTACCTGTCCCCGTGGGCTGTTCATGAGTCAGAATTCCAGCAACCACACATTAATCATTTGGACAGTGAAGATTTACTATTAAGAGAAGAAGAGCATTGACATTTATTGAGCACCTACTGCATACCAGGCACTGTGCTAAACATCAATTCAGTTAAACCTCATGTCTTTCCTTCAGAAATGAAGGAATCTTATTACCCTTATCTTCAGATGCGAAAACAGAGGTCTGAAAATGAGGTGATGTGGCTTACGTATGCAGACTGTACAGGACTGTGGATGTTACTATGCTCCATGGCCAACACAGTGTGCTACTTGGAGGGATCCCAACGAAGTGGAAGGTGGGGCCCCTCACTCCCGTAGCTCAGCGTCTCCTGGGCTGGGAAGGAAGATATAGGCAGAGAAATGAGAAGCGGGGGAGAGGTTCCCTGCATCCTTACATTTCTACATTTTGGGATGTCCATTTGTTACTGGTCCCACATGCCATCTGGAGATAAGATGCTGACATGAGCAGTTCAGATTTAAGAGTTCTGCTTCATCAGAGCAGTGTGGCCTGTGCCTGCTCTGGGAAACAGACCCACCACAGGACAAAAAGAAATCCCACGGCAGAGGCTCTCCCTATGGTGCTGTCTGGGCTTCCTGGATGCAGACAGTGGGTCCAAAAGTGCTGGAGTCTAGACTGCCCCCAGCTGCAATTTTACAAGCAGGAAACCTAAGGGCCCAGGCACATGACTGCCTCACCCGAGGTCACACGACTGGCAGGTGGCAGCACAAGGGTGGCCCAGGGTCACCCGGCCAAGGCCTCCTTCTTAATGCCTCTTACTTCTCAGAACTGGGCTTTCTCATGCTCCTCCAGATACTGCTTGGGTTCATTCATTCATTCATTCGAGAACCCACCACTGAGCTCCTATCCTGTGAGGTCCTAAGGCCCTACGATAAACAAACTGTAGGCTCTTCCCCAGCCCAGGTGCTCCTTGCAGATGTAACAGATGGCAGGTGCTTTGAAGGCCTTGCTTTGGGTTCCGTTTGGAGTTTTGCTTTAAGTTTAAATTATTTTGTTCCCATCTCTTCTAATTTCTTTGGAAACTGCCCTCCTTTCTTTCTGGGTGCCTTTTACGGAGACAGGAGTGGGTGTTAGAACGAAGGCTCTGAATGACGCCCCCTGGGGGCAGAGCATGGAACTAGTGGTCAAAGATGGGGGCTCCACAGAACCAGGAGATTCAGGCAGGTCAATCACACAGCTGCCGCTCATGGAGTTCCCACCGTAATTACACACCCTCATTCATTTATTTCTCACAGCAACCCTTCAAGTCAGTAAACGATCCCCATTTTTGCAGGTGAATAAGCCGAAGCTGAGAGGGCCAGGATCAGTGCGAGTCACTCGCCTATGGAGCCTGGTTTGGGAGATGGATTTCTAACTCAGGTCAGTATGATTCCATTTACATCTGGGCCTCATTCTTCCAATCTCTGAAATGGGGATTACAGAACTTGCTTTCACAGGGTTGCTCTGAAGTGCACTGAAGACAGTTACGGAGAGGTCCTTAGCCCATGCTTGGCCCATCAATTCCTTCATAAATATTTGGGAGGAGAGGACGATATCCCAAGCCTGGGCTGAGCATGGGGCCCCTGAGACCTGCCCTGGCCAAGAACCCTGGGCCCACCTGGCCGTGGGTCAGAGGTCGAGGTTCAAATTCTCTCTGGGCTTGAATAAGCAAGTTCCAAATTGTGTTTTTAGCTTGCAGGACGCCTTAACGAAGAGGCTGTGCCTGGCTGCCCTGATCTCCCCCTCTCTCAGCAGAGGGGACCTGGGGCGGGCTCCATAATTCATGGAGACAAAACCATTACATGGTCAACCTGCGAGTTCTGTCGGGGGCCTTTCTCCCTGGTAATCGTGAAAGTTAATACAATGCTGCAGCTATTTGAATTTCAAATACGGCAAAGCTGCTGGAAGCATCCCCGTGTGCAGGAGAGGGTGCATTTCACTGTCTCACTTCCTGAACCCCTCAACCACTGGCTTGGGGTGTGGGTGTGGAGGACCTGGATTCTCAGGTAACCTCCAATATGAAGAACCAGGCAGGGCTCAGAGAGGGGGAGAAAAAATCAACCTTTAGGGTCTCCACCTCCTCTTCTCAGCCAGGGGACAGATGCCTGGGACCATATATTCTGTCCCCCCATAATGTCCTGGAACAGACTGCTCTGGAAAACAGAGTGTTCTGGTTAACTGAGAGGGGCTATGGGATCCTAAGAGGATGAACACCTTCCAAGTTAGAATCCACTTCCAAAAACTCTACACTTAAAAAAATTATAAAGCTTTTATTCGGAAGGCACTTTCCAAAGCATTACATTATCAAATCTTCCCAACAGCCCAGTGGAGTAGAAGTTATTATCCACACTTTCTAGATGAGGAAATTGAGACTCTGAGAGGTTAAGTAACGCCCAGGTCTGCTTCTTCTGCCTGCAAGACAGCTGGAATCTGTACAAATCTTCAGAATTTGGGTGCAGCCTCTTCCTGTGACCCCACGTCTACTAGATACTCCATTTGACAGAGGCAATTATCTTCTCTAGGATTAAGTACTTTGTTGGCCTCAGTGGTCACTCTGGGGACAGACACAGAGGCAGCTGGAGCCTGCGCTGCAGCTCTGCCAACCCCAGGAGGGACCCAGGAGCTGCTCTGATCTCCTCATGGTCTCCTGGGGTTTGCCTCCCTGCCCATATGGTGGGGGACAAGGGAGGAAACGATCCTGGCTTCCTTGGTGTCTCACTTATTGTGTCCATGCTCTAGCACACAGTGGATTTCCAGTCTCTGTAGCTTATAAAACCTGACATAGATGTACCCACTCTCCCTCCCAGTCTGCATGGCATTAGGCCCTTCTTAATCTCCAAACCATCCCTCCCCCCACAAGCCACCACAAATAGACATACCATTTAAGTAAAGACAGCGTGCTTGGCACGCAATATGGTAGCTTCAGAACACATCCCCTGGCTCATGGTTCTACCTAGACTAACCCCCAGCCCCTCCTATCACAGAACTCAGAGCCAAAAACCGCTTCTCACCTAAGAGGAGGCCCCGAAATGCTCTAATTTTTCTTCCCACGCATTCACATAGCACTTGGCAGTATGTTTATTATGCCTTTGTTTAAGCAGTTTCTCCTGTCTGAAATGCCCTCCCATCTGTGGTAGGCAGAATTATATAGCCCCTGAAGATGGGGCCAGGACCTGTGAATATGTCCCCTTACAGGGCAAAAGGGACTTTGCAGATATGATTACATGAAGGACCTTGAGATGGGGAGATCATCCTGGATTACCTGGGTGGATCCAATGTGATTACAAGGGTCCTTATTAAGAGGGAGGCAGCAGGGTCAGAGACAGAGAAGGAGAGGGGATGACAGAAGCAGAGGTCAGAGAGAGAGATTTTGAAGATGCTATGCTACTGATCTTAAAGATGGAGTTAGAGGCTGCAAATCAAGGAATGCATGTGGTCTCTAGAGACTGGAAAAGGTGAGGAAGTAGGTTCTCCCTAAGGCCTCCAGAAGTTACAAAGCTCTAGTGATACCTTGACTTTAGGGCTTCTGATGTCCAGAACTGTAAAGTAATACATTTATGTTATTTAAAATCACGAAATTTGTGACCATTCTCCATGAGTCTCAGAGTTGGCTTTCCAGGAATCTAACCTCCTACAAGGTCTTTGCTCAAATGTCACCTTCTCAAGGAGACTTTTCCGGAGTGCCCTATTAAAATGTCCACTTCCTCTGCCCCAGAAACTCTCTGCCTCCCCGACTTCTTGCTTTCTCTACATAGAACTTATCGCCATCCAATAGTCTGCAATTTATTTATTTAATTAATTTTTTAAAAGCTTATTTACTTACATATATTCTGTCTCCCCCACTAGAATATAAGCTCAGTGAGGGCAGGGACTTTGTTATGTTCATGGCTGTATCCTTTTCTAGGCACTGAGGCTAAAGCAACGGACAAAGCATAATGGAATGGAATAAATAGTTGTGGAATGAATGAGTGAACGAACGAGTGAATAAGTGAGTGCCTATCCTCCTGGTCACATGCTTCCCAAGGCGGCTCCTCTAGTTTCTGGCTTCCCTGATGGGCAGTGTGGGGCATCCCAGTCCCTCCACCCTGCCCACTGCCTGGTCCTCCCAAGTTTCTCCTTTGCTCTTGAGAAACCTAAGAAGACAAGCCATGCCATGTCATCTTCTCCAACTCCTTCTGACCAAATGCATCCCAATGCTTTGCAGATTTTTTTTTTTTTTTTTTTTTGCGATACGCGGGCCTCTCACTGTTGTGGCCTCTCCCGTTGTGGAGCACAGGCTCCGGACGCACAGGCCCAGCGGCCATGGCTCACGGGCCCAGACGCTCCGCGGCATGTGGGATCTTCCCGGACCGGGGCACGAACCCGCGTCCCCTGCATCGTCAGGCAGACTCCCAACCACTGTGCCACCAGGGAAGCCCTTCTGCAGATTTTTAATAGCAGTGTGGCTGCCCTGGGGATCATGCACACCAAGTCAAGGAGAGAAGATCCAGGATGGTGAGCAGGCCAAGTGTCCCGCCCCTCCTCCATGCTCTTTGCCTAAGAGTCCTCCTGGGTGTCCACAAAGCACAGTTATCTCCCAGGATTTACATGCTTTAAGCTTTTCATGAGTCCCTTATCACCTATCCTGGAACTATGACTGGCTGGGAGGAAGAGAAAGGAAGGAAAAATGGGAGAAAGAACCCCCCACCACCACCACAGACCTCTTTATTTGCTACTCTATTTCCTAAAATTTTGGAACCTCTTGAAGAAAAGCTAGCAGATGTTAGGCTATTTGGCCAAATAAATAATATCAAAAAAGCCTTCAAAATCAATCCTCCACCGTTAGCAGGACACAATTAAACAGCAACCAAAAGGTGTTTGGCTTCCAATGGGCAAAAAAGGAAATGAAATCTACAGTTTTCTCTACTTTTCAAACATAAATTAGGTTACAGCCTAGAGAGGGGGAAAGTGATTAGAGTTAACACCCTATTAAATTTCAACAGGACCCGAATTATTTTCAAAATTTCTGACTTAACTGGGGGGAAAAAAGGATCCAAAATGAAACCACTTACTTATTCATTCATTCACTCATCTATTCATTGAGCTAATGCTTACTGAACACCAGCTACATACCCCACGCTGGACCCTGGAAATGCAAAGGTAGGATGAGCCCTCGCTGTCCTCAAGAGTAAGAAAAGAGGGCTTCCCTGGTGGCGCAGTGGTTGAGAGTCCGCCTGCCGATGCAGGGGACACAGGTTCGTGCCCCGGTCCGGGAAGATCCCACATGCCGTGGAGCGGCTGGGCCCGTGAGCCATGGCCGCTGAGCCTGCGCGTCCGGAGCCTGTGCTCCGCAACGGGAGAGGCCAGAACAGTGAAAGGCCCGCGTACCGCAAAAAAAAAAAAAAAAAGAGTAAGAAAAGAAAAGGCTGTACACCAAGGTTGTCAAAAAAAAGTGATTCTAGGGCCCCCATCCCAGACCTACTGAAATCAGAACTTCTGGGGTGAAATCGGAAGTCTGCATTTTAAGTAAACACTACAGGTAATTCTTAAGCACTTAAGAAGCTTAACTTAATGTTTGAGAACAACTGGCCCGCCGTGGCTGAGCCTGGCTCTGTCTCTTCCTCCAGTGCCCAGCTCAGGGGGAAAGCAGCAGGCCGGCTTTGGACTGACCCCTAACCTTGGCACTGCCTAGCTGTGGCTTTGGGCAAAAGCCACTTCCAGTTTGGAGCCTCATTCTCCTCATCCATAAAATGGGAGAAATACTAAAAACTTGCAAAGGTCATTGTGAGAATCTAAGGGGTGTGTCCGTCACGCCTTTGACTCAGGGTCCAGCGTGGTGCAAGCGTTCACTCAGTGCAGCTGTCACCTTCTTGTCTTCCGTCTCGTGGGGTCCCACCCCTTCCACTCACTTCCACTGTCTCTTTCTCCCCCTCCTTCCTTTCCCTGTCTCCCTTCTTTACTTCTTCCATTTGAGAGACTCGCCCTGTGACTTGTGGGTTTCTGGCGCTGTGTTATGTAGTTGGGGAGTTCAAGGGTGGTCATCACAGACAAGGTTCCTGGCCCAGTAGAACATACATTCTCATGGGGAAGAGTTTATAAGAGTGAACACACAAAATAACCAAGGCTGGGCTAACTTCTATGAATGAAATAAGGGTGGCACAGAGACAGAGAGTGAGAGAGGAACCCTAAGGAGGACGCGTGGTAAAGGAAGGCCTCTTTGAAGAGGCAACAACAGCCAACGGAGGCTGGAATGATAAGAAGGTCTTGAAGATGAGAACCTTCCAGGCAGAGGGAACAGCAGGGGCAAATGCTCAGGAAAGCAGGCATGAGCTTGGGGTGTTTGGAGAGCTGAAAGAGGTCAGTGTGGCCGGATGGAGAAGGCAAAGGTATGAACCTGGAGCGGGGAGCTGGTGCAGAGCCTTAAAAGCTGCGTGATGGGCGGAATATTTATCAGGTCTCCACAGCATCAGAAGGGATGCTGACCACAGTGCTGAAGCAGGGCCTGGAGGCCCCAAAGGCACCAGGTGTTAACCCTTCACTGATGGATTATGCAGAGCTGTGGGAGGGTGGAGGTGTCCCTCGGTAATGAGCCAGATAAGACTTCTAACAACCGGTATCACCTTAACAACGAACACCAGCTGAGTATCAGGCTGTCAAATAAATCATATGAAGGCATTTAGATTTTATTCCAGGCACGACAGGAAGCCACGGATGAGCAAAGCAACAGGGGAATAAGACCAGCAGGAGGACACTTTTAAAAGCCCGCTCTGGTTGCTGTATGCAGATGAATGGCAGGGGCAAGAGTGGGAGGGAAGCAGGGAGGAGGCCTCTGTGCTGGTCCAGGAGAGATGGGGGGCCAGAGAGGGGGCAGTGGAGGAGGAGAGGTGGGGCTATTGGGTAGTCTCAGCCCTGCCTGTGGGGTACCCAAGGTGCACTGGAGCCCGCCCCACCGATGGGCTCCGGGCATCCACAAGGGCTCAGCAGAGGGGAATGTGTGGCCTGAGCATCCCAGCCAGCAAGCGGACAGACAGGTGGAGGTGAGATTTCTGACCTGCAGATACCTCCCCGGGAGTAAGAGGCCTAAGGTGAGAAGTGAGAGGCTAAGTGATCTGAATGCTTCCTTATTCATTCCGAACATTTCCCCAGCCAAGGTTCAGACCCAGCTAGTGCCAAAACGAGACAGTCAACCTTATTATTAAGCCAGGCATGTCTAGCTAAGGTTAAATCCTGGAAGAATTAAAAACATAGACATTTGAAGTGCTGTTATCTACAAATTACAGCACCATTAAAGACGCGCAATTATTAGCACTTCACGTGCGTGGGTGACGGTCTTTATGTTCAAGCCCCAAACAAATGGTTTGTTCTTCCAGAGACAAATATTAGCCACACTTCCATGGCTGTTAACCACCACAAGAATAAAATAAAACGGGGGATGCCTTACATTTGCAAAACGCATTTCCATTTGCTAATTGCCTAATATTGGCACAAACGGGTGCTTTCTTCAGCTAAACAGATATTAAATAAGACTTTTTGGAAAGGTGGTGCCGTTGCTTGGCATTCAAAGTTATTTCACCTGGAGCAACGGCTTTCTGAGCGGCAAGCAGCTGTATGTAGCCTTCTGAGGCTAGAATTTATTTTTCCACCAAGATAATCACTACAAAGGATCTGGTGCTAATGTGTCATTTTATTCCATCTTTGGTGAGAACTTGGGGGTCACTAAGTGGAATGGCTCCAAGAATTCATGGGGAGTAGGGACAATCATAGCAGTTTACTGGTTTAAAAAAAGAGAGAGAGGGAGAAAGAGAGGGAGACGTTCTCAGAGGGCTGATGCCTTTTATCTGCTGGAAGATGTGTTTCCAGAAAGCACGGGTATTTGCATTTCCTGAGGACAAAGCATTAAGCATGTAAAGAATATTCCAACGTCTCTCAAGGCTGCAGGACTCAAGTTTCTGACAGAGCAGCGAAGCAGGAGAAGTGCAGGCTTCTTCTGAGAATTGATTCATTCACACAGCTGCATTTGAGTTAAATGCCACACCCCCACTAAAGGAATCCAACGAAAGGTTCTGCAGAGTTGATCTAAGACAACTTTTAAAAGGCAATCTTGTTTCTGTGGCCTGGAAAGGTAGGACTTGATGACTCCCCATCCTCAGGAGAATGGCTTACCGACAGTCTCATCCATGCTTGCCAATGCACGAAAAGGGTGTGCTATGTGAGTCCCCCAACTCAATCCCCCTTCATGTTTCCATAAAATAACATCACATAGAGGGTTCACAGTGACTGTAACCCAGAGCAGAAACAGGGATACAGGAGTAACTCAGTGCCTTGAGCCTGGCTGTATCACCTTAGAGCTGAGCCTAACCCAGCTCAGGGTCTCTGTGTCACCTCTGAATGGCCTCCCCATGAGAGAATATCCTCAGGAGAGACCAGCTGGGACCAGAAGAAACAGGTAAAATGCAAACCAGTGTCTGTGGTTTCTGACTGAACACTTCCAATCAAGGTCAAGGCTGTTTGGAGGTAGCCCTGGGACAACAGTAAGAAAAGCCAAACAAGCCCCCATATTCACTGAAGCAGGTTGAACGGTGGCACCCCAAACAGATATGTCCACATCCTAATTCCCAGAACCTGTGAATGTGACCTTCTTTGGGGAAAGGTTCTTTGCAGATGTAATTAAATTAAGGATCATGAGATGAGGAATCCTCCTGGATTATCCAGGCGGGCCCTGAACCAATGACAAGTGTCCTGATAAGAGAAAAGCAGAGGGAGCTTGGAGACAGACAGAGAACAAAGAGGTAATGTGACCAGGGAAGCAGAAACTGGAGCCATGCAGCCACAAGAGAAGGAATGCCGGCAGCCACCGGAAGCTGGAGGGGGCAAAGAACTGATTCTCTCCCTAGAACCCCAAATGAGTGCTGCCCTGCTGACACCTCAATTTTGAACTTTCAGTCTCCAGAATTTCATGAGAGAACAAATTTCTACTGTTTTAAGCCACCCAGTTTGTGGTAAGGTGTTACATCAGTTACAGGAAACTAATACACACAATCAGAGGACATTACCCAAAGGAGCTTAGCACCATCCACAGCCCAACCTTTCCCAAGAAGGATCCATGGACCCCTACGAGCTCGGGGATGGCTTTCTTCCCCGAAATCATATACATATTCTGTGTGACTAACCAGTCGTGCATTTTTGAGAGGAAAGTGTCCACAGTTTTCGTCAGATTCTCAAATGGGACCAGGACCCCAGAAATTACCAAACACCACAGATCTCCCTGACGGCCCAGAGCTGTGCAGGGTCACACAGCTCATCATTTATTCACTCACTTATTCTAGAAGTCATCCTGCAAAGATTTATAAAGCACCTAATGTGCCAGGTGTGCAGCTGTGCACTAATATAAGCAGAGCTGATAGATTTCCCACTACATGCTGGGAAAATACAGACACAGAGAGAGTCCAACATCTGGATTTTCTGCCACAAATCCCTTTAGGGCTTGACTGCTCATTGCATCTGGAGGAGTGTGACGGGCGGGATAAGCGTCCCGGATGCTCTGAGTCAGTCATAGGCTTGACTATCTTACCAGGTAAAAGCCCTCACACCCTTACAAGCCTCCAGAAACTCCAATATGGCGACCATACTCCCGACTGCCTGTCTCACCCAGAAGTAGTCCCTAATCCTTGTTCAGACCATGTGACCCAATTTCGGGGTAGAAAACACAATCCCAGAGCTAACTAGGGGCCAAACTCAGATCCCCAAGCCCAGTTTGTCCCTCCCTCCTCAGTACTCCCATCAGCCTTTAATTAGGCCTCTTTTGTGTCTGTCACATCATTCCTAAAAGGAACAGTGTTACTCATTGATAAGCTGCTTGAGGGAGGGGCTGAGTGTCAGTTCTGAATTCTCATCTCCCAGTAGCATATCTGGCACCTCGGAGAGTATTCAGTAGATGTTTCCTGAATGAAGAAATGAGCCAGTGAACTTGTCCCTGTTCCCATTCCTTCCACCTTGGCTTAAGATGAACCATAAAAACTCCACGTGGGCAGCTGTGGGTATGTGGATGCACATGGACAGTGCTGGTGGCACAGTGCCTTGGCTGCTTTTTGGAGGAGAATGCCCTGGAAATGCAGAGAAAGTGTTGAAAACAGAGTATACTTTCACTGTCCAATGTGGCATCCACATGGGCTAGTTAGGTTTAAATTAATTAAAATTTTAAAAAGTTAAAGATTCAATTTCTCAGTCACACTAGCCACACCTTAAGTACTTAATAGCCCTATGGGGCAAAAGGCATTTGCATTGGACAGCACAGCTATAGAACAGAGCAGAGCATTCCCCCGTCAGAGCAGAAAGTTCTATTGGACAGAGCAGGGCTATGCCCTCTGGCCCCATAATTCCACTTCAGGAATTACATCCTGGGGAAACAATAAAGGAAGAGCAAAGTATCCTGTACAGAGGGCACCAGCTTTTTTTTTTTTCTAATTTTTTTTTAATACAGCAGGTTCTTATTAGTTATCTATTTTATACATATTAGTGGATATATGTCAATCCCAATCTCCCAGTTCATCCCCACCCGCACTTTCTCCCCTTGGTGTCCATACGTTTGTTCTCTACAACGTAGACTCTATCTGTGTCTCTATTTCTGCCTTGCAAACCGGTTCATCTGTACCATTTTTCTAGATTCCACATATATGTGTTAATATACGATATTCGTTTTTCTCTTTCTGACTTCCTTCACTCTGTATGACAGTCTCTAGGTCCATCCACGTCTCTACAAACGACCCAATTTCGTTCCTTTTTATGGCTGAGTAATAATCCATTGTACACATGTACCACCTCTTCTTTATCCATTCGTCTGTCAGTGGGCATTTAGGTTGCTTCCATGTCCTGGCTATTGTAAATACAGCTGCAGTGAACATTGTGGTACATGACTCTTTTTGAATTATGGGTTTCTCAGGGTATATGCCCAGTAGTGGGATTGCTGAGTCATATGGTAGTTCTATTTTTGTTTTTTAAGGAACCTACATACTGTGCTCCATAGTGGCTGTATCAATTTACATTCCCACCAACAGTGCAAGAGGGTTCCCTTTTCTCCACACCCTCTCCAGCATTTGTTGTTTGTAGGTTTTCTGATGATGCCCGTTCTGACCGGTGTGAGGTGATACCTCATTGTAGCTTTCATCTGCATTTCTCTAATAATTAGTGATGTTGAGCATCCTTTCATGTGTTTGTTGGCAATCTGTATGTCTTCTTTGGAGAAATGTCTATTTAGGTCTTCTGCCCATTTTTGGATTGGGTTGTTTGTTTTCTTGATATTGAGGTGCATGGGCTGTTTATATATTTTGGAGATTAATCTTTTGTCCGTTGATTCATTTGCAAATATTTTCTCCCATTCTGAGGGTTGATAGAGTGCACCATCTAAAACAAGGGAAAACTGGAAACATCCCAAATGCTTCCACGTAGGACACTGGCTAAACAAACTGTATTAACATGAAGAAAACAATAACGACCCTCATATTTGTATCTGTTCACTCATTCAACAAATATTTATTGAGGACCTACTGTGCACCGGACCCTGTGTCAAGTGCAGGAGGTAGGTGACAAACAAGGCAGAGAAGATCTCTGTCCTTGTGGTCTTTTTATTCCAGAGCAGGAGAGCCAGGTGACAAACAAGTCAATGAATGAATCAAGAAGATTATTTAAAAATGTATTAAGTACATCAAAGAAATAAAAAGCTGGAAGCCACAGAGACTGATGGGGGCTGCCAGGGGGAAGGTGCTATTTATAAAGGGTTCTCATGTGTATCGCTTCCCTCACCCTGTGAGGATGCAGTGGCTTCTCTCGGGGAATGTGGATTACAGTCAGGGCCTGGGAACGTGTGCACACACTGTCACGTGTAAGCAGCAGGAGAAATGGCCAGCATGCAACAGTTAAATTTCCAGAGAAACATGTGTGCACGGAGCAGCAACACGGCAAGAGAATCCAGAGGCGCTTACGTGTTTTTGTTTTTTAAGTTTTTAAAATTTTATTTCTTTTTGGCTGCGTTGGGTCTTCATTGCGGTGCGTGGGCTTCCCATTGCAGTGGCTTCTCTTGTTGCGGAGCACGGGCTCTAGGAGCGCAGGCTTCAGTAGTTGTGGCGCATGGGCTTAGTTGCTCTGCGGCACGTGGGATCTTCCCCGGGCCAGGGATCAAACCCATGTCCCCTGCATCGGCAGGCAGATTCTTAACCATTGCGCCACCAGGGAAGTCCCCAGAGGTGCTTATGTTTAATTAACATTTGGCAAGCATGGTTTTGGTCTGTGTTTTTGCAATGCTGTTGAAGTTCATAGTTTCAAAGAAGAAACTTCAGCTGAGTATAAAGGGCTCCAAAATTAGTGCCATGCTGACATGTTCATGGGGCACATGGTGGCCATCTAGGGGTGGCGCTGGTCACATTCCGGAGCCAACTTGCCACTTCCTAGGCTACCCGTCCTGAGCAGAATGAATTATTTTCTCTTCCATGTTCCCATCAGCCTTTATTGCTAACACAGATTTGATTCTTGGACACTGAATTATAGTTAGCATCTGTCTCCTGGGTCTGCTTTAACTATTTGGATGGAGCAGCTGAGATTGACAGAAGCTGGTGTATAAATTACCCCAGGTGCCTTGCCCTGCAGGGAGGATAATTCTGAGATATATGTTCTACGCTGGCTGCCAGTTTCCCTGGTGGGAATAAGTCCCAGGCGCCAACCGTGGTAGCTGGCTTGCTAACACACCCTTTAGTGGTGGTCTTCCCTTCCTTGATTCAGTCTCCACTCCTCTACTTTCACCTCCCATACGAATCTCTAGCACTCAAATCCTCACTTAGGGTCTGTTTCTGGGGGAAACCCAACCTAAGACAAGGTTAGGTTAGAAACCTACCCTATGTAAGGCTGTTATGAGCATTCAGAGGAGAGAACAGACATCGCACACCCAGAGTGGCACACAGTAGGCACTCAGCAAATCAGACGTCCTTTCCATGGGGACCGCTGCTCCCCTTAGTTCTACCTGTTCCCTTCACCATCTTGTCCGTCGAGCCCCGCAAAGCCTTCCTGGGATGCCCATGTCGTGCTCTACTATTTCCCCAGCAGCTGATGGGGAATTACAGATTCGAATTGTAACTCATCTTCATGATTTGGATAAATCCATTAGAGCCACCTCCGACAAACCTCTATTCCTCGTCTTGTCTTGAATGTGTTAAACACATTCTACTGTGAAAAAGAGGCATGCAAAGAGGTGTGCTTGTTAATGAGTGGGCTGTGAACAGGAAGCTTTCCACAACATAATCTCATTAAGGAAGATCACCTAGAGCATGGATCTCAAATTGAAGGGTGTATCAGAACCTCCCAGGGTTAACTTATTATAAATGCATATCCCCGGGTCCCTCTGTAGAAATTCTGATACAGAACATCTGGATGGAGCCCAGGAATTTGCATTTTAGCAATTTTCCCAAGGGATTCTGAAGCAGGGGACGTCCCAGGACACACTTGAAGAAACATGGTCTCTTTGTTCTTTCTGGGCACCAACGTTCCCCAGTGTCCAGCGCCTGGATCAGTGTAAACTCCCATCCACTCATCCATCCAACATCTCTCATTGCACACCTCCTCTGTCCCAGCCACAAAACTGTGCACTGGGACTACCGTATGTTTGCCAAATGAGAACAGGATCCCTATCTGCCACTTTCAACACATTGGGAACCAGCATTAAACACACAGGAGGTCCTCAATGAAGACTCAAGGGCTGCCAGGACCTTCCCAGGGTAAAGAAAGGAGTTTGGGGGACTGCCTCGCGGAGGACTTAATAGTTTTATGGAGACTCCAAGACGTTAAAATGTACCAGAGGGTCTTCTTCACAAAATCAGCTCATAACCCACTTTCTTCACACACTTTATCCTACTCTCACAAACAAAAACGGCTCTTTCCTTCTATCCCAACCCCCGTCAGTCCCCTCAAGCCTCAGAGTGACTTCTGCTTCTAGGGCTTTCCATCCTCAGGACCACCTCTGGCTACACAAGGGAGGGAGAATCGGGTTGGAGGGAGGCAACACGACCTAGATGTGTCTGAACACAGGGATCTGACTTACCTACTTGTTGCCCAGAAAAAAAGTCACCATTTATAATTCTTTGGGTTGACTTTTTTAAAGCACCTACTATGTGCCAGAACTCCCGGGGGTGCAGAGGTGACTAAACAAAGCCTGCTTATGGGACAGAATGAGCATTTGTGCAATCCTTTGTGCACTGCCACCCACACTGGTCAGCCAGGAACAGGAAAAGGAATCAAATTGAGTGAGTCATTTTTTCAGCACAGAACAATACCCCCTTCTCCCTGGGGTCTGCCAGGCTTCACCTGCTACTCATCCAGGTCAGGTAGACCCTGATTGATTTACTGGAAATATCCAGAAGGAGCACAAGCACTTACATGTTCACATGCTTCTGGTGAGTGTCTCTGAGACCGGACAGCCAGGAAGCTTTTCCATTTATTTTATAAAGTTAATCGAACATCACCTTAAAAACATACACAGTCGTATGTTCTAAAAATCATAATAGGGCTTCCCTGGTGGCGCAGTGGTTGAGAGTCCGCCTGCTGATGCAGGGGACACGGGTTTGTGCCCCAGTCTGGGAAGATCCCAAATGCCGCGGAGCGGCTGGGCCCGTGAGCCATGGCCGCTGAGCCTGCGCGTCCAGAGCCTGTGCTCTGCAACGGGAGGGGCCCCAACAGTGAGAGGCCTGCGTACCGCAAAAAAGTAAATAAATAAAATAAAATAAAATAAAAAAATCATAAGTCTTGACTACGAAATGTTTATCCCAATAATAAAATGTGGTTTCATGTTAGGGAAATAATATGGTTCAATCACACCGACTGATCCAAAGAGATAAACAAAGGATTTTCTCTGTGGATGATAAAAGGTATTTTGTAATCTGCTTTAAGATTTGAAAAACTAAGAGCACAGAAAATATTTTTTTTTTTACTGTTATGGGGAATGTCTCTGTAACTACTAATCAACATCATACTTAACGGTGAAACACTAGAGATTCCCACTAAATTCACAAACAAGAATAAGTGACCCTTCACTGTAACTTTTTAAGATTATTTTAGAAATTGTAGCTAATACATTGAGGAAAGGATGATGGAAGGATAGATGGAAGAAAGACAAATATTAGAAAGTAGGGGCCCAAGTCATGAATATATGCAGGTGTGGTGACAGCTGACTTAGAAAGCCAAAAGTGTGGGGAAATGGGTGCTCTTAATTTTCAAGTATAATACTGAAACAACAAACATTAAAAGCAAAAGTCTTTTTCGGACCTTTTAATCTAGAAATTTTTCTTCAGGAGAAAAAATCTGAGCTGCATGGGTATATTTATGTTCAAAGATGTACAACATTATGCTATTTATAAAAGCAAAAAGCAGGAACAACTCAAATTTCCAGCAAAAGGGGACTGGGTAAATAAATTATGATTTCCCTAGGAGATAGATGGAATATAAAACAGTACTTTAAAATTATATTTTAGGAGAGCAATACTTATTGCAAGAAAGAGGTCATGATACATCACTAAATGAAAAAGGCACGATATAAACGGTATGCTTAAGATAATCCGATTTTGTAAATTACAGCTATAAGCATAGAAAACAGACTAGAAAGACTCCCAAGCAAGTGTGAAAACTGATTATCTCAGTGGTTTTGTTTACCTTTGCTTTGTGCTTATTAGTAAGTAATTAGAAAACAAAACATGCTATCTAAGAAATAAGTAGTCTGCCATGCTCTGTCTCAGAAGGTCACACCCACAATGGGAACCCAATGCCAGACATGGCAACCCCTGTCCGTGGCCAGTGACAGGCCAACAGCCTTTTCTGCATCATGGCTGACTCAGGCCCTATATATCTGTGAAGAAAAACCAGATCTACACAATCATAAAACAGACTGTCTTGTGTGCTGAGCCTTGAAGAAAACCTAACCCGAATCTCTCATAAATCGCCATTCACCCAGGGGCAGCTCGTGGAGTTCCAAGAAATCAGCAGTTTCCGAGGAGCTGACCTTGCAATTTGAACCTGGCAGGCGAGGACAAATGCCAGAACTTCCGAGAGCCCAGCCCGCAGGGTGATGAACCGTTTGGCCCAGGTGAGAGGATGAGACAGCTGTGATTCACTGCACACTTCACTTCCCTGCCTCCCAGTGAAGAGGGCAGACCAGGCAAGAGAATGAAAAAAATTATTTTATTTTATTTTATTTTTAATTTTTATTGGAGTATAGTTGATTTACAATGTTGTGTTAGTTTCAGGTGTACAGCAAAGTGAATCAGTTTTACATATACATACATCCATTCTTTTTTTTTTTTTTTAGATTCTTTGCCCATATAGGCTATTAGAGAGTATTGAGTTCCCTGTGCTCTACAGCAGGTTCTTACTAGTTATCTATTTTATATACAGTAGTGTGTATACACAAACATTTTATATACACACTACTGTATATAAAATAGAGAGTGAAAAATTTTAAATGGTGTGGGCTGAGAAGTATAGTCAACCAGGCGGACAGCGGAGAGGTTCTCATCTCAAGTCCAGAGCAAGGAAGAGACCCAGAGGGCTACTGACCTGGGCTTCCGAGGCTGAAGGGAGGGGAGGGCAGTGTAAGCCCCTGGACGGGGGCAGCCAAGGGTCAGCTGGTCCCATCACCTTCCATAGGCACTGCCCAGGCTGGGGCAGGCTGACTCAACTCAGAAGCAGAGCAGAGACAGAAGGAGTGGACACCTGCCAGCTAATGGTAAAAGAAGACGAGCGCTTTCTGTGCTTTAAACCAGGAAAACAACCCCACACCCCCTTCCCCCTGGCAACAAGTCCTCCTTGAAGGATGTTCCCTCCCACCACTACCCCATTCCTCTGGACCTCCCTGCCCTGGATGCTGGGACTGGAGGCTTGGTGAAGCAATATATGACAGCTACATGACTTTGAACAAGTCTCATCACCTCTCTCAGCCTCCGTTTTCTCATCTATAAAAGAGGACTACTAATAAGGACCTACTGTATAGCACAAGAAACTCTATTCAATACTCTGTAAAAACTTCTATGGGAAAAGAATCTAAAAAAGAGTTCATATATATATATGTATTATTGATTCACTTTGCTGTACAGCAGAAACTAACACAACAGCGCAAATCAACTATACTCCAATAAAAATTAAAAAAAAAAACAAAACAGGACTGACAACAGCAGCCATCTCGCAGGGTTGCTGTGAGGATCAAACGACATGAGTGCTGGTGGCTAATCACAGTGCCTGGCATGTGATGTTAGATTTTATTATTTTAACCTGATGCTGTCTCTTTGCAGTGTGTGGTATTTCTGTTTGGAGTCCCCCAAAGCAGACCCTGAGGCAGGGGTTTTTGTGTGAGTCATTGATTTGGGAGGTCATTCTGGGAGGTAAGAGAGTAGAGAGGAAAGCCCAAGGTCGCTTTAATGAGAGGGTTACACTATAGGGAACTGGGTCTCAGCCTTGCTGGGAACCCTCTGAGATGTGTGAATGCACCCAGAACTGTCCCACCAAGAGGGTGACGATGCCAGAGGGTTATCCACCAATTCCCATCCTTCACTGGTGGAGGGTCACTCCTGGGGTGTTAACTCCCCTACTTCCTGCCAGACTGAACACGCCCCAGTGGCCAGAGGACACACAGGGCAGACATGCAGGAGTACTCAGGAGGGAGCTGAGGACACAGGTGGGACACTGACTGCACCTGTTACAGTGGGAGAGGTGGTGTTGGCCAATGCAATCCCTGGATGTCAATTATGCTGAAATTTGCAAGCCATTTCAGGGCTTAGCCAGGTAAGCTGGTTTTCCTTATTCCATTCATATATTTGTTCATTTCTTGCATCTTTCGTCCACCCATTCACCAAGCACCTAATGAGTACCTACTGACTGCTGTGCCAGACACACTGCGAGAGTCAAAGAGGAAGGAGGTGGGTTTTTAAAGGCAGAGAAGAGAGGGAAAGGCATTCCACGCAGAGGGCCCAGCTCAGCAAAGACTAAGAGGAGAAGCCCCCATGGTGTGGAAGAGGGAGCAAGTGGTTTAGCCTGGCTGGACCTGGGACACATGAAAAAATGAGGTGGAGACAAGGAGGGCAAGGGGGTTAAGGCTGTCCTGGAGGATTCTGACTCTTGTGAGGAGAAGCTAATGTGCTGGGGACACACCGGGCACACGTTGAACACTCCATCCACCCGGCTGTCAGAATTAGACTTTGATCTGTAAGCAACTGAGAGCCACCACAGATTTCTAAAGGGAGAATGGTGAGTATTTTAGGAAGATAGCTGTGGTGGGCTGCATAATGACCCCCGACCCGCTGCCTCCAAGGGAACCCCCAACCTAATCTCTGCAACCTGTGAATATGTTACCTTACACGGTAAAAGGGACTTTGCAGATGTGATTAAATTCAGAATCTTGAAATGGGGGAGGCTAACCTGGATTATCTCGGTGGGCCCAGTGTAATCACAAGGATCCTTATAAGAGGGATACAGGAGGGTCAGAGGTCAGAGAGGAGAAGGCAATGTGATGTTGGAAGCAGAGGATGGAGTGCTGTAGCCACAAGCCAAGGAATGTCGACAGCCTCTAGAAACTGGAAGACGCAAGGGACAAATTCTCCCCTGGAGAATCTCCAGGAGGAGCCAGTACTACTGACACCTTGATTTTGGGCCCATAGACTCATTTTGGACTTCTGACTTCCATAACTATAAGAGAATACGCCTGTGTTGCTTTAAACCACAAAGTTTATGATAATTCATTACAACAGCAACAAGAAAACTGATACAAAGGCTCTGGGGGCAGTGGGGAAAATGGATGAAATTGAGAAAAGAGCAGGAGAGTAAGGGGGCTGCTGCCAGGTCTCAGGGGATGGTGACCTAAGGGTGAAGCCATAGGGGCATGGGGGAGTGGGTAACTGGAAAGGAATTATGAGGACAGGACCCCCCAGGGCTTGGCAGAGGTGGGAGAGTAGGGGGATGGTGGAGGCAAAGTTATGCCCAGGTTTCTGGTTTGGGTGAGGGAGCAGAAGATGGTGGGAGGAAGAGAAGGCTGAGGTCTACCTGGGGGAGACTCAAGTTCCAGCCCTCTTGCCCCCAGGGGTCAAGGCAGTGCTGACCCTCCCTCTCCATAATGGCTGCCTTTCTTTGCACCCTGACCCTCAGCAAGGCCACTGCATGCCAGGGAGCTAATCCAGAAAACCAACCCAGTCAAGCTGTGCAAGACACCCTAGTGGGAGGCTGCAGGAACAACATCTGGATGTTGCCTGGGTTGGGAGAGCAGGAAGAGAGGCCAGCAGTGCCCCTGGACCCGAGCTTTGGAGCTGACCCTGCACAGCAGGCTGGGAGCCCACTACAAACCTCTAGCTGGAATCAGTCCATGCGTCGATTCGCAGGCTGTGTCACACCAGGGATGGGGAAGGCGGCCCGGAGGGATCTGCACTGACTCACAGCAGGCTCAAAGTCCCCACCACAAGCACGGAGTCACCCCTCCCTTGTCCCCATCCATCCACCTTCAGCCTGGCCAGACACAATGTGGCCAGCGGGCCACTACTTGGCCCTAGTTCTGTCCTTAATCAGTTTAAACTGCTCCAAAAAGTGGGAGGGAGCTCTGCTGTGAAGTGCTGATGGCACAGAATTGGAGAGAATAGTAAATAGAAAGGAAACGCCTGGGAGAGGAGGTGAAAAGGAGATGCCAGCATTTATGCAACTAGGCCAGAGCTCTGTGAATCCCCCTGCTAGAGGGTGGGAGGGAGATGGGTCTGGAAGCCCGTGTGGGAGATGCAAACGCCTTCTCAGTGCAGGAGAGATCCTTGGAAGTCTATATTCTGGGCATCTCCTGAGGCTGTGATGGATGGTCTGACCCAAGCGGGCAGAGGGCGCCTCCTCTCTCCAGAACAGGAGGACTTGAAAGGTTACAACCTCCTAGGAAGACAAGGTGGGGTAGGAGGTTCAACATCTGAGCATCACCTGGTGCCTGGCCCTGTGCTAAAGCAGAGGATGCAGGCTGGATGGAGCTGGATGGATACCCTCAAGATGCTCACAGGCCGCCGGGGGCACAGATGTGGAAATAAATGAGTGCAGTGAAGTCCTGCGGGGGGAGGGGATCTGATAAAAATCTAGACGGCATATGGTGGGCATAGGGGCCACCCTGGAAAGAGGAGTCTGTTTCACCTGGGTGGTTCAGAGAGTCTTTATAGAATAGGAGATTCTTTTTGTTTGTTTAATTGAGGTGAAATTCACACAAACATAAAATGAACTATTTTAAAGTGAATGATTCAACGGCATTTAGTACATTCATAATGTTGTACAACCACCACCTCTATGTAGCTCTAAAACATTTCCATCACCCCCCAAAGGAAACCCTATACCCATTAAACAGTTCTCATTCCCCCCACCTCCAGCCCCTGGCAGCCACCCATCTGCTTTCTGTCTCTATGTATTTTTTTTACCTTTTCTGGTCATTTCTGTAAATAGAATCAGACAATAGGTGACATTTTGTGTCTGACTTTTTCCACTCGGTATAATGTTTTCAAGGTTCATCCATGTTGTTAAAATGTATCAATACTTCACTCCTTTTCATGGGTGAATAATAGAGGAGGTGATTCTGATTCTTGAGCCGATCTTGAAAAATGAGTAGGTGCGAGTGAGCCAGGGAGACCAAGGAGGGATGGCCGTTCATGGTGGAGGAGGGGGTACCGGCAAAGGCATGGAGGCATCAAACAGCGGGGTATCCTCTGGGGACCGCACGGAGGTCAGGATGGCTGGAGGGGTGATGTGCAGCAAACGACGAGGCTTGGAAGGTAGGCAGGGCCGAGCAAGCTAAGGGGCTCTCTGCTTGGGTAACAGGGGCCATGGAAGGCAAACCAGGCTGTGACATGACCAGGCTTGCATTTTAGAAAAGAAGTACCGGCCGCGGCATGGACCACTGATGCGGGGAGACCAGTTGGGCGGCTCCTGGGAGGTGATGGGGCCAGGACTAAGGCAGGAGCTGTGGGGACACAGAGGCAGGACCGGCTGCCGGTGTGTTAGGCAGGCGAACCTAGCAGACTTGGCCCACCCACCTTGGACCTTGAGATGCAGGAGTCTCAGATGAGTTCTAGGAGGAGATGCCCTGAGGGTGGAAATGAGAGGAGCTGAGGTGATCTGGGTGAGTTGGGTTTCAGGGTTCTGTGGGTCGTCCAGGTGGACCCTTCCTGCAGCAGTTGGGTGGCACCTGGATCTGGGCCAGGAGAGGAGCCTGGGCTGAAGAGAAACGTTTATGAATCTTGCTCCATTGATTCTTTACAGAAGTCTGCATTACAGAATGGATGGGATTCCCATTCTACAGATGGGAAAACAGAGACTCAGACAGATTGGGAAAACAGAGACTCAGAGAGATTAAGCCACATACGCAAGGCCACAGAGCTAAGAAGTGCAATTCGGCTTTTTTTCACATAGCAGAGCTGGGGTGTGAGCCCATATTTGGTTGATTCGAAAGCCTCTGAACTTTCCGTTAAGCCCAGCTGCCTTTCAATCCTTTCCTGGCAGCTCCCATTCCTCAAGCTCTAAATCCACTCAGCACATGCATGGGAGAAGGAGTATGGGCCTGACCATACCACAGAGCAGCAATTTTGCCATCTTGACGTTCAAGTGCAGTGGGTGGGGGGAGGGTGGTGGAGAAAGGAAAGACAATGGGGAGGACAACGTTTTCCCAGTAAACACTTAAAATCTGCCGGGATGCACTAGAGATGCTGCTGAACCTGAATCAGACCCCAGAGTCACAAGGACGAAGCAGCCTCAGATAAGGTAACCAGGCAGACGTCCCCAGCCTGGAGAGTCAGAACTATGTATGTTTTTTACACCACTTAAGTGCCCACTCTGGCCTCTCAAGGTAATGGTGTTAGCTGATTCCCTCCCCCTGTCACGTGGCTCAGCTTACGGTGCCACGGTGGGGAGGAAGACACAAGTTAACAACTTCATGGGCAAATTTGGAGCTTTGGGGAGCTTCTTAACTGGCACGAATAAAGCAGCCCCAGAAGCAAACAAAACCTAGGCAAGAGCAAAACTACCCAAAGAAGGCAACTTGGGGACGTGATCAGGTATCATTCAAAGCAAGAGAGGCAATGGAGGAACCGTTATTTTAATGAAGCAAAAACAGCATCTTCTCGGAATGCTTCTTTAAATGAGTCCAGCTTGCATTCTCAAGGCCAAACAGCCCAGGCCTCCGAGGGCCAGGCTTGGAACCGTATCAGGTTATCACTGAACTTGCATTTGAATAATTCAAAGTGACTCAGCCATCCTTTTTTTTTAAACAGAAAACCTGATGTCCAGGGGTCATTAGGCATCACAGGCTACAAATCTGGACCTCTGTGCAATGGTCCCCCCTGCTGTCTGAGCCAGCTCCTCTCCTGCCCCGCCCCTCCCCCCCCCACCATGGCGATTATGATTCTCCACTCTCCTTATACAATACAGTGTTCTGTCCCTTCAGAATGCAGGAAATACTGTGCTTCTTTCTCTCTCACTGGGCTCATCAGGTGGCTACAGAACACGTGACCATCAGCCTTTCAGTCTCAAGCTCCTTTCCTGGCATGGAGCTCTCATGCTCTGCGGCTGGATCCTGTGTGGGGAGGTTCCTTGAAAACTGGAATCCAGCATTTTGTAGTTCTCATTGCTACAATTACGTTCTGTGTCTCCGGGAAAGCATATTCTGTGACCCAAGAAAAACGAGAAGGCAGAATTCTCATTTATTTAAAAAAAAAAAAATCTCATTATGCCTGGGTTAGGGTTAGGGCTAAAGCTAGGGTTAGGGTTAGAGTTAGGGTTAGGGTTAGGGTTCGGGTTAGGGTTAGGGCTAGGGTTATTTTTGCCTACACAGTATTCATTTTCCCTTCTCCTAGTGATGCACAATTATTTTCTTGGGGAAGGGAGAGTGTTCTTCTCTGCCACCAGCCCTGATTCCAGGTTGAGCACAAGATACAGGGCACCAGTCAGTGTATTTTATTTCCTTGGACAGAGTGATGTGCAGATGACTTAAGGTGGGTGAACTGTCAAATCTATTGAAACCACTGAGCAAAAAATACCCCTTTCCTACAGCAATTGTTATCTGTAAGGTTCATGTCAGCCTGGAGCTGCTGGGGGCCACCATGTGAGAAATGAAGCCAAACTAAGATATGAAAAGAGAGAAGTGACTAAATCCTGAAGATATCATCTATGCTCCTGGAACCAGCCATACCTGAAGCCCATGTACAGCTTCAGTGATTAGAGTCAGTTTGAGCTGGTTTTCTGCTCTTACAAAGCAAGAGTCCTGACCCATATAACATACTACAGTGCTTTGCACAGAGGAAGTGTAAGGAGTTATGTCTTCATTCATTCTATTAGCAAATCATGCTGGATCTGTCTTCAAAATCTATCCCAAATTTTATCACTTCTCATCACCTCTGTTGCTACCATCAAGCTCCAAACCACCAATATCTCTTACCTAAACTACCGTGAGTCTCCCACTGGGTCTCGCAGTTTTCCTTCTTATCTCTCTACAGACTATTCTCCACTTCGCAGGCAGGCAGGCAGAAAGAGCCTTTTAAAATCTCAGACCACGTCACTCTTCTGCTCAGAACCATTCAATGGCTGCCATCCCACTTTGGATAAAATCCAAAGGCCTTCCAGCACCTGTAGGACTTTATCACGACCTGCAAACCCAGGCAGAGCTAGCCCAGCTTCCTCTTTGACCCTTCTCCCATCCTCGTCCTCCAGGCTGGCCTCCCTGCTGTTCTGTGTTTGTACACCTGCTTCTTCCTCTGTCTGCAACCCTCTTCTCCCCATATTCTCCCGCCACCCTCTCTTTGCTCAAATTTCACCTCCTGGAGGAATTCCTTGACCATCTCATCCGAATTAGCCCCCCTCACTCCTACTCCCTTGCCTTACTTTACTTTATTCCGTAGCACTTTCTACTGTCTGACATAATCCATTTTTCCATTTGTATATTGCTTGTCTTCCCCACTGAAGTGTAGGTTCCATAGGACAGGGCCTTGGCTGGTCCTGCGCGCTGCTGTAGCCCGGGGCCCAGAACAGTGCCTGGCACACCACAGGTGCTCAATAAGTCTTTGTCAGAAGCCTGAGTAAGTGCTGAACGTGTGCTGAATGACCTTGGGCAATTAGCAGCCTCTCTGGTCCATTCGTTTTTCCATGTGTGAAGGAAGAGATCAGATGAGATCTACGGTTTTCAAAGTATAGTTCACTTTTAGACTGAGTGGGGTTGGGGGGCACTCTGGGGCCACCTCCCTGCTTCGACGGAGCCCCTCAATTTTTATTTTTATATATTGGGTTCCACAGAAGAAACAAAAGTGTACCGCTAGTACGAGGTGGCTGAGACAGGCTAGATGACTTCAGTGCTGGGCCTACAAGTCCACAGTTCCCATTTCTCTAGGTCATTTCAGCACTTTTTACATTTTCTCGTAGCAGAAAAGCTTTGCAGGCTTTTTCTCTTTGCCTTAAATTCTGAGAAAGTCTAAGCAGATTCTCTTTCTTTTCATTAAAGTAGCACAGAGGGGTTACTGGCTTCTGGTGCCAATATATTATCTGGCATACAATATAATATCAACCAACCCCCTCTGCCATGGAAGGTCTCAGCAGAGAGATCCCCGTGTTATGGGTGTTTAAAGGAAATCCCTTCCCTCCTCCTTACTGGGCAAAATAATCTCTCCTTTTTCTTTTACCACATGCAATTTAGAGAAATTGGCAAATTTCTCTAAAACTGCAGAGACGTTAAGTTTAAACAGGAAGAGAAAATCGATCCATGTATGAGGCTAATTAAAAAGCCTCTCAGTAGGACTGTGCTTCTTGCCTATTCTTGCACCTTCTCTTTGAGGCAAAATTTTCCTCCATAGACTCAGCATACTGAGCACATGAAAAAGAAAAAAGAAAAACAAGGCGATAACCTTGTTAACCTTGTGAACCTCAGGCAATAACCCTTCAGTGGCCCTCTCCCAGGAAAGGGGCTCTGAGACCTCACTCCTCTTTTACAATAGCTCAAAAAGTTGGCAGAGAAGACAAGCAAAATTGGGAACCAAGGCTTATGTAATTTGAACAGTATTGATTCAGGCAGCACCCTTGGAGAATACCCCCATTTGGTGGCAGGAGGAGAAAGGAATGCGGGAGATGGAAGAAAAGGGGGGCTGGGGAATGACTTCTATTTACTTCATGTCAATCCCCAGGCAGTTCTTTTCATCTCCAGAGAACGAAGAAGCTTCTGAAGGAGACAGGTAGGGGGTTTGCCTGAGTCCCACAGCAGAGACAGGGATGGGGCCGTGATTCCACCTCAGGACCAAGGTCAGAGTTCTCTCCAGCACCCTGCACCACCTCCCAGGAAACCTAGTAAAAGGCCAGGGATGCCAAGGATGTGGAAGGCTTGGGAGGAATGGCGTGTGGTCAACCATCATGTGCGGCAGAAAGATCAAGAAGGACATCACTGAAAACCCACCGCTGGATTAGCAAACTGGGGTCCCTGAGAGAGCAGTGAAGTAATGGGGACCCTTGTCTTGGGTTTCATCCTCGTGTGGGGAAAATGGTGCAGAGCCATCATTCCACACACAAATCTGGCCACAACTTACCCTGCTGAAAACTCTTCACTGGTTCCCCACAGCCAACCTCCCAACTTGGCCGACAGGGGCTTCGGGGACTCCCCCACCCTCGTCTCCCTTCTCCCTCCTCAAACACTCCACTTTATTAATATCACTCACTGGGCTCTCTCAGCTCACGATGCTGCATCTTGCCTTTGCTCATGCCCTTCCCTCTGTCAGGCAGGCCCTTCCCCCAACTCCTCACTTAACTCCTGTACCTACATTAATACTCTTGTTCTTGCAGCATGTGTTCAAAAAAGTGTTCTTTGAAGCCATAAGTCAGGGTAAGTCTGGACTGGAAATAATGATGAGAGTGACAATGAAATTAACTAACACTATGGAATACCCACTCCGTGCTAGACTGGTCTAAGCGTTCATCGTGTAGTAACTCATTCAATCCTTATAACCATCCCGGGTGGTAAGGTGTCACTAATTCATAGGTGAGAAGACAAGGCACAGGGGAGTTAAGTAGCTGAGGGTAACAGGATAGAGAGTGACAGGGTGGTAATGGGGGGTATTATGGACTGAATGTGTGTGTACCCCTAAAATTCATATGTTGGAACCCTAATCCCAAAGTGACTATATTTGGAGATATAAGGAAGTAATTAAGGTTAAATAAGGTTATATGGGTGGGGCCCTGATCTGATAGGATTAGTGTCCTTATAAGAAGATACACCAGAGTGCTCCCCTCTCCTTTTCTCTCCCTCCTGCCATGTGAGGACCCAGCAAGAAGACAGCTATCTGTAAGCTAGGAAGAGAGTTCCTACCAGAAACTGATCAGCCACAACCTTAATCTTCGACTTCTAGCCTCCTAGAACTGTGGGAAAATGCATTTCTGCTCTTTAAGCCACCAGGTCTATGGTATTTTGTTAGGGCAGCCTAAACTGACTAATATAGGGAGCAGCAAAAATAGAGCACTCCAGGCAGCCCTCTCAGAGGAGGTAACATTTCAGCTGAGATCTAAATGAGGAGTGTAGGGTAGTCACAGGAATATCTGGGGAAAAACAATCCAGGCAGAGGGAACAGCAAGTGCAAAGGTCCTGTGACACGAATCATCCCACATGTTAGAGAAACAGAAGTGTAGTGAGCAAAGGGAGACTGGTACTAGGAGGGTCTGGAGACGCAGGTAAGGACCAGACTTCTTAGGCCATTAAAAAGGATCTGGATTTTATTCTAAGCGTCCCATTGGCCTACTAGGAGACCAAGCAGGTCGTGCTCTGAGGAGTGGGATGGGAGAGGAAAAGGTCTCAGAACAAACATCTTTCCCTCCATTGCAGGCCACTGCACATAGCCACATAGGCCACGCTCCACACCACATTGTGGGGGGCTGTGCACCTGGGCTCTGCTGTGAATGTAGCCCCTGGGACTGGGAAGCCCAGTGACCTTGCTCACCCTGTCCTCACACTTGTCTCTGAGAACAGGCATTTTCAAAGTGTTTTTGTTTTTTAATTAAATTTCAGTGACCTGCTCCCTGTAATGGCATTAAATTAGCAGGCCATCTGCTACCTGGGAACAGAGGAGTGGGGACGCAGCCTGAGTTGGGGGAAGTGGATGTCCACGGTGTTTCCTCCTACAGTTATTCTCCTTATGCAAATCCAACCACTCCCACCCAGCAACGCAGGGAGGGAGAGAAAAAACTAATCCAGACAGTGTGGGCAGATTTATCCACAATCCCAGTCGATGTGCAGATGCCAGGGAATACGGGAGAGATGGGAGACAGGAACCTGGGGTTTCCACGGGCTCAGCAGAAGGGGAGCATCTTAGATCCTGGGTGTGATTCTGCTGTGTCAAGGGTAATTTTGACTGTGACACCACTTTTGAACACAATGCCTGGGTGAGGTGCGGCTCCACTGCGTAATTAGAGGCTAGAAGAGGTTGTCAGCTCTTCCGGATCCATTGGGCCTTGGCTCTGCACCAGGATGTGGTTAGTGCTGGGATTCATAAGAGGGGAAAGTTCACTTTAAAGGGAATGGAAGAGCATAGCGGGGGAGGTGGCACATGAGATGCCTCTTGAAGGAAAGACAAATGCAACGAATTCCTTAAATATTTGACTATGGAAGACACTGAGTCCCAAAGACGATGGTCTCAGGATTCTGCCTCCAGTGGGCTCACAGTCTGCCAAGGCAGCAAGACTGTATACAAGGAACCATAATAGCAGGCAGTACATGGTCTAACAGAATGACGCTCAAACGCCATGGACTGAAAAAAAAGATGAAAGAGTAATTCTGTCGAAGAAACAGAGGATGCTATAGACAGGAGAGAACACTTGAAATGCCCCTAAAGGGCTAATTCAACAGACAGAAAAAGGTGGGTGGAATAGTAGAATAACGGCCCTACAAGGATGTCCATGCCCTAAGCCCAGGAACCTGGGATTATGTTCCCTTACAGGGCAAAATGGACTTTGCAGATGGGATTAAACTGAGGATCTTGTGATGGGGAGATCATCCTGGGTTATCTGGGTGAATTCAGTGTAATCCTAAAGGTCCTTATAAGAGGAAGACAGGAGGGTCAGAGTCAGAGAAAGGGATGTGAAGTCAGAGTGATGTCACGTAAGAAAGACTAGATGGGCCTTCGCTGGCTTTGAAGATGGAGGTAGGGGCCACCAGTCAAGAAATGCAGGATCCTCTTAAACCTGGAAAAGGCAAGAAACAGAGTCTCCAAAAGGAACACAGCCTTGATGACACCTTCATTTTATCCCAGGGAGACCCACCTTGGACTTCTCAGCCCCAGAACTGTAAGATACTAAATCTGTGTTATTTTAAGCCACTGCGTTTGTGGTGATGTGCTATGGCAGCAATAGGAAACTAATGCAGTAGGGAAGGGCATTCCCAGGCAGGAGGAACAGCACACACAGAGGCACAGAGGCCTAAAAGGCACAGTTGGGCTTAGAAAACCAAGAGGGGGCTTGGCCATAGGGTACATGCAGAGATTGGCTGGAGGTGACACTGAAAAGTATTTGGGGCTGGGCTTTCTAGGCCTTTGATGCCATGTCTGCAACTTGGGAATATCTCTGTGGGCACTAGGGAGTGCCAGGAGATTTTTAAGCCTGATAAGTTAGGGCAGTGAGCTGATCAGATCTGTACTTGAGAAAGATAACTCTCGTGGTGGTAGTGAAAGCAGTGTGAAAGAAAAGTGGGAAGAAAGGAGGTAAAGCACAAGGAACCCCAAAACCCATAACTTGGGGATCACGGTCCATAACAAGGAGAAATCCTGCTCCTGACAAGCTGCGGAGGCCAACTTG
This sequence comes from Delphinapterus leucas, assembly GCF_059928025.1. Lineage (NCBI taxonomy): Eukaryota > Metazoa > Chordata > Mammalia > Artiodactyla > Monodontidae > Delphinapterus > Delphinapterus leucas. Next base: position 87,606,677 of record NC_143139.1, on the reverse strand, counting down.
CAGCCCTGCAGTGTGTCTGCCCCACACCAGTCCCCATTCTCCCATTCATGAATGGGAGGGCAGAGAGGTTTCATCTGAAGGGCCGGCTCCAGGACCACCTGGAGGGTCGTGTTCACCACACTCAGGGTCTGTGGGAAGAAGTACTGTGATGGATTAGTCACGTCTGCTCTGGGCCTGTTGGCGGGGATGGTACAGGGGTAGAACAGCCCTGTGGGCGACCATGGAAGGAATGTGGCAGTTCCCTTGGTAGTGGTGGTGCGGGTCGGGAGTGGGGATGGTGAGGGGATGTTGAGACAGCGGGTGATGATGGGGCATTAAGACAGGCAGTAGAGAGAGGAAAAGGGTACAGGTGAGGCACGTGGAGGGTGCCAGTCCAGCTCGGGCCAGGATGTGACCCCTTCTCATGGCCCTCTTTCACCTTCAGTAAAGTCCACAGAAATTCTCAGAGTGAGGGGAGTTCTTGCCAGAGAGGAAGGGAGGGGAGTTCTGCATTCTGATATCAAGGAAGGTACTTGCAAATGAGGAAGCAAGTGCGGACACTTGAAAAAAATCATGGGGAAACCAGTGGACTCTCACAGGGGGTAGGACTGAGGCCAGGGAGCCCTGAGTGGACATCTGGTTATGCAAAATGGGATTCTGGGAAAGCTTTTAAAGCAGCTTTACTGCTTTTTTAAAAAGCAGGAGAACTTCCGCTCTAAGGCAGCCCCAGTGCACCTCCAGCTGAATATCTGGGCCTTAGAAGTTCAGAATCTTGCCCAAGGTCATACAAGGAAATTGCAGAGCAGGCTGAACACTCCTGCCAGCTCTCCATCAGGCCAACCCCTTCTCGGCTGTCCAGTTTCTAGGCTACAACATGCTGTTCCTGCTCTCAGAGTGTTCACAGCCCTGTCATCTGTGCCATACCCACCAGGTGGTGGATGAGAAGCGTCCTCATCAATTCCAAACACTGAGAAAAGACCCTCGGGGCTAGGGTAGGGGGACAGGATGCAGGGCTGGAATGACTTCCAAAAGTCAAGCATTGGTTTCCTCTGTCCTGACAATCCCCAGAAAGGTATCCTACGATAAGTTGAGGAATTTTCTAGAACTGTCCCTACAGGTGGGGCCGTGGGTCATTCCACACGTACACAGGAAAACTGGGTTTTGCAGAACTTCTGGGCACTTGCGTAACTGGGAAGGCCTTGGATGCACATAGGAATTAAACACAGGTTCTTCAGACTGTATCAGAAAGGGGTCTCAGGGGAGACTGTGTGGGCCCAGCACAATATCTCAGCATACACCGGACACTCAGTAAGTAAGAGTAATTGCCATTGATGGAGTGTGAGCTATGAATGGGCACTGAGAAAGCTTTCCACACATTATTCCTATGAGGTATATAGCAGGGGTACCTCCGTTTCACAGCTAAAGTTATTGAGGCTCGGGAAGGTTGAATAACCTCCCTAAGGTTGAACAGTGGGTTGAATGGTGGGACCTGCGAATGTGACCTTATTTGGAAAAAAGAGTCTTTGCAGAGGTAGTTAGGTAAGGATCTTGAGATCATTCTGGATTTTCTGGGAGGGCGCAAAATCCAATGACAAATGTCCTTATAAGAGACAGAAGAGAAGACAGCGAGGAGGAGGCCATGAGAAGACAGAGGGAGAGCTTGGAGAACTGTGGCTACAAGCCAAGGAGCACCTGGAGTTGCCAGAAGCTGGAAGAGGCGAGGAAGGATTCTCCCCCAGAGCCTTCAGAGGGAATGCAGCCCTGCGGCGACACCTTGATTTTGGATGTCTAGCCTCCAGAACTGGGAGAATACATTTCTATTGTTTTAAGGCACCAAGATGGCGGTAATTTGTCACAGCAGCCCTAGGACACTAATGCAGGTCACAAAACTAGTGGGTGGCAGAGGTGGGTCCGTTTGACCCCAAATGCTGTGCTTTTAACCATGAATGAATGGATCCACGGTTTGACGAATGAATGAAGGAAGGAATGAATGAGGAAACCTCACTACAGCAGAAGATCTATATTGTTTCAGTGACAGGATAGAAAGGAGGGAGATCCAGGCCAAAAAAAAAAAAAAAAAAATTCAATTGCACTTCTTTGCCTTCAGGTGTCAAATTTAACACTCTTAATTCTGCCTGTTCATTCACCACTAGGGCTCCCCGTGCTCAACAGAAAGGGAAGAAGGGAACAGCAGGTTTTGCATGAAGAGGCCATGAAGTGAAATAAGATGAACACCAGCCTGAGTCAGGCAACCAACTGCTTTTCAGCTCAAATGTGAGCGGGTCACACCTGGAAGGAGAGAAAGAGGTCATGCAAAGAAGTGACAGGCGTCTTAACACGCATACCTAACTAGGCATCACAAGGAGCTGTTCATTCTTCCAAAGGTCAAGGGCCTCAGGAGTTCATCCTCTTTTCTACTGTCTCCTTCCCCAGGCCTCAGGGATGGGCGCGGTAGCTTCCAGTTAGAGGAAGGGCCGACCAGCTGGATTTCCAGAACCTGGTACATGTTCTCAAGCTGCAGTGCTCAAGAAGGAAGTGGACGTCCAATACCTCTTTATCTAGGGCTCAGTTCTTGACATCACACTTCAAAACTGCACAAGAAACAGAAGGGAAGATGGAGGGACTTTCTTCTCCCTGCAACAAACACATGGACCCCGGTGCCTCTCCTCCCATTCTGGGCTTCATATGAAACGCGGACCAGGCATTTCTTCAGGCTGCGTTTACCTACTGCGGTTCCTGACCACAGTCTTTCCAGTTTTCTGCTGGGCCTGCCTGAATTCTTTCAGACTCTGGAATTTTTTCCAAACTCACATTACTGGCTGGTTGTGAAACAGAGCGTGAAATGCCAGTCATTTTTATTTTTTCTCTCTTTCACATTCCATAGTCGTCTGACATCATAACAGATTTCAGACTCAAACTGTCAGAATCTGGGCTCAAACAACGCTCAGCCAGCCTCTGAAGGACAAGAGGCAGCTTGGTGTGATGCAAAGAACCTTGAACTTGGGGGCACACAGGTTGGAGTTCAAAGCCTAGCCCCACCGTTTACTGACAGCAAGGCCTAGACCAATGTTCTAACCTCTGAGTCTCAGTCTGTGTGTTTATTCAATAGCTACTGAGCTCTCACCCTGTGGCCAGCACTGCTCCTTTCTGCTGAAGGAGCCAGGCCATAAACAAACAACAAGAAAAATCCCAGATGGCGATAAGTGCTATTCAGAGAATTAAAATGGGCAGGGGCGGGCACAGTAGCTGAACTGCAGCTTTAGATGGAGTGGTGGCCCCTCGGAGGAGGTAACATTGTAAATAAGACCCGAGGGACAAGAAGCGGCCAGTTACACAGAAAGCAGCAGGAGAAGCATTCCAAGAAGGGGGAACGGCTAGTGTAAAGGCCCAAAGGCTGAGCCACACTTGAAAATTTGGATAGGAGCTGTGGGGCTGGAGTACAGTGGGCGAGGGATAAGGTGGGGAAAGGTGATGCTGGAGAAAGGAAGGGACCAAATCACGTGAGGGTTCCAAACTGGGGTGCACGCTATGATGACTGGGTGCAGGAAAAAATGAGAACTTCCGGCTACATTGATTTGCAGATCTAACAATCTAAGAAGGAAATTAAACTCAACGAATTTCACTATATTACTGCTGGTAGTACAGGTATTGAAGTTCTAAATGAATAGGCATATAATGAAGGTGCGTGCTCAAATTTTGGGGGCGGGGTACGTAAAAACACTTTAGACATCGCTAAAGTAGAACTTTGTGAAAAAGCGTGTGGAGTGGGATAGTGAGCCTTCCACGAGTTTTTGGTTTTGTTTTGTTTTGTTTTTTTTTCTTCCACGAGTTTTAAATGGGAGAATGAGAGGAGCTGGTTGATATTTTTAAACTTTAAAATTTAAAGCATCACTCCTTACAGAATGGAGCAAATTGTCCGGCCCATAAGACCCACCCAGTGTGTCTGGAGCCCCCAGCAAGATGATACAGGTAACATTGTGCTTATCGCTTACAGAAAAGCTGTCTGTATAGCGTAACATGTATTAGAACTGTTACCAATTACCAAATTATCCCCGTTACACAAAACAGTCTAACAAAAAACATTCACGCTCATTTGAGTTCAAAAATTCTACTGGCCTGTTAAGTTTCACATGGCCTACCATCACCTCCTCCTAACACATACCCTCTCCATATTTAAAAGGGTCCTTCCTTTTCCAGCCACGCCTTCTTTGCTCTCCTATGCCCCTGATCACCAGATCAGAAAATCCTCTGTTTATTTCTCTTTTTGGAGATCCACAGTGCACATTGGGTATTAGAGGCCCTGAGCAGTTCTGCAGTTAAAAAAAAAAAACAAAAAACAAAACACCTGTCTAACTTTGTCTAACCTAGTGGCTGGGGAGCCTTATAAAATCCTCATGCCTGAGTCCCGCCTCTAAAGAGGGACTCAGGGGTGTAGCCTGAACAGGAGCAGATGTCAAAGCTTCCCCGGTAGTTCCAACGCGCAGCTATGGTTGGGAATCACTCCTTTCACTCAACAGTTTCCAAACTTGCTTGCCCGGAAATTCGTTTGTTTGTCTTACATATACTTATTCATCTCCCCATGGAACTGAGCTGAGCTGGTGTTCCGTGGAGCACATTTTGAGGAATGCTGGACTAAGGCGCCAACAGTTTCCAAATTTGACTGCATGTTAAAATCAGCGGGGCCTTTAAAGGAGCTCCATTTCCCAGATGCAAGCCCAGACATACCGCATCTGGAGCTCTAGGGCCGTAGCCTGGGAGTCTGCAGTTCTAACCGGTCTGTCAGGTGATTCTGATGATCCATGAGTTTGGGGGCCATCCATCTAGATAATTCAGGCACCAGATGGGTAGGGTGGAGGGTGGAGGCCACCAAGTGAAGGTGAAGTCCCTCAACTCAGAGCTCCTCTAATATGGGGGTCTCTGACCTTCCTACCACCTCAACCCCATGCTGCTGCCCCCAGCAGGAGCACCCTAACTGAGCAGGGAACTAGGCTTCGAGTTTGACTGTGGTCAGGGAAGGATGCGTCTTCATTAATCTGTGTATATCACCTTACAGCCCTTCATCAACCTGGGCCTCGGTTTTCTCATTCGCAAAATAACGAAAGGATTTCTGAGGCCCTGTTCCAACCTCCTACATCTCTGCGCTCCTCTGTTAATGCATTTTCATGAATGCATCACCCCTTGGAAGATGCTAAGCACAAATGGCTCCTCTCCACTGCCTCTTTCAACCTTGTAAGACTGATGTGTCCTGCTTGGATGAATAATATCCAACAGGAAGAATGCTGGCTCAGGCATCTGGGCCAGGCTCAGACCACGAGCTGTGTGGCCTGGAGCAGGTAACTTGAACTTGCCAAACCTCAGCTTCCTCATCTACAAAATACAGAAAAGTGTGTTACGCACACCACACGGGCGGTTGCAGGAATACAAAGAGGGGTTGTATACAGAGGGTTAGCAGAGTGCCTGGCAAACATGAGGAGCTCAATAAATGTCTGCTGTTGACGGTGGCAGTGAGGTAAAGTAATAGAGGGCCACCCTCTAAACACTGTCAATGGCTGTCATAAGGCCCACAATTCCTAAACGACACTGAAGCTGCTCGTCTCTCCTGCTGAGTCAGGGTTTGCTGGGGCCCTGGCATTCTCGACACAGGAGCAAACACTCCCAACACAAAGCGAGTCACTGCTCTGTGGCTCCCAGGGCTACAGGCCACAAGGGGACTCGCTTGCTCTCAGCCACCAGAACCACCGGTTGAGCTGATGGAGCTCAGATCAGAAACCACGCCATCCACTCGTCAGTGCAGTTAAAATGCACCCCACTGGGTACCACTGGTCAGTCAGTCCTGCAGGGCTGAGGGATGAGGTGAGGGGAAGCCACGGGCATAAATCTGTCCGGCTCCATAGGACCCTGCAGCTGACGGACCACAGGATCAGAGATGGTGGCCCAGAGGCTGACACTCCTCCCACGGATGGGGAAAGTGAGGACCAGAGGGGTAACAAGACTCACCAAGGCAACAGAGCTTGCCAGTTGGAGGCTCCGAAGGAAAGTAAGAAAGAAGGGGATGCTAATGTTTATTGAGTGCCTACCGAGTGAATATCCCACATTCACTCAGGCAACGTTTAAGGACGGCCAGGCACGTACCAGGCGCCTTACACGTATTATGGCATTTAACGCAATTAATCCACGCACGAGGTAGGTATTAATATCTACACAGAGGAGAAAACTAATGCTCAGGCAGCGAAATGACTGGAACGCCTGGTTCCAATGCCAGCTCTGCCACTTAGGAGCTGCGTGACCTTGGGCAGGTTATTTAACCTTCCAGTGCCTCATCGCCCTTATCTGCAAAATGGAAATCACAGGTTTAATGTAAAATAAAATATATGTGTAGAACACATAGAGTAATGTCTGACACTAAGTGCTCAGTAAGTGTTAGCTCTTCCCAAGTCTCCCTAAATCCAGCCCAGCTCTCCCTGCCCCGCCCGTACCCAACCGTCTTCCCAGAGATGCTCTCCTCACTAACAGAGCTCCCCAACGTGTTTAAACCATTTCCTGACAATCTTTAAATGTGCAAATTAGAAATGTCAACATGCACCTCCAATGAACTAGATAAGGATGGGACAGCAGTCTGCAGGACTGTGGGTTTTAATAAAAGAAAAATAACCAACAATATCAATTTTTTAAAAGCACCTGATGTACAATTTCCAAATTACCGCTCTATGCATTTCTTTCCTTTATGCGTGTTGCAGTTAAATTACCTTTCTCTGAAATCGCGGCCACACAGAGCATGCTTGTTTCCTCACAAAGCTGCATACATTTTTAGCATCTGCTTGGGGTTTTATCGTGGAGAGTACAATACACAGCTAGAGACAGTTTATCATATTTGGTCGGCTGGCCCCTCATTTTTCCAGCTGGCAGTTTTATTCATTTTGTGGCGAAGACAGGTTTGATGGGGAGGGGGGTCAGAGGGTGGCATCCCAGGGCTTTGCAGTCCAGCTTCCCTGTACCCATCCTCCACTTCTGCACAACATTCCTGGGAAAAAAATCCCAGGCTACAACCCCAGGCAATCTGGGTGCAAGATGGGAGCAATTTTCTGGAGCGATGATCCAGTGAGTGTTTCAGGGCTATTGTCCCCATGTACAATTGAAAATATAAAGGACTCCCCAAATCACTGCCCCTCGCTGGCAGTTCTTACACTGGTCCTCTCCTGGGGGTTCTTCGGAGGCCCAGCAGAGCCCATTAATGTCCCTGAGATTCTTCACACCCCCTGCCGTGTGACTGCAGTTCCTTCCACTAAAAGACTGGAATCTATTTCTCTACCTCCTGACATTGGGTTTGACCACGTGATTGCTTTTACAGGCAGAATGAGGTGCAAGGGACAGTATTGTCCCAGCCCGAGCCTTCAGGGGCCTTGCATGTTTGCCCTCTTTTACCTTTGCATTGCAATGAGAAGCATATTCTCTGGGTAGCTACTGTTCTCTGAGACAAGCCCCAAGATGGACCACACGTGGAGCAGATCTGAGCCCAAACCCCAGCGAGGAGCCAAGTCCTGCTAGATCTCTGCTTTAAAGCACAGCAGTCCAGTCTAGCCTAGAAGAATTCAGCTGCCTTATCTCACCCACAGGTATGTAAACAATTATAAATAGTTGTTATAAGCCACCCCGTTTCAGGGTGATTTGTTATGCAGCAATAATTAATCAATGCAGGAGAGGAGGAAAAACCACCACTCTGCTAAGCCAAGTGTTTCACATACATTATCACATCTCGGGCTTCCACTGTGAGTTAGGAACTATTTTACACCCATTTTACAGATGAGCAAACTGAGGCTCCAAGAGTAACTTGCCCAAGGTCATACAGGGGCAAGCAGTGTTCTAAATGCTTTACATGTATTAACTCCCTGAATCCTCCTGACAGTCCTAGGATGTGGGCGATGTTATTTTAAAGATGAGGAAACAGGAATGGAAAGGTCAAGTGACTTGCCCAAGGTCAAGCAGCCAGGGATTGGCAGAACCAGGACTCAAAGCCCAGGCCGTCTGACTCCAGAGCCCAAGCTCAGGAGGAATAATGGAATGAGAGCCTAGTTTGGAGGAGGGTGACTCAGAACTCCCAGAGGAATACAGTAGGGGCTTCTAGATCAATGAGTCTCAACCGGTGACGGGGATGGTAGGAATCAGAAAGTCACCTATGGTTTTTCCAAAGCAACGCATGGAGATTCCTGTTTATATTCTACTTGCTTATTTGTTGGGTATCTGTCGTCCCCCACGAGACTGCAGGCTCCATAAGAACAGGTATTTCTGCCTGTTCTGATCACAGACACATCTCCAGTGCCTAGAACAGGGCCTGGCACACCCCAGGTGCTCACTAGGCAGCCCTGAACGAATGAATGAAGGAGTACTCGGTGAATGAAGACCGTGGATTGCATGAGACCACCCCAGCATACTGAGCTGACTTAAGGCTGGCGACTCCTGGACTTAACAGCAACTAGACCCTGAGGCCTGGGACGGTGGGACTAACTCTTCAAGTAGGAAAACCAGGGGATCTTTAAGGAGCAGCCTGGTAAGTAACTAGCTCCAATGGTGGAGCGCTGCTGGTGCCAGGCATCATTCTAAGCACCCTCATAATCCTCACAACAAGCCCCTGGGATAGGTACTATCACAGCCCCACCACCAGCCCATTTTACAGACGAGGAGACTGATACCCAGAGAGGTGAAGTAACCTGTCCCCCAGCTAAGAAGTGGCGAAACCAGGATTAGAACACAGGAGTATGTATGACTCCACTTCACTTAACCACTACCCTATGCTGCCCCTCAAACAAACCAGAGCAGGGAAAGAAGAGAGTTTCCAAGGTCATCTGGACCACGCCCTCACTTACTGATGGGGAAACTGAGGACAGAGAGTGGGAGCATCACACCCAAGTCAGGGCGCTGGTCAGGAGCAGAAAAGGGACCTGCACTGGATCTCTAAAGGCCCAGCTCAATCCCTCTTTCGTGGGACATGTGGACGATGGGCCCTGGGAAGGCAGGGAAACAGAGGAGCCAACTCCACCAACTCCAGGCGGGGAGGACTTCCTTGGCCAGCGTCCATGCCAGGCTTGTGTCTGTCTATAGCACAGCACCCCCCCAGGGACTGGCTTCCCCTCCCAGCGTGAGCTGGCGGGTCAGACGGCCACTGTGGCTCTGGCCCAGACTTGAGGATTTCCACGTCTGCTGTTCTGCGGCTCTCCTTCAGTTGCCCGGCAGGACAGCCCTGGGCACCCTCACCAGCACTGACCACTCACCTGTGCCCACCGCTCAGATGGTGGTTGCTTTCAAGAGAGGATGAGGCTAAACAAAGGAGAAGGTGTGCATGGATTTAAAGAAAAATACAAGTAAATAAAAATAGCGACCATTTCGACCATTTAATGATGACTTTCTATTCGATCCTGACAAAGACCTGATAGGTTGCCTTCATCATTATCCCCATTTAACAGATGTGGAAATAGAAGGAAAGAGCCAAGGTCACATCACTTCAGTAATAATCAGCACTAACAGTGGGCCCAGTACTGTGCCAAATGCTTTGCATGTCTTAAATCATGAGAACACCATGGACAGGCCCTACTATCATCCCCATTGTACAGAGAAGGAAACTGAGGCTCAGAGAGATTAAGCACCTTGCCCAAGGCAGCAGATAATAAGTAGATGACCCAGGGAGCCTGACTGCTAACCATCAGGCTATACTGCCTCTTGTACCGGAGACGCAGCAAAAATCATGGCGTAGCGCTCAAATAACTGGAGCTGGGGAAACACTGCCTGGGTTTGTTGTGGCCACTCAGGTGACTCCACCACCTCAGGGTCATCCTAAGACCTGTCTTGTCCCAGCCCGTTCATGGCTGGCCTCTTTGGGGATGCCGTACCCTCACACCAATGCAGCCCCTCCGAATGGTACAGCCCAGCATACAGGTCCAGTCTCCCCTGGAGCTTGCTGGTGGGGAGTTCAGGGCTGCTTCTCTGAATCTCAGGTAGTCAAAGCTGGGAAATTCCTTAGTATCTAGTTTGGAGGTTTTTTAATGCTTACTTATTTGTTTATTTATAACTACCAGAAGCCTTTAATTAAAGTCTTCCTCAGAAATCTGATAAACAAAACAATAACACGGGCAGTGCTCTAGTGTCAGTGGTCTCTGAGTCCCCATAGGATCCTTGGGGGTGGGGGAACCCACTTTGAAAACCACTGCTTGGGGCCAAACCCTCATTTTACAGATGAGAAAACTAAGGCTCAGAGAGGAGAAGTGATTTGCCCAAGGTCACACAGCAAATGAGTAACCATGCTGGGGCCAGACCCAGGCAGCCTCCTGGCCAGCCGGGCCAAGAGCAGGCTGGCAAAGCCTTGGGCGTGGCCAGGGTTGCAGAGGGAGGAGGGGGTAATGACTAAGGGGCTGGGGTGGGGCACCCCATGGCCTGGGTCCAGATCGCAGCACCACTGCTTCTGCTGCCTTAGAGGAGCTGTTCCCAGGCGCTCAATTTTCTCAGCTGTAAAATAAAATGAATGTTAACACCACATAGGGTTGTTTGTAGGGAATAAACGAGATGTGGTCATTCCTGAGACACGTGACACAGTAGGCGTCCAACCAATGTCAGCCGTTACGATGGCCTCTGAGCCGCAGCCTGAGCCTCCTCTAGGTAGAGCTCACGTGCATTCGTCAGTTGGCTTAGGGTCTATCCGTTTGTCTGTCTCTCTCATACACTCATCACACACTCACACACACACACACACACACACACACACACACACACACACACACACACACACACACACACACACACACCGTGGGCCAGTCCACCCACCCTCCAGGGAACAGATCACCTTCCCTTCACAACCTCAGATGGATCCTTTGGAAGCTGTGATCCGAAGCTTGTCCTGGGCCAAGAAGCTCAGCGCTGGGTCTGGAGGGATCACCAGTGTTCTGGAAGGGGCCTGCTGCCCTCCCCACCTGGTGGAAGATTTGGCCACAGTGCGGTCCTCTGCCTGTGTCTTTTTGCACGGGCCTCTGACATTCCGTGACAATGTACACGGTTGTCAATTTTGCCCAGACCCCACCTTGCCCTCCTCTGGACCCTGATGGCACTTACTGCACGACGCTACCAACCCTCAGCCTCTGGCCCTGTATCCCCTACTTCAAAAAGAAGAGAAGAGTGAGCCCCCTTCAGATGCTCAGTTAATGTCACCACTTGCCAAGACAGAGAGTGAGCCACACCTAGCAGAAGTCTCTGCAGCCCTTGTCCGTCTTCTTAAGGTTGGGCCATATAAACTTGTCGTCATGGTGTCTGCTGAGCACGGGGGGCCCTCCCTGCCCAGAGCTCCTGTCTGGCAGAGCTTCTTCACTGCTTGCTGGGTCACAGTTGGCACTCCCAGCTGGGACAGATACTTGGTTTCTTCCACCCCACATCAATCCTTATGAACACTGGCAGGTAGCAGCCTGAATGTTGGGCTTTAGGTGGCCCATGCCTGAGAGGCCCAGGATGCTGGCTGGGGTGGCCCAGGACAAACAGGGAAGAGCACCCCCATCCGTGATTGCTTGGGGCCAGGCTGGAAAGGCATGAGTTCTCTGGGAAGAAGAAAGGAGCATCTTTCATTAAGTGGATTTGCTCACTTCACAGAGGCAGCCACGGCCAGGCAGCGGCTTGGACATAAGCTTCAAAGACACAGAAGTGTGGGTTCGGATCCTACCCATGACAGGTCCTTAAGCACGGCACTCGGCCTCTCTGAGACCCTCACTGAGCTTTGTGAAGACGAAAGGAGATGGCTGACAGCTGATACCTACCGCCCAGCACAGAGCCTGGCACTTGGGAGGCAAAATGTCAATCAAAACGCCCTCCTTCTCACCACTCTCTGCAACAGTCCCTTTCAAACTGTTCTTCTGAACACGTAGAGACGCCAGGGGCAGCATGAAAAGGGCACACAGAGACCTGTGTGTGAATATTCACAGCAGCGCTACTGACAATCCCCAAAAAGTGGAAGCAACCAAAATGTCCATCAACTCATGAAGGAATGACCAAAACGTGGCCTATCCATCCAATGGAATATTGTCCAGCCATAAAAAGGAATGAAGTTCTCACACACGCTGCAACACAGATGAACCTTGACATACTGCCAAGTGACAGAAGCCAAACACAAAAGGCGACATACTATATGATTCCACCTATACGAAACGTCCCGAAAAGGAAAATCCTTTGAGATAGAAGTCGATTAGCAGTTGCCAGGGGCTGGGGGGAGGGCAAGATTATGATGAACTGCTCATGAGAATGGGATTTCTTCCTGAGGTTATGAACACTTTGTGACTATACTAAAAACAACTGAATTCTACACTGAAAAAATTAAAAAGAATTCAGAAAAGAAAAATAAGATGAGGTGAAATAAATGACAGCTCTTTATATTTTAAAACAAAAAGGAAAAGATATATGGTTGTGCCCATCATATACAAAACTCCAGCTGTTAGGTTACCATTAGGGGGATATTAATCTATTCATTCAACTAAAAATGCAAACAATTTATTAAAGACCTACTATGTGCTAAGCCCTGGGCAAAGGTACTGTGGGGACTAAGACGTACGGCCAGATCAACTGGTCATGTCCTCAACCAGCTCAAAGCCTGGTGGGGGAGACACCTCACACAGAAGGCATAGCTGTGATGTGATCACTGTCAGAGACAAGCAAGTTATGTGATAAGAAAGCTTAGAGCAGGGGAGGGGGGATCAGAGAAGGCTTCGTGCAAGAGGCTGCACCCGAGCAAGACCTTGACGGTAGAATTTGGACGCGGTAAAAATGAGGAATGGCATTCTACATGAGGCAAGTAACATGAGCAGAGGCACCGAGGTAGGAAAGTAGAGGAATGTGTGAGGAAATTCATTTGTCTAGAAGGTGGGTAGAGAAAGGGATGGTGGGAAGTAAAGTTGTGCAGGTTATAAAAACAACAGCAAACATAAGCAGCCAACATTCACGGGGCGTTTACTATAGGCCAGGATTGTCCCAATCACTGTACATGGATGAACTCATGTAATCGTCACACCAACCTCCGGAGAAAGACAGTGCTCTCATTCCTTATTTCATAGATGAGAAAACTGAGGCACAGAAGGGTTAAGGAACTTGTCCTAGGTCACACGAGTGGAAGCAGAGAGCCAGCTGTCCAACCCAGACCTGATGGGATGGTGTACGTTCTCCTGAGCCCACCTATGAGTAAACAGCTGAAAACAGCTAGAATTCCAGGGCCACTAGTTTGGTTGTGCAGCTTGTGCACTGCACAATTCTAGAGGGTGCTATTCACAAAAAACTACACTGTGATTGATACCCTCTGTGGTTGTGCAGTGTACAACCTGGCCAACTGTATGCCACGGCCCAGACAGAGGTGCCTCCTAAGGCAGCTAAATCAAACCAGCACTTTGTCTACATCACTCCCAAGATCTGCTCACCGAAGCAGAGTGTTGCAGCAAAACAGCAGGGCCCTGGGCTCGTACCAACCTGAGTTTGCACCGTGGATCTGCCACATTATACGGATGCAAGGCCTGGGGGAGTTCCTAAACCTCACCAGACCTTACTGTCCTCAACTACAAAATAGACCATAATAATAGTGCTTTCCCTGTGGGTGATTATGAAGTTTACAGGAGCACAGACACAGGAACAGTGCCTCCAATGCAGCCGGCACTTGGGCCATAGTAGCTACTGTGACGCATAAAGCTTGGCATGAGGAGAGGGAGCCTCGACTGAGGTCACCCCAGCCAGGGAAGAGGCTGTGCCATCCATCAGGGCCAGCTGAGCAGTGAAAAAGCACCTGCTTCCAATGAGCGTCACAGCTCCATTAATCAGTGCTCCCCAAGCAGGTAGGAAAACTGGGTATGCATCATTCCTAGAAGCCAGAGGAAGTCCCAGGAGAGTCAAATCCAGCAGGCAGTTTCAAAATACTCCATCTTTTGTGGTGCTACGTGAGATGCTGGAGCTGCTTTCAAAGGCAGTCTTGAGCAGATCTGTCTCGATTACGCATTTTAAAGAGACAGGAGGCAGTGAGAGCTCGTGAGAGGCAATGGGGAGACAGCACAGCCGCCACACTGCCTGTCTGGAGCAGAGGCCGTGTCTTCATGGAGCCAATTTCCAAAACTGCAATTTCTTTGGCCCCTCTCACCCTGCTCAGGAGAGCATAGAAAGAACTTGTGGGAACAAGTTCTTTCCAACAGATGGGACGTGGATCATTAGAATAAAATCTGGTTGCCATTGACTTCGGTTTATCCATAAATTCCAAAGACTTCCAGGCATCTTATCTGGTCACCTCTAACTGTGCACTTCTGATTTGGGGAGGAGGCCTGGAAAATAGGGTCTCTCACTGGTATCCTCAGAGTTTCGAGTAAACGGGCAGCCTTTGGAGAAGTGTATTCCTTGCCTGGCAATCCCTCTGCCCTCTGGGATCTGTGATTGCAAAGGGCTCCCTGACCACCCAGTCTGTGCCCTCAGAGAGCTGTATGTTTGTTTGTTTTTTTTAAAACAAGAATGTTGCTGGAGGATGGAGGATTTTAACAAGAATAAGGAGAATAACATTTATTAAATGTCTGCTGTTGGTGAACACTTTGCAGACACAATCTCATTTTATTTTCCCTACAGCCCTAGGAGGTATTATTAGGCATCTGTAGACCCACTTGAGGGATGAGAAAACCAAGGCTCATTGGAGAGGTGAAGGCATACCCTGGGCAGATGGAGCTGGTAGGGAGCTGGGGCCACCCATCCCCCAAGCTTTCTTATGGATTCTGGAAATTGAGGGAGCCTGGTTAAACACCCACTGCATTTCTGGCCTGTGTCATATGAGGCACAGGGATATTTAGGCTGTGCAAGGGCAGATCTATCACGAATGGGCTATGAGCGATATGCACATCTCTCTCTGCCCTTGCCAGGCCTCGGTGTGTTCATCTGTCAAATGGAACCAGTGAGACCCACCTCACAAGCAGTCAGGAGAATTCACTTACATATGTGATCTACAGACCACGTCTGAGGCATCACAGGTGCCACACTAAAGGGCATCCATGCAAACAGATGCGTGACTTGGACCCAAGGCCTGCAGGAGCCCTCTCAGCAACATGCGGCAAAGCAGGGAGAAGGACCTAGGATCTGTGCCTAAGGTATGCTGCGGCTGGGGACCACCCCTCCCCAGCTCCCAACAGCACAGCTTGGGAAGGGAACAAACCCAAGAGCTACAGTTACCCTCCTGGAAACTGCTGGCCTCACAGGTTTCCAACCCACTGGGCCAGCCACAGAGATGTAAACCCAGGAAGAGGAGGAATTTAGGGGTTAGCAGAAGTGCAAGGATGTCATTAGCTAGAAATTCTGTCTTCAGTGGGGTAAGGCAGGGTTGGGGGCCGTAGGAAACAAAGCAGGAGGAGCCAGCAGGAATCATTCCCTATGCGGGCATTACCTACTGTGTAAAGAGCAGAGGTCAAGGCTAAAAATGCTATGCACGTGGGTTAAAAAAGGAGAGAGGTTGCTTTTATACCTTATTATTTCATTTGGTTTATTACATTACACTATTCCTTTCTATATAGAGCAGTGATTCTCAGACTTGAGGATTTCATAGATCAGGAATTTCTCCCCAAAGTAGAAACCATTATTAGGGCCCAACTTTGCGTCGTATCAAAATGACAGAGGCAACCACTAATTATTATCACCATCATTTTGGATTTCTTAAAGGACATTCTGACATCAGCTCAAGATCAAGCACCAGCCTTTAAGCTGTATATATTTTGCAGTATTCGGAGGCAAACTCACTACTCTCCCCTTATTTCTGTCTCATTTTGCCACAGATGGTCAAGACCTTGGGTAGGGGACCAGTGTGCGGACCAGCGATCATCCATTCCTGGTATTGAATCTCCCCCATCCCGCCACTTGGGAATGCTGGTGACTAGAGAGGTGTCTATTTCCTATAATTACTGAGTGTTAATGTAATCACCGAAGCAGAGAGCCAGCTGGAAAGGATGGAGTCTGATGTCCCGCAAAGACAGACAGCTAAATAAGTCATACGGCTTGCAGACAGCCTAGCTGCCGGGTTATGTAATCATCTCTCCTTGGCTCCCTTTCCGTTGCTCTATTTCTCCGTTTGGCTTTTGTGTGCTTTTGCTTTTGCTTTCTGAGGCTGAGCCTCTACAATAGGCAGGGAAAATACTGGACATGAAAGAGAACCCATCTGGGAACATGGTACAGACAGCCACCTCATTTGTCTCCAGGCTCAGAACCAAAGCCCAGGTTTCCATGGGAGCCGGGCTACAGCCACAGGAAAGGTCCTGGAACTGCGTGGTCCTGCATGTGAACGTGGATGGTCGGTGGCCTGGCACAGGCAGGCGGGGCACGGGCCTTCCCAGATGGCTGGTGGCTCCTTGACAAACGCAGTTAATGCATTTTAATTTGACTGGTACATTTTGAAACATGGCTGCTGAGGGAGTTAGGAAGTAATCAAGTCTCTGCCTATCCATATTCCTCCAGGTGCGAGATCCACACGTGAGAACCGGCGAAAGGAGATTAGCTTGGGCATATCCTGGCAGTAAACTGGGTAAAGGCCACTCCAACCGGTAACACTGATGCAGGGGTGTGAGCCTCTCTTAGGGCTCTGTACGCCTCTAAATAATAGCAATAACAATGGTAGCGCTGGCCACTTACCAGGTACCAGACCTCACGCTTTGAATGCTTCATCTCTACTTCATCTCTTCATCTTCATCATCTACTGGGCAGTAGATCCTGTTACCATTCGAATTTCACAGAAGAGGAGACAGGCTCAGAAAGGCTCAGTTCAGGGGAACAGGCACACGCGTGGAAACTGACACAAACTTCACCATGCCAGCTCAGCAAACAAACGGAGAGAAATAATTCTGCATTTACGAAACCAGCCTGTATACAAGCATTCCCTGGGGTACTTGTTAAAAACACAGATTTCTGGGCCCTGACCCAGATCTACTCAATCAGAAATCCCAGCAGAGAGGCCTGGCAACCTGTCTGGTGAATGAGCACTCCAGGCGATCTTATCATGGAGCACACTGCAGTGTTTATTACATACATATTATTAAGTAAGTTAATACAGAGAGAGCATTTACAACAGTGCTGGACACAGAGCATTAGCTGTAATAATATCAGTGGTATGATTTCATTATCATTTTGGGGGCAGGTGATTCCACCCACTCTTCTAATCGATAAGCTCATGCCCGGAGTATAGGGGAGATGGGGATCTTGAGTGTTCTGCTTCCTCTAGGGCTCCCCTCCCCCTAAATGGGCTCCCCTCCTGGCCCTGAGTGTCAGCCCAGTGTTCAAAGACAGAGGCGGAGCCAGGTTCTAACACTAGAAGGAAGAGGCTTGGGGATGGGGAGCTGTGCCCCTGCTGGGGAATCTGGAGCTCCACCAAAGAAATGGTGATCTGTTCCAATAACAGAGGAAAAACTAGCTGCGGTCGACCTGTTTTGAGAATGGATGTCTATACGTCACACTTTGTAGATAATGTAAGGGATTTTTCCAGCATAGTGTAGACTCTCACTTAATGCACTGATGTTAGACATAATCCCCCTGCCCACACCCCACGCAAGATGGGACTTCACTGTAGCTTGTTTAGGGTCATACAGAACTCAACCCTGGTCTGCTGTCCAGAGTCCAGGCTCTTAACGTTTTACTGATTGCACTGAGTCTTAGAAGGTACTAGGAAGCCAGACTGTGCCTTGTGAATTGTACAGAGCTCCCTGGAACTCCCTGCTAAGTCAGTCCTGGGTGACTTTAGACCCTCAGTGTAAAATATAAATAATCACCTTCCCTCGCCCCCTCCAAGTCCCCGTCAGCCCCAATTTAGTGGTCTCCTAAATTGCACGCACTGGATTGTAAAGTGAGATTGAGCAGCGTGAGGACTGCGTGCGATGCAGGCCCTGGATGCAAGAGCCAGAAGCGGGAAATGAAGAGATGGCTCTGGACACCCCGGGGCCAAGGCCAGTGCTGAGGGAGGGATGTGGCACATGAAATGCAGCCTCCGCGCGGCCTGGGCAGTCAGCGTGCTTGCTTTCCAACTGATGGGCTCTGCTCCTGGGAACCGATGGGAGAACCCATCCTGGGAGTTTACCTCTGGCCTCCTCGTTCAGTCGGAAGATGCCCACTTGTCCTGCCGATGAGCTCACAGACCTTAAAGTTTTCTGTGGGAGCCAATTTGTGCTGTCCTGCGTCTGTGTTATCCAGTCTCCGTGGGGACAGGCCCGTGGCCATGGTTAAATTGCTCTGAAAAATTACTCTATGGTGGTGAGGACAGGTGGGCATAAACACCAGGCTTCTGCAAACAAACTTGGACCTTGCCTGCACATGGCCACCCAGGCTGGTGTGGCATCTGTCACTGCTCAATGGGTCAGGCTTTCTTCTCCCATCCAGCGCCACCCCCACGTCAGGGCAGACCGTTTACATAAGGCGATCAGGCTGTGTAATGAAGAGGTCTGTAACTCATATAAAAGCTAAGAAAGCAGCAGAATAGAGCAAAGGAATGAAGGGCCTGCCAGTCCCCCTGCTGTGTGTTCTCATAGCATCCTGGGCTTTTCTACAATGGCATTTGCCCCAATTATGATTCAGTAATACTTTACGTCTAGATAGAGAGAACAAAATAGTGAGCCTAGAAGAAGACCACATAAACATATCAATTCAGTATAGAACAGAGGTGGTGTTACAGAACAGTGCTGGGACAAACGGCTTTCCTTAGGGGAAAAAAATTAAATTAGATCCCCACCTCACACTACACACGAAAATAAGTTCCCAATGGATCAACCACCCACACGTGAACTAAAACAACAAACTTCAAAATTATGAGGAGGAAACATAGGAGAGTAACTTTACAATCTTAGGTCTTAATCAAGACAAGAAAGTTGTAATCCTAAAAGACTGATCAATTTGACCATAACAAAATTAAAACCTTCTGCATGACAAAAAGCCTAATGAATAAGGCTCAGCAATAAGCAATACACTGGGAAAAGACATTTGAAAAATACACAACAGATAAAGAATCAGTCCCCAAGATGTATCAGGAACACCCACAGGAAAAAAAAGTGGGTAAAGAATATGAACAGGTATTTTGTTGAATAGGAGACCCGAATATTCAGAAAGCTTAGAATCATGTCCAACTTGCTAGTGATCAGAGATGTGACCATGAAGACAGGGATGAGATGCCATTCCACATCCGATCAGATTGGCACAAATTAAAAAGTCTAATAATACCAAGCACTGGTGAGAATGTGGAGAAACAAGAACTCTCATATGTTGCTACAGTAAATCGGTACAAACACTTGGGAAAACAAGTTGGCACTGTCCAGCCAAGCCGCAAACGCGCACGCCCTGTGATTCAGCAATTCGACCTCTAGGAATACCTCCCATGGGAGCTGGAAGAGAGGCACACCCACCTGATCACTGACAGCCCTGGGAGAGGGCAAAGGTGGGGAATTGACAGAATAGCATGTAGCAATCCAATGAGCGAACTCAATGTTTCAACATGAATGGATCTGAAACACAATACTGGGCGAAAACGCTGAGTTGCAGAATATCACCCACAGTTTGATGTTATATATTGTAAATATAACACAGAAAAGACCATCCATGAATTATGAACACAGAGAGAGAGAGAGCAAAGTATAAAGACAGATTGGAAGACTTGCCCCAAATTCAAGATCGTAGTTGCCTCTAGGGAAGGGGGAAGGACTGGGGGTGTGGCTAACAAAAGGGATTTCAGCTCTTACTAAAATGTGTTCCTTCTTTTATCTGAGAAAATCATGCAAATATGAGAAA
Organism: Delphinapterus leucas; assembly: GCF_059928025.1. NCBI lineage: Eukaryota > Metazoa > Chordata > Mammalia > Artiodactyla > Monodontidae > Delphinapterus > Delphinapterus leucas. The sequence continues at coordinate 87,586,916 of NC_143139.1, read as the reverse complement.
TTATTAACTACTGTTGAGAAATTATTAACTACTGTTAATTCTACTGGGTTTTTCATATACTCTGTGTTGTTAATTACTGTAAAGAACATTAATCTCAAAGCAAATAAAATTAAAATTCATCGTGTGAAAAAATCATCCATGTCACACTATTTAGCTCGGGTCCACCCCCCCGGAGGGCGGAGCTTGGGACCTCGTGTTTTGGTACAAATGCAGAGCTCCGCAGAGTGCTGGCCACAGTCTGCGGTGCTGGCTGAATGGAGCTTTTTAATGCATTACCTCATTTGGTCCTCACAGCAGTCTTTGAAGCGCCCCCATTGTACAGATGAGAAAGCTACAGTTTGGGAAGGTGAAGAGATTTGCCCAAGCCCACAAGGCAAGCAGACTTTGAACTTGGATCTAACTCCACACGGGTGGGCAAAGTTCAGGGCATACACTTACACGAGAAGCAGGAGGCTGGGGAGAAGGTGGGGCAGAGCACATGAGCTGCAGGCATTGTTCTAAATTCTTCATATGCAGTAACCTATTAAAACAAGACAACAGCCCTACGAGGAAAGTATTATTAACAAGCAGAGGACAAAGAGGAGAGGCAGAGAGAGGTTGGGTTGGGTTGTAAAGGGTCTGAAATGCAAAGGCTGGGCACGCTTGGCCCAGGACCTCCCAGGTTTTAGGCAGGTTGAGGTCCGGCTGGAGTGGGGAGCTAAAAGGAAACACCTGCTTGCCCTGGCCACGCCTGCACCTTCACGGCTCCCTGCCCACTTTGGGAGAGTGCCCAGGTCCTGGTCCTATCATTTCCAGCATCCTTCCCGGCCCAGCCCTCTGGTGCCCATCACACCGTGATCTGAGTGTCTCTGGTCACCATCCATTTGCCCCACACGTGGTTTCCGTGCTGCCTTCTGTGAATTACTTACACTCTCTGTGCCTTGGCTCCCTTCTGGGAAAAAAATGGGAACTTAAAGGACGCTGGGTATGAGAGGAAAGGCAGCTTGGGATGGACGGGCCTGGAGTGAGGGAAGTGACTAGGGCTGGCCCTGCTGGGGGTGGTCGGCATCCCCACGGCACCTGGGAGTATGGCCGATTAGGGAGGCCATGGACATACACAGAAAGATCCTCTGATGGGTGGGTGGCAGCACCCACCTGAGCAGGGAGGTGCTTGCAATTGAGGAAATGCTTGGACACAGCTGGCACAGACAGTTGGCTTCAAACAGTGCACCGAGTAGGTGTTCAATAAACACACTTAACAAACCAGTTTGGAGCTACTGGCTAGGCGTGCAAGCAGCACAGGTGAATCCCAGGGGTGTGTGTGTATGGGAGGGGGTGTCACGGCCACAGGCAAATAACCTAGACCTCTAGAGAGCATTAGCAGGAGACCTAAAGGCAAAGCCAGGAAGCCCCAGCATATGAACAGGTAAACCAGTGGGGCAGGGACTAAAGCTCAATGCAGGTGCAGGTGGGTGTTTGGGACTCCGACAGGTGAGGACAACAGGAGCACTTCCAGATGCCACCTGCTGATGGGGGGCAGGGGGGCTGCAAAGGCAAATACCTAGGTCAGAGACTGGGCTGGGCCAGGTGTGCAGGTGGGCGGAGCTCAGGGCTTCACAGAAAGGCCAGAGGAGAGTAAAACATAATGGTAAGAACAAGAGCCCTGGTAAAAGCCCCCGGACCTTTGCCCAGAGCAGCCTCCAGGGCTGACCGCAGGGCTGCGCTGGCTCTGCTGGGAGCCTTCACGCTACCCCAAGGGAAGACCCGGCCCACCTGTATTTTGAAGGATAATAATGTTCTTGATGATCATGATGATGGTGAAGGTGACAAGAGCTGCCACTTACTGAGAGCTTGCTCTGTGCCGGGCATTGTTCTAAACGCTTCACATGCATTAACTAACTTCAACAGCCTCACGAGGAAAGTAGTATTATCATGCAGAGGAAGAAACGGAGGCACAGACAGGTTAAGTAACACCGCTGGTAGCAGAGCTGGAATGTGAACCCCATGGTTTGGCTCGAAAGCCCATTTTCCGACAGTCAGGCTATAAAAACCAGTTCACATTGAACAGCACTTTAGTGTTAACAGAAGCACATCGGTATTCATTTCCTCATTCGAGCCTCAAGTGGTCTTAATGCAGTGATGCTGTACCCACCATTACCTGGCTGGCTGGGGTCAGAACAGACAGAAATTCTGGTTCAGGAGGAAGAACTAAGCTAACAGGATGCAAACTTCCCTAAAGAAACGTCTTTATAATACTTGGTTCGACTCTGGAATTCTATCACCAGTTACTGTGTGACCCTGGGTAAGTGGATGATCCTCTCTAAGCCTTAGTTTTCCCGTCTGAAAAAATGAGCCAGTATGGGCCTTGTCCCATATGGTTAAGAGCCCTGGCTTTGGAGTCAGGCGCCCCTGGGTGAGAATCTGAACCCTGCTGGCTGTGCAACCTTGAGGAAGTGAATTCACCTCTCTGAGCCTTGGTCTTGTCATTCATTCATTTGCATTTACCGAGCACCTACTATGACCCAGACACAGGACAGGTGTGATTTTGTAAAGTGGGGTGGACTGCAGTGAAGATTAAATGACATCACCTCCGTGGAGGGCATCCCACCTTGCCTGGCCACAGTCAGTGCCGTTGGGGAAACTACTGTAAATGCTAGAGCCCAGGGTCCCCGTCATCACTCAGAGCTCTTTGTCTCCTGCCCCTGTTGCTCCATAGTGCATGAGTTGCGGGAGGCTCTAGATGCTTCTGGACTTCCATCTCCCCGACACCTACACACCCCTGTGCGCCTCTGCCTGAGATGTGAAATGAGACTCAGAGATCATCTTCCCTGCCCTGCTCACCCTTCCTACTAGAAAGCGCAGAGCATTCTTCCTGTGACCTCATTAGAAAACCACAGAAGATTTATTTTTAAGACGAGGAATGATGGTTGCATTTTGCTGAGCAGGAGCTCCCGTGGCTGCCCGATCGCCCCTGGCGTCCCTCAAGGAAGCATTTCCTGAGTCACCTACATGCCAATCAACAGCTTTTTGAACAGCTGCTGCAGAGGCACCAAGGGGGACCTGGGATGGGCACGTCCTGCACACCTGCCTCCTCTTTCACCTCACCAGCGGTTCTTGTTCTGAAGGCCAAATCCAGAAAGAACCAAAGCACCTCACAGTTTTCCATCCGCCATCTTCCTTGGGCCTTTTGGTGACCTGTCCACCGTGAGTCTGTAACAGGGCTCCTACTGGGAGGAAGACCTCCCCCGGATCAGAGAAACTCTTTCTGATACCCGAAAAAAGGACTGACCTTTTCCCTGTGAACACAACCTAATACTTTACACTTCCATTCACTCTAGTAAACACGTATTAAATGCCTACTCTGTGACCAGCGCTGGACTTGGCTCATCGATGGATGTGATCCCTGCCCTCAGGGAGTATACGGTCTTCCAGAGGAGACAGGCGTTAATCAGGAATTAATCGGACACTATTTAAGTGCTGAGTACGGTTCTGCCCATTCCTGCCCTATAAGCACTTAATATTTTGGTCAAGCTGGTTTACCCACGACCCCCCCACAAGGACCTCCCTCTAAAGCCAGCCTCCCTTACGAGAGGCGGTAAATCCCGATGATTAGGATCCCAATTTGGGTGCCTGACTGGGTTTGAATCCAGCTCCATGATGTTAGGAGCTGTACGTACTTGGCCAAGCTACAACTTCTCTGTGCCCCAATTTCCTCATCTGCGAAGTGGCAATAATGGTGGCACTCAGTCCTTTGGGTTGTTTGAGGGTTAAATGAATTAATTCATATAAAGCTACAAGTGCCCTATGTAGCACATGTAAGTTCAATGATCACCACCCTGGACTCAGACTTCTTTCCAAATCCCGATCAGTTTTTAAGGTCCAGTGTAAGTCCCACTGCCTCCAAGAAGCATCATCTGAGGTCATCAGTCCTTGGACTCTCTCTCCATCCTCAGAAGTAGGTACCATGTCAGCACTAACCAGCCTGACCATGCTAGCTGGGCTCCAAAGGTGGCCCCGGAAAGACCATCCCTCCCAATGTCATGCCCTTGTTTAGTCTCCTCCCACAATGAATTAGACAGGACTTTGGCCATAGACTAAGGCTTGGCAGCTTCTGCTTTTGGGTGCCTTGAACCACCATGTAAGGAGGTCAGTTACTGTGCTAGAAAGACCATGTGGAGGGACCACGTGGAAAGGCCACATGAAGAGGCCTCTATGAGGGGACGGGAACAGACAGACACACACCCCAGGTGTCCCAGCATCCCACTTGACCTCAGATTTAAGACACTGGACACATCAGTGAGCTGTCCTAGAGGTGCCAGTCCAGCAGAGCCCCCAGCTGACCACAGCCCCAGCTGACATCACTGAAGCAGAATATCCACCCAGTTGAGCCCGGCCAACACCGAGAACTCCCAGAGATAAGACACTGTTAAGTCACTATAGTTTGCGTAGTTTGTTATGTAGCAATTGATAACCAAAATATTCACTCTGGACAGGACCATGGGAGGAGATCCAACTCAACTGCCAGTTGAGGAGAGACAACTGCCATGCCAGTTTCAGAATCTGTAAGCTAACAGGTTCTTGTTGGGGGGGCAGAATGTCACTGTGGGGAAGTGTGGAGTCTCAGGTGTCAGGCTGCCTGGGTGTGAGTCCAGGCTCTGTCATCTATATGCTATGTGACCCTTGGGAAGAATTCCTGCTTATATCTCAGTTTTCTTACCTGTAAAACAGAAAAATAGGGTTTTTGGAAGTATAAATGAGATAAAAGATGCAAAATGCCTGGTACATAAGAAATAAAAATTGTTAGCTATTATGGGGAAAAGACTGGAGGAAGTAGGGAGTTACAGCTTGAATGATACAGCTTCTTTGAAGAGTCTTTGTTTAATTAAAAAAAATTTCCCAAATATTGTTGCAAATTTATTGAGGTCAATCCCATTACCCTCTGGCTCCATTTTCCATCCCCAAGCATGCAAACAGAGCTGGCTTGTGATGTCCAAGGTACAGAGGTGTAGCCCCAATTACCATGGGTTAATACTCAACTGCAGCCCATGCCTGTTTCTTTGAAAAAGGAAATCCAAAAAGTTGAACTCTGATGTTTAATGTTGATTCACTCCAACATGGAAAACATAAACACTGGATGCTTTTCCCTCAAGGAACACAAGATCTGAGAAACCTATTTGATCTTTGTTAAAGGAACGTATCCATGAAAGAACTGAAGAGGAAACCTTGGTTCCTAATAACCATCACCCTAGTCACCAACATGATCAGTACTGACTATGCGCCAGACACTGAGCAAAGCACTTTATATCTATTAATAGAGCCCTGGGGCCATCCAGGATATGGACGTTGGGGAGATAAGGAACACTCAGCAAAGGAGACCCTTCGGTGCTACAGAGATGACACTCACCCAGCCCCCAGCAGAGGCCGTCAAGAGCTCAAGAACAGCTGGGCCAGGACTCCAGAAGAAGGGAGGAGGAGGGGGAGAAAAAGAGGGGGAGGGGCTTCCCTGGTGGCACAGTGGTTGAGAGTCAGCCTGCCGATGCGGGGGACGCGGGTTCGTGCCCCGGTCCAGGAAGATCCCACATGCCGCGGAGCGGCTGGGCCCGTGAGCCATGGCCGCTGAGCCTGCACATCCAGAGCCTGTGCTCCGCAGCGGGAGAGGCCACAACAGTGAGAGGCCCGCGTACCGCAAAAAAAAAAAAAAAAAAAAAGAGGGGAGGAGGGAGGAAGAGGAGAAGGGGGAAGAGGAAGAGAAGGAAGAAAGGATCCTCAAACTCTTTGGTAGAATAAAAACCAAACCCACGAAAAAGGCAACAAAGCTCTTGTACAAGATGCTGGAGGACAGGAAAGGCTCTTACACATCTTCATCTCCCAGAGCTTAGGGCCTGATATGCTGACTGTTCTCAATATATATGCATGCTTATATCAGTGCTAAATCAGTGCTAACTGGCATAGGTCAAAAGTTGCCACATCTCAAATGGGAGATGCAGCTGATATGGGCTGTTCAGAGGAAAGGGAGTTATTACTCTGGCCTGGTGGTCTAGGAAGCTTCCAGAAGGAAATGTGCTTATTAATTATCTAACACCCTTCCTGGCAGAGTGGGTGCTTCAAGAGATTGTTGAACAAATGAACGGATGAACTTAAAAACGACGGACCTACCCTGTCGCCTTTCTTTGCAGCACCTGGAACACTTGATACCTTGAGACCGAATCACAACTACATCTGGTGATTCGTTGAACATCTGTCTTCTCACTGAATAGTCCCCTGCAAGCTGGCAAGAATCCTGCCTGTGTTGTCACCAGGGAGTCCTCCGCACCTAGTCAGGCACCTGACACACAGTACTCACTGATACGCACTGACTTAGGGACAGAGACTGCCTAATATTAAGAGGGGCAGAAGAGCCCTGTCTGCAGGATCGGGCTTGCGAAGATGTGAAGGTTTAACGTGGGTTTGGAATGCAGCTGCGTGTCTTATCCATACCATACCACACCACACCACACCACACCACACCACACCACACCACACCACACCACACCACACACACACTTTCCATTTCCTTTGACTTCTCAGCCTCCCACCCCGGGAGGCCCAGGCTGCTGTGACATACCAAGGATATCACTGTGACATGATGCAATTAGAAAACTGTGTGTGGCGGCTGCAGTCAAAGGATGGAGTAGGGAGCGGCTGAGCAAGCCGATCTGCCAGGGCCTCGGGAACACCTCCCCTCGCCTGGTCTGCAAAAAGGGCCAAGGAATGATTGGTCAGTACTGTCAGCTCACTGAGCACAGGCTGACACAAGACAGAGTTGGACAAGTGTTCTTTTAGGTTCTAGAAGAACTACGCAAACCCCTGAAGATACTGAGATGCTTCCCCCAGGTCAATGTTACGATCCTGTTGATAACACACCTCCCTTTTGTTTAGTGTTTTTCATTTACAAAGTTCTTCACCTACATAATCTTATCTGAATAGGCATTCAGCAACAAACATTTATTGGGCATCTACTATATGCCAAGCACTCTGCTGCATGCTGGGGATATAGCCACGGACAAGACAACAAGGTGCCTGCCTTCAATGGGGCAAATAAGGATGTCACTGATCCAAGAATCCCACAAATGCCGGCTGACAACTGATCAGTGACCAAGAGAAGGAATGCAGCTCTGTGGAGGCCCATGAGAGTGGATAATGGGGAACTGACTGGTTAGGCAGGTGTGATGATTGATCGAGACATGAAGGAGGAATGGGATCCATTAGGTAAAAGGGAAAGGGGTGAGGAAGAGCATTCTAACAGAGAGAAGAGCCTGTGCAAAGGCACTGAGGCAGGAAAGAATACCTTGGGAGGCAGGTAAGGCTGTATTCACCTTATCCCCATTTTACAGATGAGGGACTAAAACCCAGAGAACCACACAGCAGAATCAGGATCAGAACTCAGAGTTCTGACTCAAAACCTGGTTTTGTGAAACTCCATGAAATCTTCAAAGCCCCCAGGATCCTCTTTCCGGGTCTGCCATGGTCCTGGCTCAGGCTAGGTTGGGCGTGCTGGTGGGGATGGCAGCAGGGTAGGGGCAGGGCTGTTCTCACAAGGCATTCCAGGCCAGCGAGAAGCAGGAAACAGCAGGGAACGCCCATTCTCACAAGATTGCCCAACTTGTGTTTGGCCTTGGGGAGGGTGGTAGGGAGGGTATGTGTCGCCATCAGGCCCCAAGAGCTGTCTTCATGGCACAGCTGCTCTGATCCTCACTTCTAGGGTACTACATGAGGCATTGGGCAAGGACCAAGGTGGGAGGTTTTCCAAGGAGCATCTCAGCCCTGCCAGGCAGAGGACAGCCCAGTGAGCAGGCACCACACCCCCGGAGGAGCTTTGTGGAGCCCCACCCTAGCCAGCAGGAAGGAAAGACAGGCTTCCCAGCCTTGACAATGGCAGTTAAGCCAGCCTGTCATTCAGCTACACTCAAATGATGAATATTTATCATGTAAGGGGAGACTGCATTAGGCAGCAGGGAATGCAAAGATGCGTAAGCCACAAACTTGTCTCTGTCACCGAGAGGCCCTCCAGTCACTACCCCCAACACCTTGCTTTATTTTCATCACAGCACTCATCACTGCTGGAAATTATCCCACGTGTTAACTTGTCTGCCAGGAGAAGGTAAACGCCATGAAGACAGGCCATATTGCCTGCCTTCTCACTGCTGTATCCCAGAACCCGGCACTTACTCTGTACATAGCTGTGGAATGAGTGAACAATAAAAAGAAAGAGAAAGGAAGGAAGGAAGGAAGGAAGGAAGGAAGGAAGGGAGGAAGGGAGGGAGGGAGGGAGGGAGGGAGGGAGGGAGGGAGGAAGGAAGGAAGGGGGGGAGGGAGGGAGGGGGGAGGGAGGGAGGGAGGGAGGTTGCCTTCAAGGAAGGAAGAAAGATAACTAGTGTGGAGTTTGTACACGTGCCAGGCCCTGGGCTGGGAGAGCTTTATACATTACCCCACTAACGCGCATCACCCCCCGAAAGGCTGGACTTATTCCCAATGCCCAGTAAGCTTCGGAGCCTACGTCCAGTCCAGGGAGAAGTGCTGAACCCAGCCCAAGGATGGTGATGCGGAGGAGTGGCGGCAAGGAAGGATGTGCCCGAGGAGAAATGGCATGACTTGGTGGTGCAGCACAGGGCTGAGAAAGACACGAAGTCCAAGCTATTCTCTTGGTTTCTGGTTATAACTCCTGACTCCACAGTGACTCCATAGTGAATAAAAGATACAAAATTGGTCAGAGTCAGTAATGCCTCATGCAATAGATGGAGTCTGTAGGGCTTCCTCCCAAGGCCCCCTTTTCAGATTCAAGGCACCCTGCCCCCAGCTGCTGAAACCCTTTCCAGGAACTGCTCAGCGTAAGGAAGGGCCTTGCCCACGATCATGTCCCGGCACAGGACAGCTGTGTCTAATGACTGGTCCACGTGGAGGTACAATGGCCTGGCCCCCTTCCCTGAATTGGGGACAGCCCTGAAGGGACATTCCAGCTTTGGGGCTCCCCAGGGCACTAGCAGAGACCTCTATTGCAGTTCAACCTCCGCATCTGTCCATTTCTACTTCCCCATGCCGATCCCAGGAGCACGCTCCACCCATCCTCCTGAAAGCAAATCCGAGAGTCTCCTTGCCAGGAAACCCAACCTAAGACACCTCCCAAGATGCACTTTGGAAACCAAGGAAACCCGACCAGGACCTCAATTTTGGGTCAGTGCCATGGCTCCCAGGCAATCCGTTCCTCAGCCCACTGAGACCTGAGGGCTTTTTGTTTTTGGCTAGAAATGGCCCCGGGCTAGTTAAGGACATAGTTGCCTCTGGAGCCAGGCTGCCTGAGTTCAAAACCCAGCTTCACCCTTCCTGGCTACATGAGCCTACGCCTAAGTCTTTTCTGTCTTCTCCTTCGTAAAACGAAATCCTCTGTCACGGGACACTGAAGATCACACACATCAATACATAGGAAGTCTTCAGAACACAGCCCGTCACACTGCAAGCGCCCCAGACACATTAGCTCTTAGCTATGGCCAATTCTACAAGGTGTATGTTTGTCTTTTCTCTCCTAGAGGGACTGCAGGTGTGCAGGGGTGCAGGGTGCAGGGGTGCCAGTGTGCAGGGGTGCTGGTGTGCAGGGGTGCCGGTGTGCAGGGGTGCCAATGTGCAGGGGTGCAGGGGTGCCAGTGTGCAGGGGTGCAGGTGTGCAGGGTGCAGGGGTGCTGGTGTGCAGGTGTGCCAGTGTGCAGGGGTGCAGCCCGACAAGCCCACCACAGCCTGGGCCTGACGCTCATCACTGGGTGGATGGTAAATGGATGCGCGCATGCCTAGATGCTGGGAGTGATGCCTAGATGCTAGGAGCGATGCTTGCATGGGTGTCCTCTTGCTGTTCCTCCTTACCAGCCTTCTAGAAGCTTTCAGAATGAAAGACCCGGAGCACATGGAAAATACTGTTATTTGAACTGTCTGAAATTTGCTTATCACAGATTCAGATCAACTAGGGACACGCCATTTCCATAAATCAACCAACCACACAATCGGCCTGTCCACAAAGCATAAAGATGACAATGATAATCATGTGTATTTATGCAGTGCCTTTGTTCTGCAAACCTCCAGACAGTCAACAATCATTATCTCATTAATCCTGTAGCCATCTCTGAAAGGTAGGCAGAGAACAGGCACTTCTCCCCTTGAAAAGGTAGGAAAATAATACTGACAGTAATGGCAAATACAATACCCACCGACCACTTATTCTGTGCTGGGCCCTGTTTCAAGGGCTTTATAAATTTTAATTCACTTATAACTCTGTGAAGTGGTTACCTCTATTGTTATCCTCATTTTACAGAGGCAACTAAGATCTAGAGAGGTTAAGGAATTTGCCGAGGTCACCCAGCCAGCAGGAGTGGAAGCAGGCCCTGACCCAGGGGACTGCTCATTTACTCCCTGCAGCTGGTGGCCTCCCAAAACCCAAGAGGCAAAGTGTCACCAGGGACAAATGCAAAAGTCAGAGCTGTGGATAGAAGACATGCCAGAGAGGGTAACAGTCTCAGACCAACTATACATGCAGGAGCAGGGAAGTCCTACGACCCCAGCTTCAGGACTGGGTCTGTGTCCCAAACGTGGCTTTCACTTGCTGGCTGATCTTGCCTCAAACCAGGAGCCACTAAGTAGGCTATTGCCGACATTCAGATCTTTGCCAGAATGAGCATCAGAGCATGACACGGGGTCAGGGAGACAACACTCGGGCACTGGTAGCAATGGCAGGCCAAGTGCCATTGCAAGAGCGACACAGATAACCACATCTTTCTCTCCATCTCATCTTTGCTTCCCATTCTGCAATGAGTTCAGGCAGCAGTCACAAGCGTCTTTTTAAAAGCAACCAAAAGGACAGGAATAAAGAATCAAATGCAGAGAATGGACTTGAGGACATGGGGAGGGGAAAGGGTGAGCTGGGATCAAGTGAGAGAGTGGCATGGACATATATACACTACCAAATGTAAAATAGATAGCTAGTGGGAAGCAGCCGCATAGCACAGGGAGACCAGCTCAGCACAGGGAGATCAGTTCGGTGCTTTGTGACCACCTAGAGGGGTGGGTTAGGGAGGGTGGGAGGGAGACGCAAGAGGGAGGAGGTATGGGGATATGCATATACATATAGCTGATTCATTTTGTTATATAGCAGAAACTAATACAACATTGTAAAGCAATTATACTCCAATAAAGATGTTAAGAAAAAAGGGGGTAGGGAGGACTGACTAAGCTGAAATATTTAATAGCTATTGTAAAATATATGTGCTATTTTCCTTGTAGTAAAGTTTTCATACTTAAAAAATATATATATTATTTTACAGCTAAATTTCAACTTAAGACATGATTAGTGATTTTAAAATGTACTGAAGAGGGCTTCCCTGGTGGCGCAGTGGTTGAGAGTCCGCCTGCCAATGCAGGGGACGTGGGTTCATGCCCCGGTCCGGGAGGATCCCACATGCCGTGGAGCGGCTGGGCCCATGAGTCATGGCCGCTGAGCCTGCGCGTCCGGAGCCTGTGCTCTGCAGCAGGAGAGGCCACAACAGTGAGAGGCCCGCGTACCGCAAAAAAAAAAAAAATGTACTGAAGAGTCTGACAATGTTAATATTAGACTCTATTAATTGATAAAGTCAAATGTGAAACCTGTACTCATTTCTACATGAGAATACATATGCAAATTATTCATTAAATAACTTCTAAAATGGAAAAAAAATAAAAGGAGCCAAATCCCATCACCTCCTAAGCCCTCCAGTGCATTTCTACCCGAACCCCTTACCTTCACAGACCAGGTCCTGGCCTCCCTCCCCATCCCCTGCTTCATCTCCAACACTCTGATTCTTCTGGGCCCTCGCATACACCCAATCTCACAATCTCACTGCAGATAAGTCACCTCCTCCGGGAGGCCCTTCCTGGACACCAAGCCCAAGGGAGCCCCCTGCACCTCTGTACATTCCTGCTCTAATTCTCCCCTTAGTCTTATTGCTGGCTGATTTGTTCCTGTTCATTTATTTATTCATCTATTATTTTTCTCCCCTAATTAGAATACAAGCTCCATGCCATGATGGTTTATGTATAATTTGGTCATGATGTAACCCCAGCCTGGAGAACGGTAGGATATGCAGTTAATATTTGTTGAATGAATTATAATAAGACTTGCAGAGCAGTTATTCCACGCCAGGAACAAGCTCTGTGATGAACATGAATTAGCTCATTTAATCCTCACGTCACCCTGCTGCAGCTGGTCTTAATTACCTCCCCATTTTACAGATGAGGGAGTGGAGGCAGAAGGGGTTAAATATCTTGCCTAAATGACAGAGCCAGGATGAGAATCCAGGCAGTCTGCTTGCCAAGTCCTTGCTCCACACCACACAGGGGTCCGAATAGTTCTCACTAGCCCTCAGGACGCAGCCTCAACTCCCTGACACGATGAGGAAGCCTTTGGTGATCAGATCTAGTCTCCTTTCCAGCCTCATTCTGGCCATTCCCTGATGCACACACTAAGTTCCAGTCCCGAGGAAACTTCTGGAAGACCCTGTCCTTTGTTGTTTCTGCCATTTGCCTTTGCCGTTCTCTACCTGGAGCTCTCATCTTTCTTGACCAACTCCTTTCTTACTCTGCAGGTTCCAGCTCAGGGTTCCAGCTTAGCAAGCTTCCCCAAAGGCTTGGGTCAGGTGCCCCCTTGGCGTCCTCCTAGGACCCTGCGCTCCCCCAAACCCTGTGTGTAGCCCACTCTAGTGGGCATGCGTGTTCACCCATCTGCAGTGGCTCCCCAACCACTCCTTCGTTTCAGCAGATATTTACCGCATGCCTCTACATGCCCAGCCTTGCAGGTGCTGGGCAGACGGCAGCGCGCAAACCAAAGTCTCCAACCATGCAGACCTGACGTTCTAATGCAGGAGACGCAAAGGAAAGAAACAAAAATATAATATAATGTCAGGGAGAACGATGGAGACAAAGGCAGAGGAGAGGGAAAGAGAGTAACGGGGTGAGGCTATATTAGCATGGTTGGGGATGGCCATCCATTCACTAAACCAACGGTCTCCAATTCTTTTTGATCATATACCCTATAATTCTTCTTTTTTTAAAACACCTTTATTGGAGTATAATTGCTTTACAATGGTGTGTTAGTTTCTGCTGTATAACAAAGTGAATCAGCTATACATATACATACATCCCCATATCTCCTCCCTCTTGCGTCTCCCTCCCACCCTCCCTATCCCACCCCTCTAGGTGGTCACAAAGCACGAGCTGATCTCCCTGTGCTATGCGGCTGCTTCCCACTAGCTATCTATTTTACGTTTGGTAGTATATATGTGTCCGTGCCACTCTCTCACTTCCTCCCAGCTTACCCTTCGCCCTCCCGGTGTCCTCAAGTCCATATGGAATCTACCCTATAATTCTTGAGGGTACCTCTCCAGTATATGAACACATATTTAATCATAGACTATCCTAATCACTGCTGTGCTACTTTCTTCTCAGTTCATTATAAAATAGACACAAAATATAGAAATACCACAAGGATGAGAAAAAAATGACGAGGAAGAGGCGTTCTGGAACGTTCCTCCTTCCTCCTGGTGCATCATCCTGCACACTCAGGCGTGTACCCTGATTTAGAGACCACCGTGCCAGAATGTCAGCTCCGCTTAGTGTTAAAAAGGAAAACTGCAAACAAAGTAACAAGGCCACTCCCTGATCCTGGTTACTTAAACGTAGCAGACACCCCAAAATAATCTGTCAGGTGACTCAGGAAATGGGGTTCAGTAGACGCTAGGTAAGTCAGCCCCAGACAGTCATTTCCTAATTCTTGGTCTCAGTTTCCCCATCTGTAAACGCAGGGTGTGGTCTAAATCCCCAAGGGCCCAGAGACCCAGGCTCAGGTTCCCTCAGCCTGAACCGCACCACTGTTCCCCGACCTAGAAGGGGGCCCATTTGGTCCTGGAGCAACACTCAACCAAGCTCTGGTGTGGGCGGGGCTTTCATTTGCTGGCCTTTTGTTGATTTTTACTGGTTTACACAGAAAGGGAAAAAAATGCAAACGAAGAAACAAAGGCACTCCATCTCTAACCCCAGCGAATTATGCAGACATTCAAGAGAGTAATGAAAACCATAAAGCATCCACTGAAATAAGAGCTCCCAATCTTCCATAATTCTTTGGTGATAAAACGCAAAACAGCAGGCCAGTGACGCCCACTCAGAAATCCCAGGTCCGTTTATTGGCGTTCAGTTCAGAGCACATTTGCTGGCGCTGAGAACCCGTTCTGTTGTTCTGCACGCTCGCTGGGGTTAAGGGCAGGTTCTTTAAGTGTCACAGGTGAATCTCAGCATCGTCAATGCCAGGGATGCCAGGGGCCTGGGAATTCTGTTGCTGCAAAGTATGTAGATGGTGGAGGTTTGCTGGATCCCTGGACTGTGGCCAGACAGTACTGTGAGGGGTTAGGGTGGATGCGAGTAAAGCCCATTGTTAGGTTCAGGAACATGGGGCTCCAAGAAATCAACTTGTCCCAGAGTTACACAGCGAGGAGTGGAGGCGAGACTTAAGGCCAAGGCTTCCTGGCAGCCTGAGCCATGAATCCTCATTCTCCTTAGAAGGCTCTGTAAGCTCAAGGCTGGGTCGGTCTTTGTCATCTCTGCCTCTCACTCCCCAGCACAAGGCTTTGCTGGTAGGAGAAGGTGACTAACATTGAGGAAGGGATGGAGGGAGATGAGAGAGGGAAATTCAGTTTATGTCTTGTCTGCCAATACTAAGAACAGTGCTAAAAACAATCGTTCACAGAGCCCTTACCTCACATCAGCTGGAGCAACCAGTGCTTTAAAAGCAATGTCTCTGCTACTCTTTCCAGCAGTCTCTGGAGAGGGTACTGTTGTAATCCCCATTGTTTAGAAGGGGAAGGGGAAATGGAGGCACAGAGAGGTTCAGTAACTTGCCCAAGGTCACTCAGCAGGTACATGGTCAACCCAGAACGTCAGCTCTGACAGCTCCGATGCTTAACCACCACCCCACCCTGCCTGCCACTGGGAGCAGAAACCGTGCTTCTTGGGTTCTTTCCGGCACCCTCTGCTACTCTGTGCTGTAAGGGTGGGAGCAGCTCTCACACCAGGTGGAGGCAGCATCTCGGTGACTCCTGGGATACCCCTGGGGAACCCCAGTGTCTGTCTACAGGGCAGGGCGTGCAGCCAAAGCCCTGTCAGGGGACATTCTCACAAGTGACAGAAGATCCACTCTCATTCCCAAAGGCAAAAGGAGCCAGCGCAGTTGTAGATTTGGGCATGAACAGTCAGGACGCAGACGAGAAAGGAAAAACAGGGAAGACAAGCCGGTGTGTGGAGCTGGAACCAGGAGGTTCAACGGATGAAGAAGCACCAAGAGAATGGGCTACATCAATTGGCCACTCACTTGCCGTGAGACCTCGGACCTCCCAGAGCTTCAGGCTCTTATCTATAAAATGGGGATAATAATAGTACCTACCTTACAGAGTTGTTATAAGGATCAAATAGTGTATATAAACTGCTTCAAGCACAGGAGATGGCATATGGGAAGTGCTCAGCCAGTAATAGTGGTGGTGGTCCAGTCATGTAACTGGTGTGTAAAGTAAGGGGAGGCAAAGGCATGAGCAGGTGAGACGTAAGAAGGTGCAGTGGCATCACCCCCCAAGCTTTAAGTGACATGAGGTTAACAGACTACGTCTGAATACAGCCAAGGCAAAGACCGTCATTAAGGAACATGCCCAAGGCTGAGTCACAGCATTTTCTGGGCAGGGACCGCGGCTGAATCATCTGATACTCCAGCCCCTGACATAGCCTTTGCAGAGTGAGCACTATACCAAGGTTTGAGAAATGTCCAAGTGGTGGGTCTCCCAAAGTCCAGGGTGAGATTATATTCCCTACTTTCTCCCTTGGCTTGGTCTCCCATGACTCCCCTCCCTGCTGCTTCATTGATCTTCTTCCCACACTTCTTGAGCATCTATGGGTGGTGGAGACCAATAGATGCTCCCACACCATCTATTGGTGTGGTACTGCTGGAAACTAGAAGAGTATTAAAAGGAGTCTGGGACAGGGCTGAAAATGAAGCAACCGGACATAAGCATTGAACAACCAGAAGGTGACCTATGCATTCCACTTGGCCACATCCCACTGCCCACCCAAAATAAGGTCTTTCCCTCTCCTGTGCGGGCTGTGTGTGAAATCTTAAAAGAGCAATTTCATTTCTGCCTCTCTTGTTCCCAGTTCTCAACAAGCATTTCCTAAGGAGACCACAGTATGGGCTCACAGTGGCTCACAGCAAAGAGTTATGCATCTCATCAGTGGACCATCACAACGCAGAACCGCAAGGAGAAACTATGCTGAGTCTTAACACTCGACGGTCCCCTCCCTCTGGTCATCGCTACCGATGAACAGTCCCAAGGCTTCAACCAGCACATGCTGGCCCTCCAAGACTCAAGACACTTCTGAGGGGATGCAGGGGGGAGTCACGTGGCAAGGTGGGTTCCCTGAGAAGCAGAAAAGCAGATGGAGTCGAGCATGTGGAGGTGTATCTGTAGGACTTAGGCGCACAGAGACAAAGCAGTGCTCTTGGGCTCGGCCCCGCGTAAGGGAAGGTGAGAAGCAAGATTGGGCAGTGGCAGAAGTTGGGCTGCGATGCGGTCTCAGCGGAGGCCTCAGCCCAGCCCACTGGGTGCTCAGAAGCTGGGGTGACCCTTCAGAGCTGTCCTGAGCTGGTGAGTGGCGGCCCAGGTTTTAGATCCCCGACATAAAACAAAAAAGAAGCAGACTCACAGTCGCTGAGTGGGGGCTGCCTACAGAAGGGACATGACTTTGGCCTAGATACTCTTTTTTTTTTTTTTAATTGAATGAAAGATTCTTTAAATTCTTTAGTGCTTTACAGTTTTCAAAAGTTTCACACGCCTGATTTCACATAATCCCATAATAACTCTTTTCTCCCCCACCCTGATATTTCCCCTCCCCACTTCCCTCTCCCCACTGGTAACCACTAGTTTCTTCTCTCTGCCTGTGAGTCCGCTTCTTTTTCATTATATTCACCAGTTTGTTGTATTTTTTAGATTCCACATATAAGTGATACCATGCAGGCCCAGATACTCTTCTGAACAGAGGCAATTTCCGAAGGCGGCTGCAAGCCCAGGGCTGTACCAGCAGCACTTCAAACGGCGAGGAGTGGCCTTCAGTCCTGAAGGGGTCCCCCGTAGCACACCTCTAGTCCGAGAGCCCTAGGGACAGCCACTGACTCTTTTTCCCCATTGAAGAGCAGAACAGGGCAGTGGTTGAGATGTTGAGCTCTGGAATCAGACAGGCTTGGGCTCCAGTGGAGAACCTGCACGTTACACCTCTAAGCCCCTCACCTGTAAAAGGGGGCCACTAATAAGATCTCCACATTCAGCTGCTGTAGGACTGGACAAGACAACACACGTGCCTGAATACAGTAATCACTCCATAAAAGGCAACTCTGGTCATTGTTACAAGCCCACAATGGAGGCAGACGCTGCTTACTTCAGGGCACAGCAGTCGTGTATTTCTCAGTCTCACAGGGTCTGCAGCATATGTGCAAATCCATCAGAAATGTATTCAGGGCCTACAATTATATACAGGGAACAATTCTAGGTCCCAGGAGTACTGTAGTGACCCACGGAGAAAGCCTGGCCCTCGTGGCGTTGAGTGGAACAAAAGAACCAATACAGTAAGTCCCCTACACGTGAACGAGTTCCGTTCTGAGAGCATGTTCGTAAGTCCAACAATGTTAGCCTAGGTACCCAACTATAACCCAACAGTTATATAGTCCTGTACTGTAATAGGTTTATAATACCCTTCACACAAATAATACATAAAAAAACAAGCAAACACAAAAAATAAAGAAAACTTTTTTTTTTGCGGTACGCGGGCCTCTCACTGCCACGGCCCCTCCCGCTGTGGAGCACAGGCTCCGGACGCGCAGGCCCAGCGGCCATGGCCCATGGGCCCAGCCACTCCGCGGCACGTGGGATCCTCTCGGACCGGGGCACGAACCCGCGTCCCCTGCATCGGCAGGCGGACTCCCAACCACTGTGCCACCAGGGAAGCCCAAGAAAACATTTTGAATCTTACAGTACAGTCCCTTGAAAAGTACAGTACAAGAGCTGGCATACAGGGGCTGGCATCGAGTGAACAGGGAAGAAGAGTGACTGACCGGAGGAGGGAGAGGAGGTGGGAGATGGTAGAGCTGAAGGATCGTCAGCAATAGGAGACAGAGGGCGAGCTGCAATTCCACTCACGCCTGATGTGGATGGCACAGGTTCTGGTTCCTTGCTGGATTCAATTCTATCCACCCTCTTGAAAAAATGACCCAGTGATGTCTGGGTAGTAGCTCTTTTTCTCGTCATAGATGACACAGTAGCACTGGATTGCATTCTGAACGGCTGCTGCAACCTTCGCTCACCGTTCTATGTTCAGATCCTGTGCCTCAAAAACTAACAGTGCCTCGTCAAATAAAGAAAATCCCCTCGCCATTCCCTGCGTCGTGAATCTCTTCAGTTCTTCAGTTACCTCTTCCTCTTGTCTCTCTTGGCGCTTCTTAGCAGTACCAGCTACATCACCGCTGCTTTTACGCTTGCTTCTGGACATCCTGGGCTTGAAATAAAGATACTGTGCTCCTGTACTCTATACAGAGCTGTAAAGTACACAGAAGCACAACCACTTGTAGAGGATGCACACATGTGACAATGTACGCCAGACACGTGAACTAACTTATGTGACTGGACATGTGAACGCACGTTCGCATCTTTGAACGTTTGCAACTTGAAGGTTCATACGTAGGGGACTTACTGTATGTTTGTAACACAGGCCCTAAGAAGGAACACATAGCCAGGCAAGAGGACAGAGGGGGCTGGCTGGGGGCGGAATGGTGGGGAAGGGGAGGGCTGTTTTGGACAGAATGATCAGGGAAGCATCTCAGGCAGTGAGCAAACTCCAGACGGAAGTGAGGAAGGGAGACGCAGGGTGTCTGAGGGACGCCTTCCTGGTGGTTGGGAGCTGCCTGTCATATTCGGGGAATGTCAAAAAGGGCCCCCGGGGCTCGGAAAACCATAAACAAGGGGGAGGGCCCTGGGGCTGAAGAGGCAGCCCGGCTGGACCATACAGAGCCTCAGGCCGGGTGAGAACTCTGGCTCCTCCTCCAAGGGTGATGGGAAGGAAGCCCCTGGCAAGTTTTTGAGCAGGAGAGGAACCCTGCTGGGGTGCATGGGATTCCAGGACACAAGAGAAGTCCCATAACTAAAAATCACCCGTCAGTGGAGGAAGAAGGGAGAGGATCCCAGATCCCAGAGCAGTAAGAAGTCTCCTGAGAGCATCTGGCCCAGCTCCTTGCCTTCCAGCAACTAAGGGATGAATATTGCCATGTTGTGGAGGAGTAATCTGAGCCCAGAGACGTCAAGAGATCTGCCGAGGGTTCTGTGGCCAGTGAGAGGCAGAACGGGGGCCAGGACTGTCTCTTCTCCTCTGGAAGTGCTCCGCCAGCCAGCCCACGCTGAGGACCGAACGGGTTTTGGTTTTTGTTGCTGTTGCTGTTCTGTTCTAAGGCAAGCCCTAACACTAACGTAAGCTGTAAAAAGAAACATTTCAGGGAGGTTCCTCAGTCACAGCAGCTGAGGTGCCAGTGAAATGGTTTCTCTGTGGCCTCTGACCAGACACTCTCTGTTCTAAACATGGGAGGAGGCAAAAAAGACTTAACCTTTCCCCAGAGCTGCCTGCTTCCTCCATCCGTGGGTCCAGCCCACGACCCAAGAGAGAAAACAGCCCAACTCTCAGGTGAGTGTGGCTACCAGAGAGTCTCCAATGTATGAAATAATCAGACAATTCACCACGGAGGGGCTCTGCTCCTAACTGTTCCAGCTGAGTGGTGCCTGCAGAAAAAAGCATGAGAAGATTCAGGGCCATAAGCCATGAAGCCGCTAGTTTGAGTCCCTCTTACTCTGCCAGGGCCCAGAAAGCAAACGCGCCCCTGAGGTTCACTTTCTGTACATAAAGCATCACTTGCAAGCAAGGCAGCCGAGAATCCCTGTCCCAGCAGAATGGGAGGGGCTACCACGTCAGGGACCCGGAACACAGCAGCTCCTGTGGAGAAGGCCAGGAGGAAGGAGAGCACTGAGGAAAAGTCCACCCGCCAACACACCCCCCTCTCCCCGCCCAGCCCACCCACGTGCAAAGGTTTGAAAGCCCAGTCTTGGGCTCAGGGTGGGGAGGGTCCCAGCCCTGGAGGGCGAGGAGCAGGGAAATGATGTGAGGATGCGCGCAAGGCCTCGGAATCTACCCCGGGCAGGGCAGAAATCATTCGCAGCTCCAGGAGGGGCCTGACAGGTGCGCGCAGCAGGGGAAGGAAATGTAGGTTAGGCATCTAGGGCAGTTCTGAAGCTGGGGCTTGTCTGTCGGGAAGTCAGGCAGCGGGCCGTAAGCGACAGGAAGTAGAATGCGCAAAGGACCAAGCGGGACTCAAAGCTTCCGATTTGGAAAAGGAGCAGAGGGGGAAGAATAAAGAATTGCTCTGATGAAGCAGGGGGAGGGGTGCTGGGGAGGCAGGCTGAGCAGAGGCAGAGTTGCCAGCAGCCCCTCCCCTGCCCACGCCCACAGACACCGGGGCTAAGTGGTACAGGAGCCGAGCATCCCTTCCTACCGTGGAGACACACGGAGACCCGAGGCCAGGCTGCTGCCCAGGACACTCACTAATAATTCACTAGGGCTTCCCTGGTGGCACAGTGGTTGAGAGTCCGCCTGCCGATGCAGGGGACACGGGTTCGTGCCCCGGTCTGGGAAGATCCCACATGCCGCGGAGCGGGTGGGCCCATGAGCCATGGCCGCTGAGCCTGCGCGTCCGGAGCCTGTGATCCGCAACGGGAGAGGCCACAACAGTGAGAGGCCCGCATACCACAAAAAAATAATAAAAAAATAAAAATAATAATAATTCACTAAAAGTCCTCTCTGCCAGAATATCTCCCTCCCGCGTATCCTGAGCTCCCTGCATAAACTCCACTCCAGCATTTATCCTGTCTGACTTTTATCTGCTGAGTCGTGCACTCAATTCTTCCACAAATATTTATTGAGCGTGAATAAGGCTCTGGGCTGGGGGCTGTGAAGGAGGCTGAGTTACAAGGTCATCTCTCTCTCAAGGAGGTACAGCCCAGGCACCTGGGATCCAAAGTCCAGCTCCAAGACTTCCTAACTGTGTGACCTTGAAGAAATTCCTCCAGCTGTCTCAATTTCAGTTCTTTTTCTGTAGAATGGAGGGGCTTGGAGGTGGGGATATGGAGTGATAAGCCTAAAGGGCAAATAGGGGTCAGGTCAGGGCCATTGCACAACATCATAATTGCCATTTATTGAGCACCTACTAGTAAGTGTCCAGAACTGTTTCAGTTGCTTTATGGATATTATTCCTAAACCCTACCATCACCCCACAAAGTGGGAATTGCTCCGCCTGCACACAGACGCAATGGTAAATGGGAGTGATCTTGCACGGTGCTTGGCACATGGTAGGAGTGTGAATAAATGCTGAATTAATTCATTCTCTAGACACATACTCATGTTTACTATGTGCGACATGTTTCTAGGCCAGTGGTTCTCAACCAGAGGTGATTTTGTCCCTTTTATTTGCTGGGTTGTGCACTTAATTCTTCCACAAATATTTATTGAGCATGAAGAAGGCACCGGGCTGGGAGCTGTGAAGGATGCTGAGTTACAAGATCATCCCTTTCTCAAGCACGTACAGCCCAGGCACCTGGAATCCAAAGTCATGACTTGGAGGGGGCAGTGCTACTGGCATCTAGTGGGTAGAGGCCAGGAATGCTGCTCAACATCTCACAAAGCATAGGGCGGCCCCCCGACAACAGGGAACTATCTGGTCCAAAGTGTCAGTAGTGCTGAGGCTGAGAAACTCTGCTCCAGGCCCTGGGGATCCAGTGGTGCACCAAACAGGCCAGTGTTCCTGGAGCTCACATCCCAGAACAGTGGACAGAAAATGGGGTCTGTCGGTACAAAGCGCTAAGGAGAAAAACACAGTAGGACAGGAGGGAAGAGTGACACGTTCACCAGGGACAAAGGGGACATTGAGGAGAGACCAGAGGGGAATGAGGAGTGAACCAATAGCTGCCTGGTGTGATGGGCAAAAGCCCCGGGTAGGACACACGAGCGTCCTCAGGTGAAGCAGGAGGCCCGCGAGCCGGGAGTGAGTGGTCGGACGTGGACGTGAGGTCAGAAAGTGACTGGGACAATTTATTTAGTTGTGTGGATATCTTCTGGCCCCCAGGGGTGGTGCACTCCTTGAGGACAGAGGTCATGCCCTTGTATGCAACCTCTCAGTGCCACACACTTGCTGGAAACAAGCTGAGGAAGACGCCAAGCTGAATTGTATTTTGGCTCAGGGAAGGCAGTTTCCTGTATTATGAAATTTGCATAAGACAAATTGCCCCTACTTTGTTCTGGTTTGGGCAGGAAATGAGTTTAAATGTGCTTTTAGTTTTCATTGTGTGATTGCTGGTTGGCTTTCATTCATTTCAGGAGAGAGAATATAATGATAAGTATCACTGAGGAGGGAGTCACAAGCCCCAGAGCTGGTTGTGAATAGAATTTCTGCACTGTCCTCTTAGTCCTAATGAGAAGACGTATCTATCTATTCACTGATCCAACAAGTAGTTATTGGAGATAACCTCAGGGCAGAGCTGGGGTAATGCAACAATGAATCACGCACAGATTCTTCTCTCCAGCAACTTATGGGGTAGTAGAAAAGTTAAAATGTATATCTAATTAATAATATAAGGTACAAAGTACCAGTTGAAGAGAAGTAACAAAGAACTATGAAGAACAGATGACTACATATCAGGCTGGATAGCATAAGCTTTCATCTCACTTGCCAACTGATCAACAGAGGTGCCTAGAGCAGTGTTAAGAAGACTTCTGATATCCTATATGAACTCAGTGAGAAAAAGTGCTGTGCAATTACTTGGGTCTGCTATGAACAAGGAAGCCAGGTGGCAGACATTCCAAGTATTTTTTGTCATCCAAGCTTAAGTGGAGACCGAATAAGTGGAAATGTAGCTTTAAAAGTGAATTATGTCCTTCCTTTTCATGATTAACATAGAAATATAATTAATATGCTACACTACTGAAGTGGAAATAGAGGAGCATAAAAAACTCAATTTCATAACATTGAGTGTACATTTATTTACCTCTTCAACTCTAGGAGTATTTAAGAAATAGGAGAGAGAGCAAGGAATTCTCTGCTACTAAATGATTAATTACAAGTAAGAATCAGCCAAGGTGTCACCACTTAAAATCAGGGGGCCGAGCTCTGGACAGAGGATCCCTCCCCAGACACCTCACCCTCCCACCTCTTCTCCCCAGAGCTCCACAGGAGGCCGTATTGAGGAGTCTGGCAGGAAAGCAGTGAAATCTCTTCTGAGAACTGGATTTGCCAGTCAAATCCTTCCCTCCCAGGGCCTGGAGAGACAGGACAAGATACCCTGCTACTGCCTGGTCCTTCACAAACTTGCTCAGCATCAGGTTTGGGGCCAACTTCCCAAGTCTCCTATCTCTGGGATTCTGTCCACTGCCCTTTTTTCAGGCTGTTTCAAGAACAGCAGCCCAGGGCTTCCCTGGTGGCACAGTGGTTGAGAGTCTGCCTGCCGATGCAGGGGACACGGGTTCATGCCCTGGAGCGGCTAGGCCCGTGAGCTCCGCACAGCAGCGCAGAGATGGGATTGAGTCTGATTCTGACACAACAAAGCTCCAGAATGATATTCCCACTTGCTAGGCAAGCTGGGACTGAGCCAAAGGCAGCACACGGGTCTCAGGATCCAGAGAGAGATGGAATTGCTTTATTAATATTGCAAAGTGAAAGGGGAAAGAGAGTGTTCTGGCTCTGCTGTGCCAGCGGTACTTCAAAACACAATGGGAAAAAACACACACACACACAATGGGAAGGGAGGGGAGAGAAGGGTCAGGGGGATCCCCCAGAGGCACGCCCTTCGCCCTCCAAGCGCAGCCGTGCTGGGAGGAGGCAGTCGCCCTTGCTGGCCAGTGCGCCAAGTGAAGAGGAACCATGTGTCCTCTCACCTAGAGGGACAGCCCTCCAAAGCTCAGGAAAGAAGGGGACAGAACAGAGCCGCAACCAAGGGATCAAAAGCTTAAATCACAAAAGTTTTTTCAAAAAGTCCTTTTTTGAAAGGCAGCCAAAAAAAAGTGCCTTCACAGAGCCAGCTCTGTGCCACCTTTAAACCAAACTATTTCCAGAGGCACAGGCTGAGCGGCCCACAGCCTGGTTGTGAAGTCGTTGGTGCTGCTCTCAAACCTGTGGCCCAGAGACCCTGCTTTATTTTGTTTCTATTTTTATTTTCATTTCAGGAGAAAGGGCTGAGAGGGGCAGGGGAGCCAAGCAGAAATACTACGTATTCCTGAAGCCCACGTGCAGAAATGGCCCGGCAAGACGAGCATTCGGATGATTCATTCCACGGGCCCAGCCAAGCATCTGCCATGTTTCAGGCCCTCGTCTCAGAGCCTCATGGGGCTGGACAGAGCAGGTGCTCTGTGGAGGCCTTGGCGGTGCCCACAGACGTGCTGATGGAAAGGCCAGCGGAAGCTTTCACAAGCCCACTTGGGACAACATGGGACAACCGGAAATAATTGAGTGGAAGTCATGGATTAGCATGTGGGGGCAAGAGGCAATGACATTGGGGGGATTGAGGGTAACATGCTCCCCCATTTATACCCACACCTTGGTGAGGCCTGGGGATATAGCTCAGAGCACCCTTAAGGCACTGTCTGAGATGAATGGATAAAGAGGATGTGGTACATATATACAATGGAATACTACTTAGCCATGAAAAAGAATGAAATAATGCCATTTGCAGCAACATGGATGGACCTAGACAGTATCGTACTAAGTGAAGTAAGTTAAACACTTACAGAGAAAGACAAATACCATATGATATCACTTATACATGGAATCTAAAAAAATGATACAAATGAACTTATTTACAAAACAGAAATAGACCCACAGACATAGAAAACAAACTTATAGTTACCAAAGGGGATAGCAGGTGGAGGGATAAATTAGGAGTTTGGGATTAACAGATACACATTACTGTATATAAAATAAACAACAAGGACCTACTGTATAGCACAGGGAACTATATTCAATATCTTGTAATAACCTATAATGGAAAAGAATCTGAAAAAGAATATATGTATGTGTATATATATGTATATTATACATACGTATACACACATAATAAAACTAAATCACTTTGCTGTACACCTGAAACTAACACAACATTATAAATCAACTATATTTCAATTAAAAAAAATTTTTAAGTCATTGATGATGATGATCTGAGGGGAAATAACATTTATTGAGTGTTATGCATTCGTATACATTATAGCTTTTCATTCTTACAATAATCCTAGGAGGTGCATATTATCCTCCCTGTTTTACAGATGAAGAAATGGAGGCTCAGAGGGGTTGCTCAAGTTCACGTGGCTGGGAAGTGGTGGAGCCAGGGCTGAGGGCAGGTTTATCTGACCCCAAGAACCCTGCTGCTTTCGTTATGCCTCACCACCTCTCAGCATTACAGGAAATTGTCAAGGCTCCCTTGCTCAGGACACAACATACAAATTGTGCAAAACAAAAACCTCATTCTTCTTTAGTTTTCAAATGGTAAGGTTCAGAGATCTCAGAAGAGAATAAAAAGCTCAGAAACAAACCCATGCACACAAGAACCTGATTTATGATAAAGTTGCTTCTTATATCAATGGAGAAAGGACCGACTCTTTAATAATGTTGAGAAAACTGACTCACTAAATGGATTTGGATACCTCCCATACCCCACATATATAAAGGTAGACTCCAAATGAATAAAAAACATAGATGTGGAGAAAGAAATCTATAAGGTAATAGAAGAAAGTGTGAGAGACTATATTCATGGACTTAGGGTATGGGGGAACCTCTTAAACAAGATTCCCAAAGCACAATCCATAAAGCAAAAAAAAAAAAAAAAGATGGATTTGATTACGTCAAAATGAAGGGCTTCCGTTCAACAAAAGGCACTATGGACAAAGTTAACAGAGAAGTGGCATAGTATAAAAAGATATAGATTTTTCAACATCTACACCCAACAAACGATTAACATTCAGCTACTCAAGAAACACCAATAAATCAACAGGAAACAACAGAACAATGGTCTGTGAATATGAATAGGCAGTACAAAAAAGTGGAAACTAGAATTCTAGCTTGCTCAACAGATATATAGAAAATGCTCAAATTCATGGTAATGAGAGAAATGAAAATGAAAGCAATGACGAGACTCCTCATTACACCCAACAGATTGGCAAAATTAGAATGTTTAATACTGAATGTTGGAGAGGGTATGGGTAAATGGGAACCCACACACCACTGGTGGGAGTCTAGATTGGTGTGACCATTCTAGAGACTCATCTGGCAATGATTATTGAAACCAAGTGCATATAAACCCTATCACTAAAAACACACACACTTGGGGATAGAGCTCAGAGAGATGCCTGCACAGGTTTATAAGGGGACAAGCAAAGGGTATTTGTGATAGCACTGCTTGTGGTGATGGGGAATTGGAAGCAACTTGTTGCCTATGGCTAAAGAATGGATAAACGCAAAATATGGTGGGCACCTACTTTGTGGTAGTTATCAGCACCTTTCACCAATTATTTCCAGTTTTCCTCCTTCTAGGTTCATGGTAGGATTATACTTCCCATCCCTTATGAAACTGGGAACGGCCATGTGACTTGTTGTGGCCACCTGTGGACCAGTGTGCTATTTGCTACCTTCTGGACAGAGTCTTTACAAGCCAGTGTTATTTGCCACTTTCTCCTCTCCCTGCCATGGCGAATGGTGGAGGCTCCATCAGCCTATGACCTGAGTGAGATGTGAAGCCTGATGGACATGTAGTATGGCCAAGCAGTAAACCTTTATCATTTTAAGCCATTAAGAATTTGGTGTTGTTACTGTACCATAACATAGCCTACCTTGATTGATACAACGATGCAGCTGTTAGAAGCAATAAACTAGATGTACAGCCAACAACATGGATAGATCTTAAAACCTTAGTGAGAACATGGATGAAAATGGTAAGAACAGAAACAAGGTCCTTGACAGAATATCCTTTCTATAAATCATTAATACACACACACAAAACAATACTGTACTTTTTCGGACACACGCCCTTTTGAGGGCATATATTAGACACCTTACATGGGTACCTATAGGGGAGTGGGGATCACAAATGAAGACAAAAAAATTAAGAACTAAAACAAGACAGAACTTTGCATTGATCAAAATGAAACTTCCATAAACTTATGAGTATGAATTACTCAACTCTCCATTATATCTGAGATCAAAGGAGAAAAGGCAAGGGGAAGAGGTGTACATAACTTTCCTTATTTAATTTCTGTATGCATTTTATGCCAATCAGTCTTCATGCCAATGAGACTTGAAAGCACGGAGTTTCCCTTTCCCCACCAAGTTTTAATTGACCCAGACAGACTTTCACTTCACAACCTCCACAGTTACTACGCTTCCTTGGTACAAAGATTACAGCCACGGCAGCTACTGCCAATACCTCATTTCACCGTGATCTAAGGAAAGGCGCCCCTGTGAGGGAACAGAGCAGCAAACAAGCGGAATGGAGAAGCAAGACCCGAATGGCACAAGTCGATGGCTTTGATGGGCTCCATCCCCCTCTTGTAGGGAGTGATCCCGGCTCCTGAGAGGATCTCAGCTGAGAACAAATGGTCAGCCAGTGGGTAAGCCAGCAAGTCATGCTCAGGTGCGCACCGGCAGGAGATGATGCAAGACTTTCAGCCTGAATTTGCTGGGTCCCAAGAGGAAGTGGGGTTCAGGAGTAGGCTGGCTTGGAAATCCACTATGTAGACACATTACAGCAGTGACTGTGCAACAAACACAGCTCAGCCCAAACAGTTCACCGGAGAAGGTCCCTGCCATCGTTTCTTTCCTTGGAGTACTGTAAAGAAGCTGGGCTTGGAGTCAGGCAGACCTGAGTCTGAATTCAGGGGGTGCCCCAGAAAGAAGCTGTAAGTCTCTGTACCAGACTGTTGGCTCTCTGGGGGCAGGGACCAGGGATTACTTGACTTAACATCCCTAGCACCTCATCAAATGTCTATTGAATGAATAAGGTAATGAATGAGCAAATGAGTTAACTGATTAACAAATTAATTTTTCTTCCAACATCTCTAGTTTACACATCTTCTTTCCCCCTAGGCATCCAATTAACTCAGGACATTGCAGGTATTTATCTCTATGCCTAGCACTGTGTCAGGCACACAGCAGAAGCTTATAAATATTTGCCGAATTGAACTGAACTGTTTGTATGCTTCTTATTCATTTTCTTTTAGAAACCACCAACTTAGATAAATGCATTCATTTTATTTGAGGCACCCCCCCCCACAGAATGTAAATAATAGTAATTCCTTTCAATTGTCAAACATGTGATACAAGGTTCTTCACTATCAAGATTAATCCTTATATCAACACTCTTTTATTATGCTTTTTATATAGATAAGTAGGGTAAAGCTCAAAGAGGGTAAGTAATCAACCCACAGTTTTCTGGAATGTCAGCTAATCAATGTGGAAGAAATAATAGAACTAGAAAAATCACCCTTTTGCAATCTTCAGCGTAATCATTGACTCAGGTCAGGATCATCAACAGAGGCTAAGACTTCTGGGAGGAAAACTGTTGGAGAACAGGATATTCACATGCTCTCAAAATATCACTCACAGATTAATAGTTACAAAGGGAAATGTGTCTTTACAGTGGCGAGCTCTTGCTGTCGCTACCTTTAGCCAAGAAATCAAACTTAATGTCTCCAACTGTGGGATAACCCGATGCTATGTGCTCCCAAAGGGATGTATTAACAAATACAAAGCAACACCTGTGGGTATTCCTGCCAAACGTGTTTCACATTACTATAACCACGAGGAAACCATCAGACAAATCCAGAATGTGAGACCCTCTACAAGACACGCGGTCTGTTCTTCCTCAAAAACAGCATCATGAAGGAACTTCCCTGGAGGTCCAGAGGTTAAGACTCCGCGCTTCCACTGCAGGGCGTGCAGGTTCAATCCCTGGTCGAGGAACTAAGAGCCCGCATGCTGTGTGGTGTGGCCAAAAAGTAAAAAAAAAAAAAAAAAAAAAAAAGTGTCATGAAAACATAAAAAGGCAGGGGAGGTGTTTTAGGTTTAAAGAGACTAAAGAGATCTCGCAATCAAATGTAATACGTTGCTTCCTAGATTTGTTAAAAATTATAAAAATCATTCTTGGGCCATTTCAGGAAAATTAAATAAAGACTGAATAGCAGATGACATAACTGAATGAATAATTTTCATTCAGTGTGAATAATGAATAAATAATTTTCTGAGGCATGATAATATTGTATTAATGTTAAATCTCTTGATTGCGGTAATGGTTTTGTAATTATGTAGGAGAATATCCATGTCGTGAGGAAAAGCAGCTGAAGCATATGCAGTGAAGATGAGGGATAAAGTGTCATGATACCTCAAACTTACTTTTAAATGGTTCGGCAAAAGAGAAATGTGTGTGCGTGTGTATGTGTAAAGAAAGAGAAAGGGAGGGGAGCATACAAATGGGACAAAATGCTAACAGTTTGTGAATCAAGCTAAAGATAAGGGGTATACAGGTATTTACTGTACTAGTCCTTCAACTTTTCTGTAGGTTTGAAAATTTTCAATTAAAAAAAAGTTGGGAGGAAAACATAGGTGTTGTGATTTTAAGGCCAAGGATAACGTGGGATACTGACCCACCCCTATAGGTGGCTATTGGTGTACAAGCAACATTCCTCCTCCCTGTCCCCAGGACTATCATCAGATCCCTTTCTAGCCAGAAAGAATAATCATTCAGATATAGGGGGTTGCATTCCTTCTCAGAATCTTTTCTGTTGATAGGGTACCAATATATACTCAAAATGGATTATAAAATGAAGTTTCTTTTCCACCCCATTTTCGTTCTAATAGTAAAACACATTTGTTAAATGTCCCAATTAAACATTGAAGGAAAGGCCATACTTCACTGTTTAAGCTGCATTTTCACTAATTTGGTCACTAGTTAAAGGTTTAAGAGAGATGGCAGCTGTCAGGCATGAATGCTGCCCTCCTCCCTGCCCTCTCCCCAGCAGGCATGACTAATCAATCACTGAACCTTTTCTGCAGCCTCAAATGGTACCCTGCAGAGTTTCCTGGTGGTAAGTTTTTCCTTTTTTACTTTCATTTTCTTTCTTTTTTAAAAAAAAAAATTAGATGAGAAGGAAAATATTCACTCTTCTCTTCTCAGGAGACTCATTATATCCAAAGGGCTTATGTAAGATGTGTTCTCTGGAAAATCGCTGTTTTCAAGGTCCCTGATTTCCTCCCGTAATTATTCATTCAATAAGCATCTGTTAACTGCCTACTGTGTGCTAGTGTCTGGGGTGCCAAGATGAATGAGATCCAGTTCCCCTCCAGAAGGCTCACTGAAGGATACTGACCAGATGTTTAAGTAGGGCACAAAGCAAGGAGTGGCCGACTGGCTGGGAAGGGGAGGAAAGGGCTTCAGAGAAGCGGGGAACATTCTCAGAAGCCTTCTAGAAGACACAGTGTGGAAAGGTGCTGGTGGTAGGAATGTTATCAGGGATGTGTGATGTGTTCTCACGTTACATGATCCTCACTCTGGCTTCATCAGCTCCCATGGGTACCCGTGGGCACCTCAGCCAACTACTGGTCAGTCTTAGTGTGAGGTGGTCGCTGGCTGCCAGTATTCTTTCAAAGGCAGTCGAATTCCATGAATGCCGCCCATTTGTGAGTGAAATATAACCTTTCACTTTGTGCTGGGTCAATTCACTGCAGCAGGTGGAACGGGCAGCTGTCTGGTGAGATGTGTGCGGTGCCAAGCTGGACCCACCCAATGTCGTGAAACATCTCCCTCCCTGATGTTTGCAACTCCATCCCATTGTGGGAAGAGCACTGTAGTAAGAGGACATGATGGGACGGAGGAAGGTGATGGAAAACAACATCTACTGAGCAGCTGCTATGCACCCACACTGGTAAATGTTTACATCAGCTCGTTTACCCCTCAGCAACCTTGAGAGGCAGGGAAGAGTTGCAGATGTCCCAAATGGCTCTCCTACAGCTAGATCAGGATCACAGTCTGACACAATTATGAAGCAGGTGGAGAGAAGAGGAAAAAAAATATTTTTTGGTGTTCACTTTGTGTATTAAGTGTCCACGTATGTGATCTAAAAAGCTCTAAACTGTTAGTGTTATTATTCCCATTTTGCAGATGAGCAAGCTGAGGGTTCAGGAAATTGTTAATCTGTGTCCTGTATTACCTCTGTGAACTTCTTTCCTGTAAACATCTTTGCTGCCAACATTTTTGCCACCAACATTTTCACTGCATAACTAATTGGCTGTAAGGTAATTTTGCCATAAAAGATAAAATAATGAAAAATAAACCAATGAAAAATAAAAGACAGATATTAAAAAGGACATAATGAAAAATGAATAACAAAATTAGAAAGACGACCCCATTTAACTGGGAAGTCACTGAGTCCAGGAAAGGTTAAATCACCTTGTCAAGATTACATTCAGTAGGT
The DNA here is from genome assembly GCF_059928025.1 of Delphinapterus leucas. Classification (NCBI taxonomy): domain Eukaryota; kingdom Metazoa; phylum Chordata; class Mammalia; order Artiodactyla; family Monodontidae; genus Delphinapterus; species Delphinapterus leucas. The sequence continues at coordinate 87,555,260 of NC_143139.1, read as the reverse complement.
GTTAGTTCTGGGATTCAAATACAAGTCCACCTGATGCTAAGCCCACATTCTCAAACACAACTAATGCTACCTTTCAAATATGTGCTACCTACTAAGTGACAGGACACTAAAGCAACCACTGTGTCAGTAGCTACACCCACTACCTCCCAGGGGAGTCTATTTGGGCCTCTTTGAATATGTAGAAGTTATTCCTTAGACCAAATCTAAAAAGAAAGAAAAAACAGCCTCGGGACTTCCCTGGTGGTACAGTGGTTAAGAATCCACCTGCCAATGCAGGGGACACGGGTTCGAGCCCTGGTCTGGGAATATCTCACATGCCACAGAGCAACTAAGCCCATGCACCACAACTACTGAGCCTGTTCTCTAGAGCCTGCAAGCCACAACTACTGAGCCTGCATGCCACAACTACTGAAGTCCGTGCACCTAGAGCCCATGCTCCGCAACAAGAGAAGCCACCGCGATGAGAAGCCCATGCACCGCAACGAAGAGTAGCCCCCGCTCACTACAACTAGAGAAAGCCCGCCCGCAGCAACAAAGACCCAATGCAGCTGAAAATAAATAAATAAATAAATATATATATTTATTTTTTTAAAAAAGAAAAAACAGCCTCAATGGAAATTAAAATTATATTTTGGCAGTGCTAACCATTAGCAATGACAGCTTACTCTTATTTCATGCTTATTTCTAACAAGCGCTATGCACATGGTGGTGGACATACCGCTGCTCACCCATGTCCCTGGTTTCCCTCTGCTTCTAGGCCCTTTCTGCCACCTTGAATTTATGTATCACCATGCAGTTTGCTTTCCCCAATGAAACACAAGCAGAAATGATTTGTGCCACTGCCTGTCAAAACCTTTGAGAGCCAGTACATAATTCCCCATCTGTCTTCACTGTAGCAAGCACGGAAGCATGTTGATATGAAGGGGCTGTAAAACTGAAGCGGCCTAGAATATGTTGAGCCAACACATGGCCAGCAACTGCACTGAGAATCATCCAGATCTTTGGAGGACTCTGCAGGAGTGAGAAATACACTTTGGTAGCATCAAACTTCTGAGATTTGAGATTTGTTACTGCAGCATAACCTAGCCCATCTTGACTATCTTGAATCCTTGTAACAACTATGATGGGGGTGCTGTTGCTATGCCCAATTTATAGACAAGAAACTAAAGCACAGAGAAGTTAGGTCACTTGCCAAAGATCACACAGCTAATAAAAGGTAGAGCAACTGTGAACCTCAAGAATGGAAACTCCAGAATCTATGTTCTTAGTCAGTACCCTACATTTCCTCACTAACATTTTTACCAGTCAGATATACTAATGCATAAAGATCAAGGTCTATAAGTTTCTTGGTAAATCTTAGCCAATGTTTAAAGAACAAAGGAATTATAAGAACATATAATTAAAGAAACACCAAAATTGCTTGCTTTAAAAAAGAAGAAGAAGAAGAAAAAAAGCCTAGCTTCTGCTTGTAAAGCAATTAAAACCAAAAATGGGTTGCAACAGAGGTGACTGTTCTTTAGGGAATTGCCTGGAACAATTGTAAGCCACTTAAAGAAAAACTCAGTTTCTCTTTCTTTACCCAATTCCTTAGAGTTTACCCTAAAGGGCAATAGATACAATTAAAAGTATAATTAGTGTTCTCAGCCCATCCCCCCAAATTACATGTTTTCTTTCTGATTGAAAAAACTTTTTCTTTAACAGATTCATTATTTTCTCCCTAAATCCAAGCAAATCCTTAATGAATTGCTGAGATCCTTAAGATAAAATGGAATCATCAGAAACCTCACATCGTGAACTTGAATGTGTCTCTGAGTCCTCTGTGAAAAAGGACACTTGTCAAGGTCCTCTCTGTCCTGTGCGGTCCAACATAATCGCCGCTCGTCATAATTCAGGACGCTTGGTTAAGTGGTTCTATCAAAAGCAATTAATGAATTCCATGGGAACAGGGCTGGTCAGAAGGCCTGCCAGTGAGGGGCATGCCTTTTCAACCTGGGGACACTCACAGGCTGGCAGGTCTGGCTCTTAGCTCACTCTTCCTCTAAGTTTAGGGGTTGTCAACCTTTCAAAAGTCAGGTGATGCTGATGGTGGGAAGCAGATTCCTAATGACTGGTCTCTGGAGTCGCACTGTCTGGGTTCAAATCCCAGCTCCCCCTCCCCCTCAGCTAGAAGACTGGGGACATCTTACTTAATTCTCTAAGCCTGTTTCCTCATTTACAAGATAGACATGGCCAGAATGGCTATTTCATTGTTAGAAGGATCGAAGGAGAAGATGCATGCACAAAGCCTAGCATAGTACTCAATACAAATGAGCTATCATTTTTATAACTATTACTAGAGAACGGTTATTGCCCTCCCTTGCTCTTTTCCTGCCATGTGGAGGGACATCCATTTGTATAACAGTCTTGGCTTTTCTTTAAGCTTCTTTAGGCTCTTACTCCTTCCCTGGGGAGGTGGAATGACTCATCCTGTTAGTGAGTGTGGGAGGAGGTGCTGGGCAGGCCTCGCTTAGCTCCTCCTACCTTCTCCCGGGAAGCCAGCTGCCTACAGGAAGGGAGTGGTCCTCTGAGCTTCTGCTCTGCCATAGTTTTCCAGGGTGAGGTCTGCAGTCTTCCAGCACAGCCCATGAGTAGGTAGGTGCTCACCTCTGATGAGTGGCAGGGTCCAGTATTAGAAAGCCAATCGTAGCTGCACATCTAAGCCACGTTCTCCTAACTAGTCTTTATTAATAATAAAAGCAGCATTTTCACCTCCATCTACCTGATCTCTCCCGTGTCTACCTCAGTTATATGAGAACTGGTGTAGAGAAATAAGTGCTGTTTATTGGATTGCCTCCAACCTCGATTATGGTCACTGCAATCTTTCTGGTGGGCATTCAAGGCCTTTTATGAGCTGGCTGGTCGGATCCAGCAATCCCACATTTAGAAATTTAACCTTAGCACACAAGCAATCCCATGTGAAAGTTATATTACAGGGCAATTCACGACAGAGCTGATTATAGAATCAAAAAATGGGAAACAACCTAAATGTCCAACATTGGGGAACTGACTGTGAGATAGCACATCATACAGCCATTTAAAGCGATGCTACCAAACAGTATGTAACAGCATGTAAAGATGTTCATAATCTAAGTGAACAAAGCAAGTACAGAACAATATGTACGAGATGATTCTATTTTGTAAGGAAAACATGAAATGCGTAGAAACGTTTGGAAAGGATATACAACAAGCTGTTAACACTTTCTCTCTAGATGGTGAGATGGTGGGTCATTTAAATTTTTTCTTTTATTGCTTATGTAAATGCTCCATTTTCCCCTAACGTACATGTGTTTCCTTCAAAATAAGAAAAGAACGTATTTTTCATTTTTCAAAAGCCAAGGGTGCAGTGGCTGGTGGCAAGAACTCCTTCAGAGAGCTCAACCTGTACTTCTCAGCCGCAGATGGACATGGTCTCGTTTTGGAAACAGAGCCATTAGGCAAACGGGACTGTGCTCAGATCGTCTGGGGTCCTCCCAGATTTATCAGTTGAGGTCTGGTTGTTCTGACTGTTCTGATAGAAGTCGGGGCAGCGTTCCATAGGAGCCCTGTGGGATAGTCAGTAGTGGCCGAGTAGGGGAGGTGGTGACCCAAGCAAGGGGCTTAGAACAGCCTGGAAACAACTATCAGGAAATGGGCACCTGGGACGTTGGGGCCTTCACTGCCAAAGGTTAAAGTCCCATCCATTTAGCACGACATTCGTGGCCTTTGGACCTGGCCCTCATCCTTACCCCACTGGCTCAGCTCCACAAAGCTCTAGCCATTCCTCAAATGGTCCAGACACCGGTCCCTCAAAGCCCCTGATGCAGTGTTTCTTATCATCCTCCACCTCTTTCTGATCCCGCACCACCTACATTCCCCTACACTTACCTACACCACTAATGCCCCCTACAGCTACCTACACTGCCGACATCCCCTACATCTATCCAGCAGCAATGGTGTCTGGGTGCCACAAAGCTCTGAGCCTACAGGCACAATCTGAAACGGAGCAGGTGCCTAGAAGTCCAGAGGGCCCTCAGGAACCCACCGTGTATCCAATTAGCAGTCCTTTCCCCCTTCTAGGCCTCAGTCTTTTCTGACAAATTTGGGGACAGGACCGGGTATCCTCAGGGTCTCTCCACCCTTACAATCAATGATCCCAGCACAGAGGCACTGGGCCACCCATCCCTGCCTTCTCCTCCTACCTTCTCTCCCTCGAACTCGCCTGACCTCAGTTTGAGCACAGGCGCAGCATCTGACTTTTTTTTATTAGTCTAAATGTCAATGTCCAGACACTAAGATGATGGCATTTCTTGGGGTGAGGAGGTCAGGTCAGTGATGATTACCCCCTCTGTTTTATACCGCACACCGGAGGGAACAGCAGACCATGCGGGGATGGTCAGGTGTGGCCCAGATGTTCGCTATCAGTGGCTCTCACGTTTCAGCGGGTATCAGAAACCCCCTGGAGGGTTTCTTTAAACAAAGATTGTGGACCCCACCCCCAGAGTTTCTGATTCAGTGGATCTGGGGTGGTTCAGAGACTACACTTTGAGAACCATTAATTTGGATAGAATTCCCAAACCCTTGCAAGGTCTGGCCCTCATCCCTCATTACCTGTGTGAAGTCGTCTCCTACACTTTCCCCTTGTTCCTCCTCACTATTCTTCAAACATGCCAGGCACAGGGGCCTTTGCATGTGCTGTCCCATTGCCTAGAGGGCCCTTCCTTAGTTACCTGTATAGCTCATTCCCTAACCTCTTTAAAGGTCTTTACTAAAATGTCACTCTGTCAATGAGGCTTTCCCCTGCCACCCTATCTACAATCACCTTCTCCCAACATTTACTATCCCCATTCCCTGCTTTGTTTTTCTCTGTAGCACTTATCCCCGCATAACATACTATTTATTTTATTTTATTTTATATTTATTTATTTGGCTATGCCATGTCTTAGTTGTGGCACACGGCATCTTTAGTTGCAGCATGCAGACTCTTAGTTGCGGCATGCATGCGGGATCTAGTTCCCCGACCAGGGATCGAACCCAGGTCCCCTGTATTGGGAGTGTGGAGTCTTAACCACTGGACCACCAGGGAAGTCCCCATACTATATATTTTATATCATTGATTTTATTTATTTTTATATCACCCCACCAGAATGTGGGCTCCATGAGGGCAAGGGGGTTGTCTATTTTATTTACTGCTGTATCCCAGAATAGTATCTGGTATATTGTAGATAATCTAGCATTTGTGGAAGGGAGAGAGAAAAGGGCAAAGGGATGCAGGGAAGATAGGAAGAGAGAGAAGAGAAGGAAGGAGGGAAAAAGAGTGAGAAGGGAAGAAGGAAGCAAAGAAGGAAGAAAGGAATTTCACAGACAAGTAATATTCTTGTAATAGCTGCAGATCAACAATGTGGGTACTGACTTTGTTATTTTGCCGAGTAAGTGCTTTAAAAGCCCAGAAACATCAATTACCATCTCCTATCCCTTCAGGACCCCACAGGGTGGACCAGAGGCTGCTGAGCACATGGTAGCCTGAGTGAATAGTGCCCCAGGAATTGGACGATACACAGCACGTGTGGTGCCACACAGTGTTCTGAGCACCATCATTTCATTAAAGAAAGGACATTTTAGTCCCAGTGCCTTTCAGGTATCAGAGAAAGCGCTGTAGATTTCACTTCAAATACCAACTCTGAATGCCTGGGGTACTAAAGGATGCAGAGGTCACCTCCAGGACCCCCACTGTGGGGCAGATGGTGACAATGGGAGCACGCGGGAGCCATACACTTGCCAGAAGATGCCCCGTAAGTGTTGGTTGAACTCATGAATGACATTTGCCTGTTGAATGTGCCCATAATATGCTGGCTGTCTAAGGGTGCAAGTATGATGACATTTCAAGACACTGCCCAACACACATACAACTTCCCAAGCTGTGAGTCAACAAGATTCCTCAGGGTCCTCTGAGCTCCTTGAGGGCGGGTACTTATTATCTTTGTATTCTCAAGTCTGAGTTCAGCCTTCCCACCCCCATGCAGTTGGGCTTCAATAAATATTTGTTGAGCTGAGTTTTTCCTTTTCAACTCAGAAATCAAGTTCTGGCTTCAACGTCTATGCCTAGATGGTCTGATTCTAAAGTAGGAGAGAATTAGGGGCACTTAGCCCAGTGCTTGGTACATAGTAGGTCCTCAATAAATGTTGGCTGGTGAGTTCACTGACAGATCTTCTGACTCATCCAGATATCGAACAGGACTCTGTGGTCTCACCAGCTCTTGAAAGAGTTGCTGCTGCATTTTCCGCTAGGGGAGATGGTGCAGAATCTGCCTGGAGCACTGTCAGACTTTGTGAAGAGGCTGGAGGAGGAAGGAAAGCAGCCAGTGGTACACAGGGTGGGAACTCTTTTGGCAAGAGAAACAGCCAGAAGCAGGCTGATCCTTCCACATCCAGAGATCAAAGCGGCTGGATGGACTGGAGGAAGATGACAGTGTCCACGGTCCCGCAAACCAAGAGCTTGAGAGAGCAGGAAGGACTTCACATGGAGAATGTCAGCCTCCCAACACCTCCGTGGTGACCACAGGCATCGTAGCTTCTAAGCACTCTTGTACCCCTGGTGCTAAGGCTCCAGCTCCCTGCCAGCCTCCCCATCTCATCAACGGTCAGGGAAAGAGGCTTTCTTCCGGTCTTCTCCATAAGGAAGGGGAAACGCCACTCACTCTTCCCCTTCCTCTTTATTGCTCCATTCATTCTGTCACGTACCCATTATTCATGTAGCAAGCGCCTATAATGGGTCTGTTACGGTGCTGGATGCTGAAGATGCCAAGATGAATAAATCACAGGCACAGCCTACTTGTCACTCCTCATCGAGGGGGAAAGACAGACCTGTAAGCAAATCACTGCACATCATGTGTTTCTTTCCCCAAAGTGTGATCCACATAGCACTGGTAGACATGAGCTGGTTTTACATGATATATGGATGAACATTTTTATCTTGAGTTATGTGTTTGTTTTCATGTATAATCCCCCCAAAACACAAGGAGCACATCAAACCCTCTGTGTTATGTGAATCTGTGCAATGGCCTTGTTTTTGATGAACAAAAACCGTTCTTGCGAAGTTGATGATAATAAAAATGTTAGATAACTAGAGCGCAGGTGGTAGAAGGAACTCACAAAGGTGGGCTGCAGATGACTGAGGTCTGAAACCCACTGGGAGTGGATGAAAGCGCAGATGGTGGGTTCAAATCCCAAGCCTGCTGCTTACCAGCAGGGTGACTTTGAACTTGTTATTTACCCACCTGGGACCTTGATTTCTTCCTGCATAAAGTGATTATGTCTACCTTGTGGATTCTGCTGTAGATAATAAACCTGGTAGGTGCAAAGTCGTTATTAGTTTATTAGCATTACATCATATTCTCCCTGTGCCTATAACAGAGAGTTGGGAAACTGTTGTACTTGGGGCAGGGGGCTGGCAAACGCTCCAAGTTGTGCACCAGCCATGCAGACAGATAAGGGAACAAGAAAATGGCTTTATTTATGAGCCCAAGGAGCTCCCGGGGCTCCCTGATGAGAAGGGAGACAGCTGGGCAGCGGAGGCCCAAGGTCCACAGCAGCAGCTGCCTCGGTGGTTGAGGCCCACCTGTCTCACTGGGCTGCAGCCCCCATACAGAGGCCTCGTGCCAAGAATGGCACGTCAGAGCCACGATACAGAGATTCTAATCCCGGGTGGGTCTCCACTCCCTAGCGGCTCCAGCTCACTGGACTCAGCTCTGCAGCTCAGAGGGACCTCTAAGAGGAACAGCCTGGGTGTCCTGCAATGCTGGCAGCCCAGGGAGGCTGGGAAAAGGCCTCCCAAATTATAAAAGGCCCTGGCAAGGAGTGAGGCTTAGTCTTTGATTCCCTGGGCAAGGGGTCCGTCTAACTCTACTGTGCATAGGGGCAGGGGTTCCTATGGTGGTACATCCATGCGAGGGAAGGAATGCAATTCAGCCACATGGATGGATCTCCAGTGGCTTATGCTGGGGGGAAGAAGGAGAGTCAAAAGGCTACATCGTGTATGATTACAGCTATCACCTTCTGGAAAAGGCAAAACGAGAGGACCAGAGAGTAAATCAGTGGTTGCCAGGGAAGAAGGATATGTATGGGGAGATTATACACTGAGACACCACTTCACAACCACTAGGATGGCTAGGATAAAAAATACAGATAATAACACGTATTGGCAAGGATGTGGAGAGGTTGGAGCCCTCATACACTGCTCGAGAGGCTGTAAAATGTTGCAGCTGCTATGGAAAACAGTCTGGCAGTTCCTCTAAAAGGTTACACATAGTTACCCTATGACCCAGCAATTCCACAGGAAAACATATGTCCACATAAAAATCTGTACACTAATGTTCACAGCAGCATTATTTATAATAGCCAAAAAGCAGAAACAACCCAACTAGATAACCAAAATGCTGTATATCCATATAAAATAGAATATCATTCAGCAATAAAAAGGAATGCAGTCCTGATACATGCTACAACATGGGTGAACCTTGAAAACTATTCTGCTCAGTGAAAGAAGCCAGTCACAGAAGACCAGATAGTGTATGATTCCATTTATATGAAGTGTCCAGAGCAGGCAAATCCACAGAAAGTAGGTTAGTGTTTGTCAGGCGCTGGGGCAGGGGAGGAGGGGAGAGCTAACAGGAAAGGACCGCTAAAGCGTCCAGGGTTTCTTGTGGCAGTGATGAAACTGTCCTAAAATTGTGGTGATGGCTGTACAATTCTGTGAAGGTACTGCAAAACCACAGAACTGTACACTTTAAATAAGTGAACTGTACAGTGTGTGAATTACATCTCAAGAAAGCTGTTGCAAAAACTAAGAGAATAAATTATCACAAAGAAAAAAAGAGTAGGGGGAGGGTTTACTACAAAGGGATAAGACAAGGGAATCTGGAGGGAGGTCGTAGAATAATGTGTATCTTGTTTGTGGTACTGGTTACATGATTATGAACTTGTCAAAATTCAGAACTCTACACCAAAGCTACAAAAAAAAAAAAGCCTAACCTAATCGGTATTAAAAATGGTTGCCCTCTAGTAGACACTCTGCTAAGTACCTTATATGCCTCGAATTATTTAATCCTCAAACCACTGAAGTATTACTATCCCCATGTTACAGGTGGGCAAACTGAGGCTCAGAGAGGCTGTGTGACTGGCCCAGGATCACAACTAGGAAATGTTTTCAAAGCCAGATTCTGAACTCAGTTCTGACTCCAGATCCCACGTGCTCTGCCCGCCTGCACACTGATAATCTGGAACATTCCTTGTGCACCTCTCAGAAGTCTCATTACTGCCCCACTGGTGAGTCCCTTGAGGGCCAAGACCGTGCCTCTGGACTCTGTATCCCCCACTGCGCTGGGCACACAGTCAGGCACTTAGCAGGCAGTGCACGAATGTTTGGGTATAATCAGGGGATAACGAATGACAGGCAGGGAAAATGCCATTCAGAAATGTAGAAGAGCTACGATGAACCCCATGCCTGGGTCCCCTGGCACTCGGCCTTGAGTCTGGCCACTAGACCACACAGTCACCATCTGATGGGCCTCCTACCGTTGGATCAAATACCTGAGTGTGAGCTGGAGAGCAGGGGACCACACCTAACTCTGGCTCTCTCAGGAGCCAGGGGGTGAAACACTAATCCTGTAGGCTGTGTTCCTTCGTGATTTAGTATTTCTGCTCCAGAAAGAATGTCGTCATCTCGTTAAGTCATAGGAGGCAATGAGAACCAGGTGGTTCGTACAGGCCACGACTTCTGCATCTCAGACCCATTCACCTGTTTCCATCCTAACTGCCTCCCAGGCTGCCACCATCTCTTCCATGCCCAACCCTCCCCCCACCCCCCATTCTCCCCCTCCCTCCTGATCCGTCATCCAGCAAATGCTGCAACCAGAGAAAAGGGTCAAAAACACAAATCTGATCACATCATTCTCCTGATATCAAGGAAAGCACCGACCCTTAAGGTTCCTTGATAAGAATGAGAAAAAGGTGCCCTCCTCCAGGCAGACACGGGCCCTACACTGGGGCCCATGCCCTGGTGGGTGGAGGGGCTCCCCTTAGCTGGCACCCTTGTGCAGGACACAACCTGGGAAACCGCCCAGGGCGGCCCTGACCTACAGTGTCTGCCTACTGCTCTGAGAACAAACACCAAACTCCTGCCAGGGGATCCTGAGGTCCTGCACAATGTGGCCCCTGTCTATTTCTGCATGCTCTTCCCCCTCCAGTCTGTTCCCTCCCCACTGCACTCCATCCTCCATCCAGACAGTCAGCACAGTTCTCAATCCCCCAAGCATTCCATGCGTGCCTTCCCTTTGCACAAACTGTTCCCTCCAAGCCCGGCCAAGTCCTGCACATCCCTCAGCCCTTACCTTAGATGTCCCCCACTTCACTAGAGCCTCCCCTCACCCCACCAAGTCCTAGATGGGTGACCCCAGGGCACCTGGCACCTCCCTCCTATAGCTCTTTTCACCCAGTACCACGATAGCCTGTTTACTCTGCTGTCTCTCCCCCAGACCCACTGCTCTGCAAGGGCGAGAACCAGCTGCTTATTCACCAATTCACCATTGTATCTGGGGCACATACTTGGCACAAGGGAGACATTTATTGAATAAATGAATTCATCAACTAATGAAGAGGTAAGTGAATGAAACAAAATTGCTTGTCATTGGTAGGACACACCAGGATTTTGGATCAGAAGACTCCTACTAACTCAGCCTGACCCATCATTTTATGGAGAAGGAGGCTGATGCCTTAGGGAGGTTCCACGTCTTTCCTCAGGTCACGCATGTGCGGTCCATTGGGAGAGGGCATTAGAAGCCAGGCCAATCCTCCACCTACCACAGCAGACAGAGACAGCAGAAGTACCTGAAGCACACGGAACACTCCTTTAGAGAAACTCTGATGGCAAAGTGCAGTAGAACACAGTGGTTAAGCACAACAGCTTTGCAATCAGAAAGCCCGGGGCTACTTATTAACCATGTTTCCTTGGGCAGCTAATTTGAACACTGAGTCTCCACTCTGTAAAATGGAACCCAGGCACCTACTGCATGAGGTATGAGTGGGATCAAAGAGATGCTGTATGAAAAGCACTTAGCACAGTGCCGGACACTTACTAGTCAATTAAAACTATCTGTGAATCCTGTAACGGAACAATGCTTTTTATAACCCCATGATGCACCCTCCCTCCACCCCGGACTCAACCCCAGGCACTGCTTTCTCCCCTTTGCCAATCCCATCAGCACAAATCCTACCTTTGACTCCCTCCCATCCCTCACCGTGGTACAGGGGAAGACTCAAACCTCACAGGGGGTTGGGTTTCTGAGGGCAGCTTCAGGCAACTGAGGGGACTCCAAAATGGCCTTGAGGCTTCCAGGGTTTTCAAAAAAAAAAAAAAACCCTCTATCTAAAATATCTCCTGCTGGACAGGAAAAAAGACACAGATGTAGAAAATGGACTTGAGGACACGGGGAGGGGGAAGGGTAAGCTGGGACGAAGTGAGAGAGTGGCACGGACATATATACACTATCAAATGTAAAATAGATAGCTAGTGGGAAGCAGCCACATAGCACAGGGAGATCAGCTCTGTGCTTTGTGACCACCTAGAGGGGTGGGATAGGGAGGGTGGGAGGGAGACCCAAGAGGGAGGGGATATGGGGATGTATGTATATGTATAGCTGATTCACTTTGTTATAAAGCAGAAACTAACACACCATTGTAAAGCAATTATACTCCAATAAAGATGTTAAAAAAAAAAAACAGCAAAAAAATGTTTTAAAAACCTAACATATCCCCTGCCGCATCTGGGAAAGAAGAGGGAGCCTTCAGTAATGCTGATCAGACCACGTTCCAGCCCAGGCGGCGCATCTGCAAGGGGAGACAAGAATGTGTCTGGCAGCTTCGCCTTCTGCAAAATATTCCCAAACTCTCCTCCCCGCGTTTTGATATTTGCAGCTTTACCCAGAGAGGCTTTGGGTAGACTGTAGTTTGGAGCCAGACTCCAATTGTGTGTCTCCTATTAGATCCCTGGGTAGCGCATGGCAAATTTATCTCTAGATCTGCAGGGAAGCAGAATAATGAATTATCAGCATTTTATCTGAGAGATGCACAGACCATAAAGTCGGGCAACAACCCCCTAAAATTAATTTCATTTTATTTTTAAATAGCTTATAGAAAAAGAGTATAAGTAACGGATTGTCTGTTTCCTGATCAACAAAAATCACCCTTTGCTTTGAGAGGGAAGAAGTGTTCATCTTCCCAATTACTTGATAGAAAAGCAAACTTCAATTGTCCGTCTCAGTTAATTGCTCACACCCTGTGCTCTCGTGGCGTCAATCCTACGGTCACTGTGGGGGCTCAACAAGCAAGGCAGCAATCCGCAAGGGTGAGTGAGTCTGGATTTCTTAAGAGCCCAGAGGGGGATGTCTGTTTCCACCGCACTCTGTCTGTACCTCTGACACGACTCACGTCACCCAGCATGGCAGTGACGTTCTTCATGCCTGTCCGACCACTACCACGGGCTCCTCAAAGGCAGGCATTTTTTTTTCCGTCATCTTTATCCCCAGGTAGGGTTGCTGGTTAAAATACTGGATGAACAGTTAAAAGTGAACGTCAGATAAGCATGCAATATTGGGCACATAACTTATACTAAAAAATACCCCTTGTTTATCTGACATTCAAATTTCATTGGCATCCCATCCTTTCTATTAGCTAAATCTGGCAATCTTATCCCCAGGGCTTCTTCTCATCTAATCCTCACAGCTCTGAAAAATAGGTATAATACTCATTTTATAGTTAAGGAAACAAAGGCTTAGAGAGGCTAAATAACCTGCTGAGATTACACAGCTAGTAGGTGGCAGAGCTGAATCTGAACCTCTAACTTTCCATCTACATGCTTGGTAGACAGTTTGGAGAATGAACGAATGAATGCACACCTGCAGAAGATGAGTAGCTAGAGAACCTGTTATGCGCCTTGCTCTGAGTCATCATTCCCTCCCTCTCTGGAATCCCAGCCACCCTTCCTTATTAGCAAGATTGCCCACCGCAATGACCCTGCCCCACATTCCTCCTCTTGGGAAAGGGCCAGCTTCCCGAGAACAACACTGATGCTGTAGATGAGGTCAGGTTCTCCCTAAGTGAAAACAAATCTCCTGGTGCCAGAACAGCGGGGGGCGGCAGGGTGGAGTGGGGGGTGTGTCTGGACAGAACAGGCTGCTCACTACCCTGGGAAGCCATCGCTCTGGAGCTCGAGGCCTGGAAGCTGACCATCCCCCACCTGCAGCTGCCCTCCTCTGGCTCAGAGCAGCAGAGCTCCGGACAGGGGTTCCCCACCCCTCGCTCTAGCCTGTGACCTCAGAGAGCCCACGGTGCAACAAGGCAGGTTTACAGAGAGAACCAGGGTGCGAGGTGGACAATACGTGCCAAAGCAGTTCACACAGGCCCTGCTGTTCCCTCTTCCCGGAATTCTCTGCCCAAGAGCATCCCCACTTTTGCTTAAGTGTCACCTCCCAAGAGAGGCTTTCCAGCTGCTCTGTCCAAAACAGATAAGATCTCCACCATATGGCTCAGCACTACCCGAAATCACATCACGATTGAAATGTCCACCTGTTGACTGCTGGTCTCCCGCATAACATGTAAGCTCCAAGAACAGCCTCTTGTTCACCGCTTTTGTTTTCCTCACCACCACATCCTCAGCATCTAGAACACTGTCTGGCATACATTAGGCGCTCAGGACATGTTTGCTGAGTGAAAGACTGAACGGAGGTCTCGGTGTAAAAAAAATTTTATGTATATATATATATATATATATATATATATATATATACACACACACACACACTTATATGGGTATGTGTATATGTATATATATATATATATTTATATACACCTATGTAAATATACACATATATTTATATATAGCCACATACACACACATATAAAACATTAAATACAAGTAATGACGTGTTAAATTTTCCCCAAGTTAGGAGGACTACTTCAATAAATAAAACTAAACTGTCCTCAGCAATCAGCTGAAGCTACTACCTGGCCCATGTGAAAAATGAATGGGTAGCATTTACGTGGAGATTTACAGGATATTATTCACTGCTCTAAACAAAAGACTTTTGTAGGGATGAAGTAAAACCATGATTACCCCCAGTAAGTTTTAGGAATATTGCCGGTTATGACAGTTACTATAAAAACATCGCATAAGAATACCCCATTTTTGTGTCTGGTACTAGGAAGCCCTGACAATTCCTTCATTGCCTGCAGGACCAGAATGGAGATGTGTTCCTATGGCCTTGACTATTTACTCCCAAGCATTCAGAGACAGAGTCTGTCTGGCAAGTCAGGGTGTCTGCCTCCAGGAAAATTGCATTTGCTTTTTTTGTTTTTTTTTTTTTCGTTATGCGGGCCTCTCACTGTTGTGGCCTCTCCCGTTGTGGAGCACAGGCTCCGGACCTGCAGGCTCAGCAGCCATGGCTCACGGGCCCAGCCGCTCCGCAGCATGTGGGATCTTCCCGGACCAGGGCATGAACCCGTGTCCCCTGCATCGGCAGGCGGACTCTCAACCACTGCGCCACCAGGGAAGCCCTGCATTTGCTTTTTACTGGTAAAAATTTAGAGGCAGCCTCAATTAGAAGGGCTTCTTGTCATGGGATACTGCCTGTAGCTGAGAGATCTGGCTACAGGATGCCTTTGTTGGACCATCACAAGGCCATGCTCTGCACCAGCATGCCTCCCAAGTCCTCTCAGTTCAGCCCCACCCAAATCCAGACCTTCCATCTTCCTCTAAATCATAAACTCAGCACCAAAAGGGCCCTCGGGGCCCCCTATGCCAGGGCCTGGTCGAATCCTTGCTCAGGAGCCCCGGCCTTTTTCAACCGGATCCTTCTGGTGTGCTGGGCGGCAGAGGGAAGAGGTACAAACTCCATCTCAGCAGCCCCAGGTGTGAGTCCTGATTCTGCTACTTACAGACGATGGAGCCTGAGACAAGTCACATGACCTCACTGGGTCCACGGGGGCCAAGGACAGCTCGTACCTCAGGGGACTACTGTGAAGATTGCGTGAGATAACGTCTTGTGAAATGCTTAGAAGGTAGTAAATGTTCAATGAAAGGAGCTGCTCTAGCTGAACAGACGGCACAGACCAGGAGTGGGAGACCATCTCCCCGCTTATGAGCAGTCTGTCCGGTTCACCCTTCATTTTCTTCTCCCCAGTGTTCTTGTTTAGCTCCCTCTGCGCTCTGCCCACCCCCGGAGGCCCACCCCCAATACCTGCCCAATGTCAGTTGAAATTAGGGGGGAGAAGGCACCCCTGCCCTTCTGCTTCCCTCCTCAAAGCCTGATTGGTCTAATACAGAACTTCCTTCATCCCGCCACCCCCCACCTCCCAACCTCCCTTTCCATGCTCCTAATCCACGCTTTTGAGTCTCTTATTGCACTTGCCCAGGTGCCCTGTCTCCTCCACTTAGCTGTAAGTTCTCAGAGTCAGGGAATGAATGTTTCATCTTCATAGTCCCAGAGCCTAGCACAGGGTCTGGCCTGAGCAGGGGCCCAGCATTTGTGTGGGGCAGGGCGGTGAATGAACAAACAACTGAATGAATGAATGAATGAATGGACACGCTGGTGAGAACAGAGCACACGACACTCTGAAGGAATGGCTTTCTTGCTGCAGGCTCTGGGGCCCCACAAAACTTCCCTTCTTGGCCATTCTAGATCCCAATTCCATCTTCTGGGATTTCTGGATGTTGGAACTGTTTGGTCTCCAGCTCTCTGGGGCCACCCTCCTTTTGGAGGAAACCTCATTCCAGCATGGGTAACCCCCCTACCACACTGACTGGGTCAGGGATGGGCCCAACCAATACTCGGTCAGGACCAGTGAACACCAGATGTTTATCAGGATGTCTGGGAAGGAGAAGGTCATTCTCTCCTCCTGATATGATATGAGGGAGCCAGGTCTGGGGTATTGACAGCCATCTGGCTAGCACGTGAGAAGACGAGCTGAAGATAAACCCACACAGGGAGGAAGGGGCCGCTGAAAGGTACCAAGAGCAGCTGAGGCCCGAGGACGTGATGGAGCCTCAATCCAGCAGCCCCTGAACCAGCCCTGTCTCTGGACCTCTCATTTACATGAGCCAGTACCTCCCCTACATGGATGTTTGGGTTGGATATTTCATCACTCGCATCTGAAAGAATCCGAAGACACAAGGCCCTTTTTATCCAAGGACAAAACCAATTCTCTTTGCTGGACAAATCCTATAGAACTCTTCCTTCACAGAGAGCTCTAAAGCCAGGGAATGAAGCATCTACTTTTCTTACAAGTGGCCTCACAGATACATTTTTCAGGCCCACCGAAGTGTCTGCTTGTTTATAAAGGATCTCTTGCCTCCATCACACTTGATTTCGCCCATCTTTTCAACCTTGAGACAAACCATGGTAATCCACAAACAAGATACTTTACTCTCATCTCTCAACACTAAACGCCCTGCAAACAGAAAACAGAGATGGGTAAAAAGGGACTCTCCTTCCAGGCAGAGAACATAATAAGCAATGGTAAAAGCAGGGGTGGGATCCAGCTGAAGGCTTATTCGGTGAGCTGGGATGAATGACAGGCTGGAAGATCATTGTCTTCCTTTGGAAATAAACAAGGTCTGACCATAAAATCATGAGGTGGGGTGCTTTCTGGTCCAATAATTTCTTTTAGAGTCCCTTTACCCACCAGAGTGATTTTAAAAGCAAATCGATCATTTTTAAAAATCAAAATTTACTCTTGTTAATCAGGTTGTCAAATTAAAATCTACAGAAATATTAAAGGAGATCTTTGTTGAAGCTCATAGTTGTGTGTAATCAAGATTATGCTCATAATCAAGTACTAGGGACAATGAATTTAATGTAGAGGGTGTGGCCTGGCTTTAGCAAATCTTTAAAGTGATCCAGAACACCAGGACCATTCCTTAGTGCTAAAGGCTGAGCCTGCCATGACAAGGGTGTCAGCCATCACCCCTTTATGAGGGCAATTACAGTTCAGTGACTTTGGGGGCTCAGGGTGAATCATTCAAGAAACACTCATCTGAGGATGAGGTTGTGGAGAAACCCAACCTTTGAAGTCCTTGGATCCACTGGCAGAAAACTGCAAAGCACGGACTGGAAAAATCTGTTGCCTTCTTTGACAGACACCTACTCTGCCTGAAACACAACAGTGTCATTAACCAGCTACAACAGCTGGCTGCCAACCCAATCAATATTCCTCCCTGCCTTCTTCCTTACTAAGAGAACTCCGATTGAGTAGTGGTGGTGAGAAAAATATGTCCAGCTAAAGAACTAAATTTCTTAGCCTCCCTTGGAAAAATCATGGCTGGGGGGCTAATTGTTGGCCAAAAAGATAAAAAGCAGGATTACTGGGTGAGGCATCGGTGAAGTTCCTTAAAAGAAGGGCTGACTCCACCGGCAGGCACCCTTTCCCCCACCCTTCATCACTCTTCATCCTGCTTAAGATGTAGAAGTGATGACTGGAGCTGTAGCAGCCATCTTGGGACCACGAGGGTACCTTAAGAATGCAAACCACATGCTAAAGATGGCAGAGAAGAAAGACAAAGGATCCTGAGATGTTGTAGAACCACCTTCCCGATCTTGGACTGCCTACATGCCTTGGACTGTTATAAAAGAGAAAACCACCTTGCTGTCTTGTTTAAGCCACTGTTAGTTTGGTCTCTGACACTAGCAGTCAAATACAACCTGACATCAGATTGGCCAGTTAAAATCAAGTGTTCTTATTGGTCAAGGATGGCACCTTCACCTCTGGTCACCTTTAGCAATCAGAATGCTCTAACTGAATACATTGGTTTGTGCTCCAGTTCAGGGCGAGCTGATCAAGTAATAGCTTCACTGTGTATAGGGCAGAAAACGGGACAAAAGAACTGGAAGATCCAGACTCTTCCCTCAACGAGTTTATGGTCTAATGGGAGAGGCAGGTCACAGTCACAGCAAAAGATTTCCAACAGCATAAGGACCTGTATGATCCACAGCCGAAGTGTTTCAGACAGTAAGCAAATGCTGTGGGATTTCAAAGACAGGGAAAGCTGCTTGTTCTGGGGCAGCCCCAGGACAGATGAAGGGCTTGGCTTGGAGCAGTGCAACTGAAAGGAGGGTAGGAAAGGAGCCATTCCAGGTGGACAAATAGCCTGAGTAGAAGCTTAGAATAAGGAACGAAAGTGTTCACGGGAGGATGAGAGTAGCCTTGGAGGCTACAGAGGTTCCACTGAGGCAGGATTAGGGGGTGCCAGGATGAGGAGCTTGGACTTGACCGTGCAGCCAAGACGGAAACCATACTATCAGAGCAAGGCTAATCGGGGGTGTCAGGAAGAATAAACTGAGACGAGGAGGAGGTGGAAAACAAGACTAAGGTGAGGCTCCAGTAAGGAGGCTGACTGTGGTCTGTGGGCTCCTGGGACATTGTGAGTGGGGGTGGGGCCAGTGTAGCAGATGGGATGACAGGAGCAATGGTACCACCATGGTCTGTCCGGCTGAGGGTCACTCTGGACAGCTAGAGGGACAGAGCAAACTGACTGCACATCATCCCTCTTCTCCTCCCCTGCAGGCAGGCTCCTTGGATGGAAGCTTTGACATTCATACTCCTCCAGCCCCCCAAGGAAGAATAAAGAGTGTGAGTCTGGCATCCATACAGAAAGAAAGATGCTAGCCAGCCCTCCTCCAACTGACAGTTCAGGATTCTAGACACAAGATAGTGATGACTTAGAATGGAAGGGACCTCACCTGTCATCAAGAAGTCACAGAATTCTAGAATAGCATGGGCCCCTGGAAGGCTCCTGAAGGACTATCTCACCCACCAGTTTTCAAAGTGGGTTCAGTACAGCAGTAGGGTTCCCTATACACAAAGCAAAACAACTCTGCTTTTTCCTGTTTCACGTACTGACGTTCCCCAAAAAGCTGTATTCCAAGCCAAAGGGTCACCACCAAGTCTGAAAGCCACCGACAAACAACTCTGGTCCAATGCCAATTTCTTTTACAGTCCCTTTACCCACCAGAGTAATTTTAAAAGCAAATCCCTCATCTTACTGAAGCCCACTGAACGGTGCACTCCCTTTTTTGTCACCCCCATTGAACTTGTAATGACTCAGCTAACATTTACATTTCCTAGACAGCCTCACAAGTTTGGGGCAAGGCTATTCCCATTCACTGCTGGACCCCCAGCTCCTGGCACAAAACCCACCACAAGGTAGGTGCTCCATAAGCATCTACTAAACAGAACTATGACTGAAAGGGGTTGGAGGTGGCTTTCAGTGCAAAAGTGGCAGAGCCACGGTTACTCAAGCCTGGACCGCGCCCAGTTATTGCAGGCGACAGAGCTCGGGCACGTGGTTAACAGGGCATCCTTGGCTCCTTGACTCAGAGTTCCCAGTTACCTATGGCAGGACTTGGAGTCTGTGCCCCAGGCCTTCCCACGCCACTGTCTCCAACCTGCATTACAGCTCACGGCATCCTATGCTTGAGTAACGGTTCAAGCTCGTCAAGGGCACCAACTGCATCACATCCATCGTGTCTCTCCAGCACCAAGCCTGGCCAAGAACAGGCACTCAGCACTGCCTCTCTGCTTCTCTTCACCAAATTCGTGATCTTTTACAAACATTTGGCAAGTCTTTGAAAATGCAGTTGGGAACGTGCGGATGGTAAAGTTACTAAGTTAGAAAAATTCTCCATCCTGGGAAATCTCTGGTGAATCTCCCAGGAGTGTTTTGTTTTTTTTTTTTTTCCTGCCTGAGTGTTCATTTCTCTTCTTCTCTCTAAAATGGGAAGGTTGGCCTTAATCAACCCCTGAGGGCAGCATCAATGCTCCATGCAGTTGTAGGAAAAGAGTCCGGTGAACTGTATAAACAAGGAATCACATTGCAGGCACCAACTGTGTTTTCATTCCATATCTCTGAGCCCAAACACCTGTAGAACCAGACTTCCTATCCAGATTTGTAGAAGACACGCCGCACCACCCACAGGGAGCGGGAGATGTAGGAGAGGACTCACTATTGACTGTGCATGAGATTCTAATGACCTCAACAACTATATAGCGTGTGTGTGTGTGTGTGTGTGAGATACCTCAGTTGGGCATTGAAACTCTCAGAATGACCTTTCTGAGGCCAATCTCAACTCAGTTTCTTGACGTCACCACACAGGGCCTTTTCTATCCACTGGGCAACTCAGTTTTAGGGCCTCTTCTTGGGCCTACAAAACTATCTGATGCCCTATAAGTTAAAATTATCGGCTATAAAACATGAAAAGAAAACTGCAAGGCCATAATTAATACCTGTAATTAAGTGTAATTAAGTGGCTAAAATACGTACCATGAAATCAACATCATGAATTGCTGACTTCAATATTCTTAACAGTCTCATTACTGTTGGAGTGAGGGTAGGGAAGCTGGTTAGGTTTTTCTCATTTTGCGAGAATTCCTGAGGACACGTGACGATGGGAGAGAAATCAAAGCCCACGGTAAAACAGGTAAGATACACACAGAGCAAAATAATTCTCAAAGCAAAACCAGTACAATTTTTTCCAGCCATAACACACACTTAACGGGTATGTTTGAGGGTGACATGGGATGGTCCCTCCAAAGATAGGGTGGCTAGAGTTTTGGAAAATGTTAAAACCACCTATATGACAGTCTACAAAATTTTAGCTATCAAAACTCAGAAGATATGGCAAATGTTTGATTTCTGACAATTCTGCTGAGCTGATATAGGCACTTGTGCATGTGCGTGCATACACACACACACACACACACACACAGACACACAGTGGCTGCCTGTTTCCCGGGTCTCTGCTGCAGTAACAACTACTTCCCTTCACTTTATCCAAACGAAAACAAACTGAAGCTTTCCTTGATGTACGATGCATGATCAATAACCTCCCACTTCTCTTTTCATAGAAAACTCATTTTACTTTAAGGCAAACATGATGAGCGATTAAGATCCATAACAGAGACCCTGTGGCTGGAATACATAAGGATTTCTGACTGTGACAGTCCTTGCAATGGAAAACTTTTGGCAAATTGAAGACCTAGCCGGCAGCATGTCTACCACAGGGCACACCCATCTTTCCAGGTACCCAGGAAAGACCTCTTTGGTGTGGGGACAGAATGGATTTTACAGCTGAGCTGAGCACCCTGGGCTTTGTGAGCCTCTACACACGTTTTCCTTCAGCAAGAGTGAGCTCAGGCTGGGCCACCTGTTCCTCTAGAAAGCTCCACCATGGGGGAGGTTCAAGTAGCCCATGATGGAGGCCCCTTCCTTTGGGGCCAGTGGGAAGTTGGTGAAGGGTCCATCTGCAGTCTGCAGAGCCCACAGAAGCTCTGATAATCCAGAGGTTACCTCCTCCCACGGTCCCTTCTCTCTTCTTTCTGAGTGGACACTCCACACACTTACTGACCTTCAAGGAGCAGCATCTGAAGCCCAAATCAGAATGGTCTGGGTGGTCCCTCCTACGGCTGAAAATGGAAAGGTGGGAGCCAGGGTCAGACTCAAGGTTCCACTGAGACCTGAGAGGATGCAGGGGAGGGAGAGAATAACTCCATACATCCAAAGGTTGGGGGATCCAAAGGCTGGGCTAATCTCTACATCCTAATGAGTCTTCAGGTGGGGCTGCTGTGTACTATTCACACATCCCCTTGGGATAGTCACTCCAAGTTCTCAAAATACTTGAGCGCCAAGAATGCTCATGGAGTGGTATTGGGAAGCACAGAAAGAGCAGCCAACAGGGTTAACGGGAAAGCCTGAGGATAACGCACCAGGTGACTGGGGTGGGAATCCCAGTTCCTGCTCCCCAAGTGCGTGGCCTGGAGTGAGTCCCTGAGCTTGCCTGAGTCGGTTTCCCTGACTGAGACGTGGAACTAACAATACTGACCTCAACGGCGGGGTTGGAGGGCTTAATGAGAGAATACCGGGAAATTGCTCAGCACAAATCCTGGCGCAGCAGACCTCCATAAACGGGACCCGGGGTTAATCACAACTAAGGAAAGAAAACAAAGCCATGTTTCTTTTGTTCCTGGGGCAGCATGGCATCGTGGAGAGATGCCAACCTGGGGGTTCAGGGAGCTGAGGCTGGCCCCACCATGAACTCAGAACTTTCTACCTCTAAAACTCGGGATCTTGTCTCACCCACTGAGCTCGCTCATCTGCCAGTGGCTGTGTGGCCTCACACACGTCTATTCATCCCTGTGGTTCTCAGGTGTCTGCTTTGAAAAATCCGCCTGATACCCAGACTATGCTGCATCGGGACAGCTGGGCAGGCTCCTTCCAGTTCTAAGATGCAAGAGTCTCTGCAGACACAGCTTTCAACTTTGAATTAGAGCAAGGTGCCATCTCACAGGAAGAAACCGGGTATAAAGGAATAATGAGCAATCATTTCTTTTCTGTTCTTCAAAGAGAAGCAAGCTTTGAAAAGGAGAGATTTTCAGTGCAGAGAATTCAGAAACAGAGGAAGACACCCAGCCAGTTAGCCAACGGTTAGCACCGGCCTTCCTGTCCATGAAGTTCCATTGATTCATGGTTCATTTCACAGACCACAAGTATTTATTCCATGCCCACTATATGCCAGGTGATTGTGGTGAATGAATCAGACAAGCTCCCCTGCTTGAATGGAGCTTGCATTCTATGGCCTCCTTCATTCATTGAACAAACATGTTTAAGTGCCTACTATGTGCCAGATGTGGTACCAGAGATGCAAAGATGAAGAAGACATAGTCTGACTTGTAAGGACTAACAGGTGAGTGAACTATTCAGTATAACCTGATGAGTGCAATAATAATAGAGGTTTCAGATGACTGGGGAATGATAATCCCAACAATAACAGCTGACATGCATCGGGCACTCACTACCCCAAACTCAGTGCATATAAATATCATGTCACTTCATTTGTTATCCCCAAGATACTCCTACGAGGTGGCCACTCTTACAGAGGAGGAAACTGAGGCTGAGAGAGAAGACCTTGTCCAAGGTGGCATAGCCAGTAAGGGATGGCACTGGGATGGGCACCCAGGCTTCTGGCCTCAGACCCTTGGTTACATGGCATGATACACCATGTTGACTGTTCTCCAAAGCATCAACCAGATTAGACATTTTGGTGAGTAAATAACTTAATACCCCGTGAGTCACAATATCCTAAAGTCACCATCTCCTATGTCGGGGTTTAGGAATTCAGGACTGATCCTTTCTGTTTATGTAAAATTGGTTTAGCCACAAAACCCCTTAGGAAAAAATATACATGTTTCTTTAACACAGAGGCAAGCCAGTTTGAACCTCAGACCTTTGAAAACCACAGGTGAATGTGCCGACTTCAACAAATGAAAGCAAGCCCTTTGGCGTGGAAAGTTGGAATGTGTCTGGCTGGACAGGGTTATTTTGGGTAACAAGACAGCTTTGATAGCAGAGTTCTACCTCTGCTCCCTCATATCAGAAATGCCACCTGGGAGGTGAGGATGCAGCAGTCAGCGGAGGAGGAACAAAAAGAAGAGCTTTGCATCAGGCAGCACGCAGAGCTGCAAATAATTGTGGGGATGGGGAGAGGAGAGTCATGTTCGACTCTGAAACATCTGGTTAGTGGACCCTGCATTCTACCAGTTCTGTCTCTTCCCAGTATTGGTTCCCCTCATTCCCCTTTTCTCTTTTCCATCTCTTTTGGGTCCAGGAGCTCTACAAGATTCCAAGCACAGCACTTAGCTTTCTCCCCTCTCACCACCCAACCTCTCTCAGTGCTTCTCCAAGCCTCAGCGGGACACGCTCTCCTGGATTGCCTCCACAGCCAAAGCCAAAGCACACTGTGTGATCCGTGCTCCCTGGGTAGCCTGAGCCTCCTGCGATGTCAGAGCAGCAAGGACTTGCTAATCCTCCAGGCCAGTGCCTTTCAAACTTGATCTGGCAACAGAATCCCTTTTTCAAATGCATCTTATGCAAAAGTCCGATATAAAAACAGATGAAAGGGTAGCAACTCTGATGAAATGTGTGTGTGTGCGGGGAGTCTCCCCCATGTGACCCCTATAGGACTCCCTAAGGCCCTTTATAGGAACCTAAGACTCAAGAAAGCCCAGACTGAAGTCACCAATTTGGCCTAATTCCCTCAATTTATAGGTGACACACTGAGGCCATTTTGCCTCCATCCCTTTGAGAAAACATCCAAAACATCCTTCTGGTTCACTATGGTTAGTGTGATTCCCATTAAGCACATCAATGATGCTTGTTCACTGGGCCTCAAACAGTGCCCAGGGGTAGCAGGCAGAAATACTCCCACAGCTCGGGGAGCAGTGGTGGGAACTACCTCGCTTGTCACATGACACAGTTGATCACTTCCTCCTCCTAGATATTTTCTTCTGTTGACTTTTAGGATATTTCTGGCTCTCCATCTTACTGGCTGTTCCTTCTCAGTCTCCTTTGCTGGGTTCTCCTCTTCTGCCCAGGTCAAGGAAGGGCTCCATCCTTGGTCCTCCGGTCTCTTCTACATTCACACCTTAGGTGACCTTGTCCTGTCTCATGGCTTTTAAAACAACTCACATGCTCCCAGCTCCCAAATTTGTATCTCCAAACCATCCTCTCTCCTGAACACCAGCCATGGCTATCCAACTACTACCTGACATCTCCACCTGGATGTCTGAAAGGCACCTCAAACTTAGTACATCCTGATCTCGACTTCAGATCTTTCCACTATTCCAAACCTGCTCTTTCCAAGGTCTTTCCCACCTAGTTTATGGCAACTCTACCCTTCCCTTTGTTCAGACTGAACCCTGGAGACATCCTTTTTTTTTCCCCAAGTTATCCCCCCCTCCCTTTGGTAACCATAAGTTTGTTTTCTATGTCTGTGAGTTTGCTTCTGTTTGGTAAATGAGTTCATTTGCACTATTTTTTAGATTCCACATATAAGTGATGTCATATATTTGTCTTTCTCTGTCTGGCTTACTTCACTTAGTATGATCATCTCTAGGTCCATCCATGTTGCTGCAAGTGGCATTATTTCATTCTTTTTATGGCTGAGCAATATTCCATTGTATATATGTGCCACATCTTTATCCATTCAGCTGTTGATGGAGACTTAGGGTGCTTCTATGTCTTGGCAATTATAAATAGTACGACTATGAACATTGGGGTGCGTGTATCTTTTCGAATTAGTGTTTTCCGTATATATACCCAGGAGTGGGATTGATGGATCATATGGTAACTCTGATTTTAGTTTTCTAAGGAAGCTCCACAGTTTTCCATAGTGGCTGCACCAATTTACATTCCCACCAACAGTATTGGAGGTTCCCTTTTCTCCACACTGTCCCTGGAGGCATCCTTGACTCCTCTAGTTCTCTCACACCCCACACCCAGTGCGGCAACATCTTGCTGACTCTTCCTTTCCATAATGACCCAAATCCAATCACTTCTTAGCACACCTGCACTGCTACCACCCTGGTCCAGGCCACCATCAACTCCTGTCTGGATTACTGTAGGTGCCTCCACACACCGGCCTCCCTGCCTTCCCTCCTGCTCTTCTAGAGTCTACTTTTGACCAGCAGCCAAAGTGATTCTTTTTATTTTATTTTATTTTTAAAGGAAGAATGGGATCTTCTTTTATTTATTTATTTATTTTTGGCTGCGTTGGTCTCCATTGCTGTGCGTGGGCTTTTTTCTAGTTGCGGTGAGCGGGGGCTACTCCTCGTTGCGGTGTGCGGGCTTCTCACTGTGGTGGCTTCTCTTGTTGCGCAGCATGGGCTCTAGCACACAGGCTTCAGCAGCTGTGGCGCGTGGGCCTAGTTGCTCCGTGGCATGTGGGATCTTCCTGGACCAAGGCTCAAACCCGTGTCCCCTGAATTGGCAGGTGGATTCTTAACCACTGTGCCACCAGGGAAGATCTCAAAGTGATTCTTTTTAAATCCTAAGTCAGACCTTCAAATCCTGAGTCAAAATCCTGCAGTGGCTTCCTAGCTCACTGAGAGCAAAACCCAAAGTCTACAATAGCCTATGAGGACCTACCCAAGCTGGCTCCTCGGGACTCTCTGTTTTCCTGTCTTATCCCTCTTGGCTCACTCACTTCTCTCCATCACAATGGCTTCTTTGCTATTCCTGCCTCAGAGCCTTTATACTGGCTATTCTCTCTGCCTGGAACACTCTTCCCACAGATACTCACATGGTAAATCCCTCACCACCTTCACCTCTCCCTGCACCAACATCACATGGTCAGTGAGACCACCCTGACCACATTATTTATAATTACAACCAACCATCACCAGCCCTCCAGATCCCCCTTACTCTGATTTATTTCTTCCATGGTAGATATCAACTTCTAACATCCTATATTATTCACTTATGTTGATTGCTTAGGGTCTCCCTGCACTAGAATGCAAGTTCTATGAAGGCAAGGATTTTTGTCTGTTTGCGCACTGATGTATGCTCAGTGCCCAGAACCATGCCTCTTCCCTAATAGGCTCTCAATAAACATCTTTTGAATGAATGCATGATTATCTTGCAGCTTGCAGATCACTTTCACATCTGAGGACTCATTTGAGCCTCAAAACTGCTGTTTTTTTTCAGATAAGAAAACAAGCCCAGAGAGACTAAATCGCTAGCCTGAGATCACACAGCTTGTTCCACAGTGGGTCTCATGCCCTCCTCTTCTGTCCTTAAACCCTCAAGTACATCTGATCTGACCACACTGGTGCCAATCTCTCCAAGGCCCAGGCCCCACCTGCCTCCCCAAACTCATAGCCCGGCTTGCTGGGGACCACATTTACAGGCTCAGTACACAGGATGCTTCCCCCCACCACCACCCAGAGGAGCATTTGTACACTTTCACTCAAATGAACTCATATCTGGTTTCTAGGGGCCATGTGACAGAGACATCAGCTTCCAAGGCCAGATTCTAACCCCAAGACCCTCCTCCCAAATACAGGAGGGACACTGATATGCTGCCCACCCCCAGGCTTCTGTGAAAACACATTATCACCACAACTGGACATTCTGTAAGGAATGAGGGAGGAGGTGCGGGCAGCAGGGAGGGGAGACAGACACTGCAAAACAAGAAGAGGTCCTCCTCGTTCTTTCTTACCAATCAGAGGCTGAAATGTGAGGTCACAAGTACAACTTAATAACTGCCTCTAGCCTCCTGCTGAGAAATTTCTTCCGGGCCTGAGCCCCAGGAACAGCCACAGCAGCTAGTCTATTTCTGTCTCATCCATCACACTGAATTGTGTATCTGCTCACGATGGCTCCTTTTTTGCACAGGCTACTGGGAAACCCAAGGGCAGCAAATCCTGGTTTTCAGGTCTTCAGACTCCAGGACCTATACCAGAGACCCCCTGGGGCCCTGGTTCTCTGACTCGCAGATGGAAAATTGTGGGATTTCTTGGTCTCCATAATCACGTGAGCCAATTCCTGTTATACCTCTGTTTCTCTGAAGAACCCTAACACAGGGGTAAACACTCAATCAGTGTTAGCTTTTACCATTACTAAGTGCTGGTAATGGTTTTCCAAAGTGTTGCCTCTTTTGACACGTAACTTTGTATGAATACCAGAACCTGGTAGTATCATGATCTCCCATTCTTACATGAGAAAACAGGTTCAGAGGGATCACAGCCTGTCCAAGGTCGCACAGCATGGGTACCCCCTGCTACGCCTGAGCCGAGGTCTTCCCACTCACTGGAGGACTCATCTCCCCTCCTGTACCCCCTCCTCCCCCCTCCCCAGGCTCCCAGCAGCCCCCAGAGGTTCCACATGATGGGACCATCAGAGGCCATGAAATCACCAGCTTGCTCTTGGTCTGTTCCTTAATCCACAGCTCTCGTGTTGGGAGGAAGGAGGACTCAGAACAGCAACCAAATCAGCAACAGCAGTGGAAGCAGGTGGGGAGGCGTGGGGGAGGTCGCGATGCAGAGAGAGGCTGGGGCCCCACCCCTGGCCCCTGGAACTGAGCCTTTGGCCCCACACCTGCATCAGCCTGCCCCAGTGACCTGAATATGAAGCATCGAGGGACTCATAAACTGGCCCCCAAAATGGCAGCTGCAGGACGGAGCGAGCAGGAGTGGGGGTGAGGGTAGGTTTCTAAAGACAGAGGAACAGATGCAGAATTCGGAGACGCCGACCCGCGGAGGAGATGCCCGGTCCTTCTCCCCTGCCGGCCCTGATGGCAAACTCCAACATGGGAAGAGAATTTTGAGTCTTAACCCCAACCCCACACCGGGCCCCAAATGTCTAGTCTCCCTGTGCTGGCCACTGCCAGCCCAGAAGCACAAGGGAGGGGCAGCTGGACTCAGCCCGCATCGGAGGGGGCTTTGTCCTTGGGCCCCATGAACCGCTCCTAAGTAGGTCCTGCCGTGGGTGCAGTTTTACATCTGGGTGATTCTTTGTGAATAAACTAAACCTGCCTCAGGCCTGCAAGCTGCATGAGGGCAGGAACCATGTGTAGTTTTGCTCACAAGAGTGAACCCAGGCCCTAACCCTCAAAGTGAAGGGGCTGAGGGAGGAGGCCGAGGGAGGGAAAAACCATGTATCCATGTATGCTCCCCAGTACTTGACATTTTAGAGGTATCGAGAGAGAGACAGAGGGAGAGGGAGAGACAGACAGAGACAGAGAGGCAGAGAGGCAGAGAGAGAGTGGGAGACAGAGAGGGAGACGGGGAGAGAGAGAGAGAGAGAGAGAGAGGGAGGCAGGAGGTGATCTGTGTGTGCGCGTTTGTCACACACATCCTGCGCCCCTGGGTGGCACTGTGAGCTGGGATTAGGAAGAAACAATGGCACACGCTACCCAAGAACCCCCGCTGAATCCAAGCAACCTCAGCCTCCTTAAGATTCCACTCACCCTGTAGAGCTGCCTCTCTGATTTGCTTTCAGATGTTAATGCGCTGGGGAACCACTAATTTGATTCTACCTTCAGCACACCTGATCTGCACAGTAATTGCTTTCCTTGGCTCAAGCTATGGAGACCTCTGCAAGCTTCCAGACTAGCATTCCCTTCTGCTGTGAGACGTACGTAGAGTAAAACCCGCAATGTTACACCCAGGTGGCAAATTAATCTCCAAAACTGCTGTCTGTCGTCAAGGCAGCCTCTCACCCTACTCTGCCTCCCAGGAGCGATCTGGTTTGGAGGAGACAATGCATCACAGTGGAGGGGAGATGGGCTAAGAATCCAGAAACCTGGGATACTGGTCCAGATCTGCCATGTGACCTTGTGACCGTGGGCAAGGCAGTATCTCGCTCTGGGCCTCAGTTTTCCCATCTGTAAAATGTGAGAGTTGAACCAGAAGCTCCGTTGGGACGAGGCGTGGCACAGGTGGGAGGAAGGTGGAATGTGAAGTCCCTCAGGCTCAAGTTCAAATCCCTGCTCTGCCATTTATTGTCTTAGCAACTCTGGGAAAGCTACTAAATGTTTCATAGCCTCAGATTCTTCTTGTGTAAGATGGAGGTGATAACAATACCTGACTGCCCTTCCCACATTCACCCTTCCCTTCCTGTCTGCTTTCTGTACTGCAGCCAACATGAGCTTTTTAGAACACAAATCTGATCACAGCATCTCCCTCCTTAAAAGCTTCCAAAGGCTCTCCAGTGTCCTTGGGAAAGACAGACTCCTTAATCTGGCAGATGCTCAGTCCAACCTCTAACCAGCTCCACTCACTTGGTTCTCCCATTCCAGCCACACTGGCTGCTTTCCTCCTTACCGAACTCCCTTCTGCCACAGGCCCTTTGCACATCCTGTTTGCATTCATGGAGTACTCTTCTACCTTTTCAACCAAATACACCATTCTTCAACCTCATTCAAGCCTCACTCTTCCTTGCTTCCTTTCCTCACTCCTGACTACATCCAGAGCCTCAGTAAAGACTCTTAGAGCCTCATTCATCTCTCTTTTGTAGCTACTGCCACAGCTGTAAATTTACAACTGCATGATTGATTGTTTGATGACAAAACTAAGTCCACTACAGGCCTGCAATCTCCATGAGGGCAGAGACCATGTTGCTTAACATCTAACACAGTGCCTGTAGAAAAAGTCTTAATGAATATAATAAAATCCAACAATGCCAACATTTATTAAGCAATTTCTACATGCCAGGCACCTCCCAAAAGCTCTAAGAATTAGGTTTTATTATTTTTCTCATTTAACAAAAGAGAAGACTGAATAACAGAGAGGTTAGGTAACTTGCCCAATATCACACAGCTAGTGAGTGGTCAAATCATGTAAGTCTGGTTACTGGCAAACTACTTAAAACCTTTCACTCAATAAATGGAGCAGGGTACAGGGGACAGATCTTTAAGCAAGGAGGCTGGCACTTCTTAAGCATTTAATAATAATAATAATCGCTAACAGACAGTGAGTTTTTATGATATGTTCAATATTATTCTGAGGATTTTACATAAATTAACTCATGCTCCCAATGACCCTCAGTGGTGGAGGGGGGAGCACTACCATTATCCTCATTTAACAGATGAGGAAACTGAGGCTCAGAAAGATTAACTGGCTTGCCCATGGTCACCTGGCTTATGGGTGGTAGAGACTTGGTCCACCTAATTCCAGAGTCTGGGAAAACCCAGTCTGTGATTCTCAGGGAGGACAGATTCCCCACCAAGCCTCAGATTTCTACATTCAGTTCTGGTAAGAAGGCCTGATCTCCTTCTGGCACTGAGCCTACCCAGCTAGACAGGATATGGAAGGAGCTGTCCCCTGGAGGCCACAAAGCCACCCGCTGCTCCGGGGTCTCGGCTGAGGAGGCTACACAGCAACGTCATGGACAGCTGGGCAGTGACTCACGGGGCAGCCAGGGAAGAGGAAGCCAGCAGGGGCTAAAAAAAGACGTATGACCACATATTATACAAAGGAGCATCATCAACCATGACCACCAGCACCAGGGCAAGCCCCGCTTCCACTCCACACACTCCTCAAGCTGCCCTGGAGTCCATCTGGGATCCTCTCAGAGTCTCATTTGAGCTGGATTTCACCACTGTGCCATAGCTGTTCAGAGCACAGGCTCTGGACCCCAAATTCCAACTCTACCCCTTAGTAGCTATGGCATCTCGGACTGGTCACTGAACCTGTCTGAGCCTCAGTTTCCTCCCCCAATAAAATGGGGATAAGAAACACCCACCTCACAAGAACAGTGTGAAGATTAAATGAGCTAACGTGTGTGAAAGGCCCCGTGCAGTACCTGGCTCAGCAACTGTTAGTTCCCCCAGTGGATGAAATGCAGGGGGTGGCAGAGGGGAGAAGACAGGCATGTAGTACAATTTGCCTGGAGCACCCACTCTTTAGGATTCATATTTTAACCATGCCTGAGAGCTTCACACCAATTCGTTGTTAATCCATATAGCATCCCACTTCCAGAACAGGATGATAATAACAAGAATAATAAAGATAAAGCATAACAGTTGTTAAGTATGTACCATGTACGAGACACTGGGGAAAACACGTTGCACCCACCATATTATTAGTTTAATATTACTTTGATCTTCATAAACATTCCATAAGGCAGTCCAGAGCCAGACTGCCCCGGTTCAAATGTGACCCAAACACTTGTTAGCTGTGTCGCCTTAGTCAAATTCTTGAATTTACTTCCTAATTGACTTCCTAACCTGTAAAATGGGAACAATAATAATAATAGCACCTATTTCATATAGTTGTG
Organism: Delphinapterus leucas; assembly: GCF_059928025.1. Taxonomy (NCBI): domain Eukaryota; kingdom Metazoa; phylum Chordata; class Mammalia; order Artiodactyla; family Monodontidae; genus Delphinapterus; species Delphinapterus leucas. The sequence goes on along the minus strand of NC_143139.1, from coordinate 87,523,588 downwards.
GTGAGGATTCAAATAGCTAATATATGATGGCGGAGATGTCTAGCACTCTACCAAAAATTGATGCCCCTCTAACAGTACAGAATTGTGGCTGGGAGTGGCTGCCTTGCCAGAGACCATAATTCCCAGCCTCTGATATCTACTTGAGGCCACATGACTCAATTCTGGTGTCTGGAATGTGGAAGCAATTAATATACCCACATCCCAGACTCTCCTATAAAAACATCCCCATCCTCCACACTGTTGACCCCAATCAAGGAAGCTCCTGGGAGTCACATGTTCCAGAGGGCAGATACCCCATCAGATTCCATGGAACACAGCGCCTCCCTCCCCTACCTTCAACTGGACTCAACAGGAATGAGAAAGCAACTCTTATTGTGTTTAGCCACTAAGATGTTAGGGTTTATCTGATGCCACAGCTTGCATTACCCTAACTAATAAAGAAATTGACACCGTAAGTGGGCTCCTTACATATGTGGCATTGGCTTAGAAGTCAGATGGTGGGTTATGATGTTTGAGGCTGGAAAACTGGAGCACCATGTTATACAGCAATAAAAGGTTTGGTTAAACTGTCACCTATCACAACTTAGAAGGCAGAACTCATGTCTACTGAGCCTGTAAGTGCTAGAGGAAAAAGGACTGAAAAATAATGGTAGGAGAGTTTGCTGCTCATTCCTGGCTGAGTTTAGCAAGGTATTAGGGAAAGAGAGGATCTCAGGCATGAATTAGTCAGTTTGCAAGTAAAACTGGAAAGGAATAGTGTAGACATGAAGAAGACGATATTCCTAGATCCCAAACAATAAGAGTAAAGATTGAGCAGACTTCTAGGTGAAATAAATATCAGATGAAGTGTATAAGCTTCCCACCACATAAGCCTGATGGCCTCAAGGTAGCTGTCATTAAATTGAGTGAGAAATTGAGGTATGGGGTTAAGAAAGCCAAGAAATAATCCAGGCTTGAGAATTAGGTCTAGGAAATAACTTTGACTGCTAGCACACTAGACGTCATAGATGAAAATCCTACTAAGTTGTTGTGGGAATTGTTCTGGCAAAATCTATAAGCTTGGATTTTAAAAAACCTTTTACTGTTAAAGCATTAAAACAATCCTTGGGCCCCTTAAAGTTCACGGCCAGGAACTAGGTTACACAAGATTTAGAGCCTCAAGGAGGTCATATTCCCCAAGACCCACTTCAAGTGTGGCCGAGAGGAATAATGGACAAAGAAAATCCTGCCACAGGGCAGAGCCACGACCATGGAGGACAGTGAACCAGGAAACCAGGAAACTGCTTCCAGAGAGCAGAATCAGGGCTTAAGCAAGGAACCTCATCCACTTCCAGGGCATGGTCACACAGTGTCTGCTTGGCAAGATTTCATAACTACTAAGGGCTGGTGACTTCTGTGCGTCTTCCACTGTTGCCTTTTCCTAATGGGTTATCCTCCAATATGGTATATGGGCACAGAGGGGAAGATAATGAGTCTCTTTTAGCTCATGGGTCTCTGAACCATAAGAAGCCATATTCAATCCCATGGATAGGACAGGAATTCACCCAAAGATCTTGCACTTTAAGTTGGAAGCACTGATTGGCCAGAACATGAATATCCTCCCTTAGGAGAAGGGAAGCATGTTTTGTGTGTGAGAAGAAGGAGGCACATAGATATTTGGTGGCCAAGGGGGCCAGTGACACATCTGGCCAATGATATATGGGCATAGTGATGAAGGTTCCTTTCAGGCTTAGCCCATAACACCTTTCTTAAGATCCTCCATACTCTCCTTCTTTCTCTACCTACGGGCTGGATAAATGTCCAAGGAAGGCCCTAAAGTCCACATATTGAAGATAAAGAAAGCACTCTCTCCATCAGTCGTGGTACTTAAATGACCCTCCAGCACCCTCCCACCACACTCCTCCCACAATCAGACTTTAGTGAGTAAGAAAGGACCTTCTATTGTGTTAAGTTCCTAAGATTTGGGGGTTGCCTTCTATAATAGCTAATGTAACGACAACAATTATAACATATAGCACTCTTCGAACAGTGCCTGGCACATAATAAGCACTATACAAGTGTAGCTATTATTATTATAATACTCATTTTACAGACAGGGAAACTGCAAGTTATGGGTGTGTCTGACTCCAAAGTCAATTACTATTTTATATTTACCTCTCAGTAAATGATAATCAGACCCATTTTATAGGTAAGTTTGGTGTCTGGCTCAAGGTCACAAATAATAACAGACCCAGAATTAGAGGCCTTTCTTCTATTCAAAGGCCATTAGCCACCCCGCCCCTGACCCCAGATCTCTAGGTTGGTCCGCCATTGTTTATTTTGTTGTTATTTTTATGGTGTGTTTCAGGAAACATTCTACTTACAAATGCCCCAGCACTGCACTGGCAAATCTGAATAGAAAACCAAAAACCCTCCACTGACCTGAATTCCAAGTTTTAATTTACATTAAGCTAGTTAATTAAAAACATGCTCTGTGAGCACAGACACTGACATGGCTGGCTGCTGAGATAGCTTTTGCAGTTCTTTGTAAAAAGCTGGGTTTCTTCTGTGATGTTTTTGTCCAGCAGAGCAACACTGTACCATGGAACAGTGCGACCAGCTCCGGGGATGTGGACAGGGTGATGGGCGGGGCTGGGGGGCAGGCAGCAAAACTGCTGAGTAAGCATTTAGTTTATGAGCAACAGAAAAGCAAAAGACCTGAACACCAACTTACCCACCAAACCAGTGCTGGTGAGGCAAGGGCTCATGTTAATTAAAGTTTATAAAGTGATTGGGTATCCCAGCAATGAAAGAGACTATTCCAAATCACCCTTATTATTATTATCACCAGCCTGCATAATCTGTTTTTTAAGGAAGAGCCATTATTATCGAGTGCCTACTATGTGACAGTTGTTTTCACATATGTGATCTGATTTAATGCTTTTAATCACCCTATGTGGTAGGTTTGGGTTTTCTTCCTTTTTCATGTCTTTTTTTGTTTTGTAATCCTTACTGTGCAGATGAGAAAAACAAATTCAGCAAAATTAAGTCACTTGCTAGAAAGTGGCAGAGCCGAAATTTGAGGCTAGATCTCTCTAAGTGTAAAGCCCTTCTCCCTTTCATCACACCACACTGCCTCTTGCAGTCTTCCCTTCAAATTCTTTCTGCATTTAAAACAAAATTTCATCCAAGGATGCCTATGGCTTTTTTATGTTTCCTTTTTTTACTGATGTGTAATTTGCAATACAGCGAAACACACATATCTTAAAGTTACAATGCAATGCATTTTGACAAATGCAAGTACCCCTGAACCCACACCGCTATAGATAGAAGGGACATTGCTATCACCCCATGAGTCCCATGTGATCCGTTTCCTGATTCCTCGAGCCGTAGCAGCAGCAAATTAGAAAGGCGGACAGGTGCAGAGATGGCAGTAAGAATGGGCAACCAAGGTAAAAAGACTTGAAAAGATGATTCAAGGAACTCAGAATTCAATAGTTTCTTTCAGGATATCATTGTACAATATTACACAATAGATTGCTCAACTCAACAGGCATCTAATAAGCTCCAACTGTGTACCAGGCCCTCTCAGACTTGACAGAGGATATAAAAACGTGAGATCCAGTACTGCCCAGTTCAGTTTAATAGGAACATATGGTGTGTTAGAACAGAAGGACTGTCAGGCTATCAAGGGCCTTGGTTCAACTGAGTAGGTAATGAAGGGCAGGGAGGGTGGCCTGAAGGCAGGGAACTCATCTGTCACTAAAGAGAAAAACAGTTAAGTTGCCTGTGCCTCAGTTTCCTCCTCTGTATCATGGGGATAATAGCAGTACTTTTTCAAGGGAATGTTGAAGAGTAAATGGGTCAATATATAGAGTAGTGTTGGATGCATGTTAGCTGTTACTAGCTTGTACGTCAGTACTTGTGCAGGCCCTAGATTTAGTAGCTGCTCAATAAATATTGATGAATGAATGAATAAGTGAGGCTACTGAGTTAAAGGGGGAAAAAGATTATGTAAAGCATGGGCTCCTTAATAAAGCTTGCATATCAGAAAGAACGTCATGCAAAGTAGTTGAAGAAATAGGTTTGATGTTTAATGTGTGTTTCAGATACCTAAGAAATTAACTGTTCATTTCTTACTGCTTCCTGTCATTTTTAACAAGCCCATGGAAAAGAGATGAAGAGATTACAATGAAATTACAGTATATCTCATACCAAGAGATGGCAAAGGGGCCCTGAAACCTAGGAGTTAAGCTCTGTGGTGTGGGAAATGCTGTGATGGCAGCAAACCCTAACCACCACACATTCACCCTGCCCCAAACCAGCTCTGTGGTCTTCTCCTTCCTCAAATTATACTTATTCCAAAAAGGATAAACACAAAATCTGCCTTTAAAAGATGTTAAAGATCATAAAAGTAAAACCAATTTGAAAAAATGCAGAGGCTACTAACAAAAACAGACAGAGCTACAAGAGGACACGGGGGTGTATTACAGATCTAGGCCCTTATTTTATAGATGAGGAGACTGAGACCCAGAGAAGGAAAGTGAGTTATGACCCACAGTCATAACTTCAAGAGAACAGCCAAGGCAGAGTTGGACCAGGGCACCCAGCGTCCCAAACTGGAGCCCAAAGGGGAATGCTCCTTCTTCCCAAAGGACACACAGGAGTGGGAGGAGATTCCAGCAGGTAAGGGTCTGGGGGGCCAGTAGATTGTAATGGGGAGGTAAGAACAGGGGTGGTGGGTGCATGCGGAGGGAAGAAAATTACGCCTCTCTGCACTTTTTATTGGGGTAGGGCTTCAAACAAAGAACTGTCCAGTCCAAAGCTCCTGGGTTTTGCAGGTGAATCCGACTCCTCCTCCGGAAGAAGCACACACAAAGACCAATGCCTTCTCCCAGGTGTTTCCATTTCATCAGGAGTTCACGGGTGGAGGTGGGCAGGCACGGGGAGCCTCACAGGTACCCTCCCTTTAGAAGTTTAACCCTCTACTGGCAGCAGAGGGGGAAGGGCTCTGCCAAGGAGGCCGGAGGAGTCTTGGCGATCAACGCGGAAGTCGCCATCCTGCCCCCACCACACGAGCGAGCGCGCGCGCACACACACACACACACACACACACACACAAGCTTTGCTTCTTCCTTCCCCTCCCCCAACGATGACCAAAGCCAGGTGAGGGGATTGACAACTGGAGGTTCTGTTTCCGAAGGGCTTCTGCGGGAGCTGCTTGCTTCTGCGCACACTCACAGGCACACTTACATACACACGCATGGACGCGCGCACACAGACTCTCACAAATACGCACACACTCCTGTGCACACACTTGGCACCCACAAGAGGCCGGGCCGCGCCCGCTGCATCTCTGCTGCAGCCCCGGGGAAACGACAGGCAGCAACATGAATGAAATCTGCCCAGAAAGACTGCATTTCAGCTCCAACCACGCAACCTCCAGCCAAACCGCCGAATATGCAACAAAGTTTTATTTCGCTTTTGGAGTCTCCAGTTACGCTTCTACCATTTCCTGTGGAAAACTGAAGCTTTGAAGTGTCTAGCTCCGGCTTTCGCAGACACGCAGGACCGCCAGCTGGAGCTCTCCAAAACAAGAGCCCCGGGCCCCACCCCTCCGCCACCAGAACTGCAGGTTCAAACCCACCCAGCTCCGGCCTTCAAAGCAAGGGGTGCGGGAAGGAATGACAGAACCTGCTGGAAACGACCTCTTAAACTGACAGTCCCTTCGGAACCCCGCCCCACTCCCATCCTGACCGGGTCCCTTGTGGCGCTCCTTAAGCCAAGTGGTGATGCCTGCACCTCCTAGCCAACCGACAGAGGCAAGAGGTCGGAATCTGGGGGGTCTGCCCATTGCGCAGCAGCCACCAGCTGTGAGCTCTGGCCCTCAAAAACTGCCCCGGAAAAAACTCGGGACCTATAAGCCTTCCCGCTTATAGGTCCCACCTCTCCCCGACTGTTTCTAGGCCGAGCGAGCTCTCAAACATTCTGCCTTTACGGCCGCAGGGCCCTGCCTTCCTGCGCTCACCGACGGTGTCCCCGAGGGCGCGGGGAACTATGCTAACTGGGCGGCGAGGGCGGAATGCTCCTCCTCCTGAGTTCCCAAGGAGCCAAACTCCTGCGCCCGGGTATTTGGCATCTTCAAGGTCAAAAATAAATTTAAATAAATAAAATGTTTAAAATGAAAAAAACAACAACAACGAAACACAGGGCTCTGGCAGAAATGTGTACTAGGTAGGCGCAAATGATCACACACCTATGCCTCCAAAGTGATGCTGGGTTCTTCCCACTGCCTGCCTGAGGCAGCCGCTGCCCCGCCCCGAATCCGGGGCGGAACCGCGCCCTCTCGGACTTGGGACCCTACCAGCGGCGTAAAGTACGCGGATCCCGAAAGCAGGAGGGACCAGGGGTGTTTCTAGCCGCCTCCAGCTCGGCGGTTCCCTCGGAGGCTTAAGACAGCAGCGGGCAGCCGGAAGGGCGCGGGAGGGGGCCGGGAGGCAAACTTACGACGAGAGTTGGCCCGGTTGGGTGGGAGGGGGCAGCACCCGCGCAGCCACTTACCGCTGGCGTTCTTCCCGCAGATGAGGTGCTGGTAAGGCTGCAGCAGCCCCCAGATCTCGGAGTCGTTGTTGACCGTGTGCTCCAGCGTCTCAACGGTGAACTTGGGCGCCTCGTGGAGCGCGTGGTGGTGGTGATGGTGGTGGTTGGCGGCGGCTGCCTGTGGGGCTGCGGCGGAGGCGGCGGCAGCCGCGGCCGGCGGGGCGCAACAGCTGCTGCCCCCGCTGGCGCTGCTGGCTGCGCTGCAGGCGCCGCCGCTCGCCGCTCCCCCTCCCGGCGCCTCCCGCTCCTTATCCGCCACGGGGGCTGCTCCGGGGCCCGAGCCCTGACCCGGGCCGGAGCTGGAGCTGGAGCCCGGGCCCGGGCCGCTGCAGCTCCTGGGCAGCCCGGAGGCCACGACCCGCGCGTAGATGTCCCGGAAAAGGCTCTCCATGCAGGCCGTCAGGTAGATGGCTGCGTGCTCGTGGATGCGCAGCGCCACGCGGCTGTCCACCATCCAGCGGTACACGCGGCCCACGGAGAAGGTGAGGCCGCAGCGCGCCGATTTGCCGCGGCCCAGGCGGTCGCCACCGGCACTGCTCATGTTGTAGAGGGACAGCGCGGCCAGCGCGGCCGCCGTGCAGTGAGCCGCTAGGCCCCAGGACAGCACGATCTCCATGGCGCTCTGGATCTCGTACTTGGTGCACTTAGCGAAGCGCAGGCTCAGGCGCTGCGCCTCTTTGGCGATGCGTACCAGCGCCCGGCTCACCAGCGTCGACAGCTTGGCCAGCGCGTCTTTGGGTAGGCCGCCGGGGGGCACCGAGCCTGCCCGGGGATCCCGCGAGCGCAGTAGCAGCGCCTCCAGCTCCTGGAGGGTCCAGGGGACCTCGTCGAGGTCCGGCAGCAGCCGCGAGCAATGCTGGCCGGCGCAGTCCAGCCCCTCGGAGTCTTCCACCAGGGCAGTGTTGACAGTGTCAAAGCTGTTGTGCCGGCTGTGCATGGAGTCAGCTAGAGGCGGCCAGCAGCTCCCGCCATACGGGGACGCCGGGTGCGAGTCGGAACAGCACAGGGACAAGTTGGAGGAGCGCACCGAGTCCGCCGCGCCACCATAACCCGAGTCCAGCGTCAGATCCTCCAGCGTCCGAACCACGGGCTTCTTACCTCTCCTGGCCATCGCTGCGCCACTTCATGCTGCGGCCGCCGGGGAGCCGAGGGGAAGCAGCAGCGAGGAAAAGCGGGCGCCGGGGCGCAGGAAGAACCGAGTCCGCGCCGCCTCGGCTCACTTTTCCACCAGCCGCTACTACCTACTGTTACTACTTTCGGATGCCTCCCCGAGCCGTCGCCGCTGCAATACGCAGGGCAGAGCAGAGAGTCATCTTCCAGAGCCCGGGCCGGAGCTGGGACACGCTGAGGAGCGAGCCAGGCCGGGGGAGAAGCTCACGCCGGACTCGTCCCTTTCTTCCAAAATAAAATAAAACTGTCTGACCCGCTCCCCACCGGGCCGGGCTTGGTGCAGAAACCACTGGGCGCCGGCCTCGGTGTTCGTAGGACGGAAATCGACCCAGATGCCCGCGGCAGCACCTCTGCCGGCAGCTGGCTCTCGGCTCTCGGCTCCCCGGCTCCCGGTTCCCCGCCCGGGGTTCGCTCGGCGCTCGCCCGCCCGGCACTGAAGCGCAGCAACGACCGCGACAGCTGCAAACCCTACAAAACCCCGCAAGCCCCGGGCAGCCCAAGGGGGCGGGCGTATGTAAAGCAGGGCCGGCGGAGAGCCAATGGGATTGGAGGATGCTAATTACCTCTTTTTTTTATTCCTCAGCTCCACGCAGCCCCGCCCCTCATACCCGCCCCCGGCCCGTGACCGAGGCTCCATGAAGTGGGGAGCCAGGGCCTGAGAATTGGGGGACCTGTGGGAGCGTAGAGACGCAGATGCTACCCCACCCCTCCTCTGCTGTTCCTGCCCTTGAGCCTTCGGCTTTGATACCAGAACAGGAGAATGGTAGGTTGGGCATGTGACCCACCCACCCACCGACCGAGTTGTGCTCCCCCCAGCGGTTCACAAACTGTCTGCCTGGGGTCGCTTTCTGCCCCTGCGTTTCGGATTTCACTTTCCTTTTTCTTTCTCTAGTACACAAAGCATGTTTTTTCTCCCTCTCCAGCCTCCCCCACCTTCGGGTCCCCAAACCAATTAATACGGTCCTCTTTCAGCCCCAGTTTGCCCCAGAGCAGAGGGAACTAAGAAACCAGGCAAGCAGAGGGATCAGGGAAGTGGACATCACTGGAAGGCTGAGTCTCTGGACGTTAGCGTCTGCCACCAGCACTCATTAACTACGTTCCTTCAGTAGCAAAGAGGACGCTGAGCCCATCCTTCAAATGCCTGGGGGTACACTGGAGGGAAGGCTTATGTCCCACTTTGATGTTCTGGTGGGTAATGGTCCAGAGAGCTCAGCTTTAAAAAGGATAAATTTGCACAGAGGAGAGTTTTCTTTTTTGAATAAAGAATGGTATATATGCATGACTTAGTTGCATTTATATCCAGTGGCATTGTCTTATTTATTTGCCCCCATCCACCAGGGCAGAAACCATATCTTATTCACCTGGGGATCACCAGCTCCCACTGTCTCTGCCTGTAGGGGACTCTCCTCTGAGTTTCCAGCTTAGAAGTGCCATCCTACAAGAAGGTAGCCCATATCCTTCATGTTAAAAAACAAAATTCAACTGAGTAAATTTTAAAGCTCTTTATTGGCTTTATTCAACAATTCACGAATCTGGCAGTATCCAATCTAGCAGATAGAAGGGAGCTTGGACGAGCTGTACAAAATGAAAGACTTTTCATAGACACAATGGAGAAGGAACAAGGAATTTATACGAGGTGAAAAAACAGGTTGCTTATTGCAAGTTTACTTTCCTCTAGGAGATGGCGGGGGTCTATAAGGCAGATTACCTAACTACTGCTGATCAGGTGATTCCTGATTGACTAGTTTAAGATTCCATTTGTGGGAGAGCCAAAACTGTAATTAAGTGTCTCAGTTTGGTGAAGTGGAGCTTAGCATAAGTGACTCCATTTGGGGCCTGGTATCTTGTTAACACTCAATACTGTCCTGGGTGTTTCAGCTGCCTCCCCCACTTCTGAGGCTGTTGATTTCTGGCCCCTTGTAACACTAGGATACTACAGTCTGGTTACTTGTTAGATTCCACACTGAACTAGGGGTTCCCCATGCACAGGCCTGACACAGAGTAGTCAGTCAGTAAATATCTGTCGTAAATGCATGAAAGGAAAGAAGGACATGATTTTGAACTGTTGGTTTGATGTTCAACAATGGATTTTGCCAGATAACCCAGGAGATTGTCTGATGTTTCTCATCTCTGTCAGCCCAAATCCACCATCACCGATCCCTTCACCCCAGTATACTACCATCACCCTGTAGCTATCATCCTAATGCATATGCTCATCACCTCTCTCTATTGACTATTATAATATTCTACCAACTGGTCTCCTCTCCTGCCTCTTTCTTCTCCAAACCATCCAGTCCGAGAATCTTCCAAAAGCCCAATTCTCATCTTGTCATTTCTCTCTTGAAAAAAATTCAAAGGTTCCCATTTGCCTTCCACCTAAATAAAGCTTATACTGATTAGTCGCCTTCAGGGATCTCCACATTTTGTTCCCAGACTTTTTCCATAACATTCCAAACCTTTTAAAAGGGATTGTGATGGTTAATTTTATGTGTCAATTTGAATGGGCCACAGGTGCCCAGATTAAACATAGTTTCTGGGTATGTCTGTGAGGGTGTTTCCAGGTGGGATTAGGATTTGAATCAGTGGACTCAGTAAATTGCCCTCCCAAATGTGGCTGAGCATCATCCAATCTGCGAGGGACTGAATAAAACAAAAGGTGGAGGCAGGAGGAATTCATCACTCCCCACCCCCCATCACAGACTGAACTGGGACATCTCATCTTCTCCAGTCCTCAGACTGGAATTTACATCACCTGCTCCCCTGGTTCTCAGGTCTTTGGACTTGGACTGAATTATATACCAGCAGCTTTCCTGGGCCTCCAGCTTGCAGACATCAGATCGTGAGACTTCTCATTCTCCATAATTATATGAACCAATTCCTCATAATAAATCTTTTTCTATATGTATTTTTCATATACCATCGAATACAAGGATACACAGTCTTTAATGATCTGAACCCTGCTTCCCCCTCTAGGCTCTCCGTCATCACCCTAGCCTCCTGAACACATATTCACAGTCACATAAACACACAGATGCACTCCCACACCCACACAGATACCTGCACACACATGAACACACAGACACACACACACACGCTTACGTTCTAGCCATACTGAAATCACTTGCTGGTTTTCCAAGTTAACATGTTGTCCCTTGCATCCGATAAGTCTTTGCAGATGTTCTTTCCTTTGCTCGCTTTGCTCAAAGACCTCGCCTTCCTCTTCTGAACCTGGCAAACCTCATCCTCTAAGATTCAGCTCCAAGGTTACCACCACAGTGAAGTTTTCCCTTATGTTGCTTCCTGTCCGCCCAGCCCAGACCTGGGAGGGTGTCTCCATCTCTGTTGTTTGGGATTTGTTCCCAGAGCCTTTTCTCTTCTCTGTGTGTTTCCCTGGTGATCTCGTCCACTTGTATGCCTTCAGTTCTCACCTATGTGCCGATGATGCTTGAGTGATGACCACTCAGAGTGTAAGCAGCAAGAGAGCCCAAGAAAAGCTCACGCACAGGGAAGAAAAGAGACTGAAAGCAATGGGCTTAACATTGATTTATTTACTTTTTTGATGGCACCAGGTCAACTTGGGTTCCATTACTGCCTCTGCCAGTTTTCCAATCATGTATATTCAATCTCTTTTATAGTCTCTTCCTTTGCCTTTGAAATGCACAAATAATCACACCCATCTTTTTGGGCTGCTGGGGGGTTAAATGAGATTTTTCTGTATATAGGATTTAGCACAGTGTTCCACACATGATAATAACCCTATACATGTCTGTTATTATCTTATACATTTTCCTATTTTCTGTAATAAACACATTTCTTATAGAGTCCGAAAAAAATGACAAATGTTACATATAAAATCCAAATGATCCTTCAGGGCTGGGCTGAAATGCCACCTTGTCTAGGAGGCTTTGCCATATCTTAGTAGACATGCTGTTGCCTGTTATGCTACAGATGTGCAGATGGCTCCTCTCCCCTTTCAGAAGTCACACTCCTTGAAAGCCAGGCCTTGCCCCCAACACAGTTCCAGTACTAATGAGCATGTCCCTTAGTTAGTCTTATGGATAAACCAAAGCATATATCTGTTTAGTTTACTGAAATAGATCATTAATGATAATGCTAAGTGACTGAGGGCAAGTGAGCCCAAGCACTGAGAATAATAAACACACCAACCATGTGTTCAGTATTAGCCCCATACTATGAGAAAATTTGGCATCTGCAAAAAAGTCTGAAGAAAATTCAAATCATCCCAAATTCCATCTTACAGAGATCAACATGAATGACTTGTGTTTCCTTCAAGTCTTTCTAATTTTTTCCCATCTTTTTCTTTTAACATATATATTTTAACAGTTGGAATTATTCTGTAAATCATTTTGCATTTCGACTTTTTCCTTAAGAAGTTTTCTCAAACTTGATACTATAATCATTTCCCCATGCTAGTAAATACTCATCCAAAACATTCTTTTTTGTCACTATGAAATATTCCAACATATGTTTATACCTTAACTGGTGGGTTGATTCCCTATTTGGTTGTTAACTGGTGTAAGGGATGAACCACTTTGTACATAAATAACTCTCTTCTTCAAAACTAGAAGTTTTATCTATGTTATCCTTGGAGAAATGCAGATCAACAATAAACATATACTAAAGATTTTTTGAAAATAGAAATAAATTACTGGGGTTATTTTGCCTATCAGATTAGCAAAGATTTATAAAGTCAGTCGTGACGAATGTGTGTCACAATGGGACATAAATTGGGGCAATCTTTTGGGAGGGCAGTTTGTCCATATGTATCAAAATGTCAGTGTGCACTCCTTGGGACTTCCCAGAAGTCATATCTTCTGATATTATCTAAGGTGATCCTTGTAAATTTTTCAAAAGTATACAGAATGTTCTTTGTAATGCTGCTTTAACACAGGACTTTGGGAAACAACCTAAATGTCTTTCAATAAGGCCTGATGAAATGAGTTATATTAATTCATACAAGGAAATATTTAGCAATTGCAAAGAATAATGATGGTGATCTTTATTTCCACAGCATATTGGCGAGTGAAGAAGTTTTTAAAAATAGGTTTTGGAATTGCACATATAATATGATCCCATTTATGTAAAATACTTTATGTAGAGCTAAATATGTATATAAATATGTAAACTTGCCTCAAAGGGTGGAAATAATAGCTATAACTAGTTTGTTGGATTTCTGGTGATTTTTTTTTTAAAGGAGCTTTATTGATTCTAGTTCTATCCCTGATGTTTTTTTCTTTTTCTTTTGTTTTCTTATGATCTTTTTTTAACTTTCTTCTTCATACTTCTGAACTTTTTACAATAAATAGGGATCGTTTTTACCAGAGCCAGAAAGCTATTTTCCGAAGAAAATTATATAATTTTCTGCCCATTATTCTGAAGCCTACCTGTCAATCAAAGTATTAATATAATCTTTCGTCCTTCAGCATTCTAGAAACCAAGCAGCAAGCATAGCAACCAACCCGACAACCATAATGTGAGCCAGCCTCATTTAGCTAGGGTCACACGTGTTGAGAGCTTCGTCACGTGCTTTCTATGCATCTACTGTGCAGGAGCAAACAAGGCCGCTTGGGTTTGAAGCCTGGCTTCACTACTTTCTAGCTATGTAATCCTGAGCAAGTTTCTTAGCCTCTCTGTGCCTCTCCATGCCTCCGTTCTTCATCTTTAATTGGGGATAATAACAATACCTTGACCGGTTGGCTGTGAGGACTACATGAGATCATTAGAACAGTGTCTGGCCAGCACTGTAAATGCTCAGCTAGGGTTGGTTACTTCTATTATGGGTCAGGCACGGTGCTGGTTGTTGGGGGCAATGGGGACTCAGCTTTCCTTCTGGGTCCTGCCCTTGTTGAGCTTTTAGTTGAAAGACAGATGTTAATAAAAGCTGCAAGTGCAATGAGTTTCAGGAAAGAGGAAGTTCAAGAATTACACACACAAATTAAACAGATTGTGTATGTTTCACTGCACCATTTCTGAGCAAGCCCCTGGCAAATACCAGCTGTTTCCTGGATGTACAGTCAGTGTGTATAAAGCTCTGCAATGAGCCCTTTGCCACGTGAGTGTCTTTGTGAGTGGAAGACTCTATCACTAGGTAGAAGACTATTGATGAGTCCAACCCAATTTCAATCTGCTCCACATCAGAAAGGGACGTATGTGGCTACTTCTTCTGAACTTTGTCCTGAAAGAAAGAATTACAGAGTCAACATAATGGCTTGCTCATTTGCAGAGCAGATAGGTCACACAACTCAAGGAGCTATAAAGAGGTAACTTTTAAGCAAGGGGTATAGTTGCACCTCTTAATACAAGGCAGCTCTGAGAGCAGATCCCAGTGCAAGCATGACCCTCATGGCAGTGAGTCTTCATGTCTTAGGGTCATACATCCTTTGATAAACGGGTAGAGCTGCATGCGTGTGCATAAACATTATTTGTATTCAACTGGTATACAATATCTGGGGTTCACTGACCCCCAAGATTACACCTGTAATTGTCCTAATTGTCAATTAATATGATAATCATTATAAACTCTAACCCTTATTGAGAATGTATTTTGTGCCAGACAGCTGTTCTATGCACCGTTCATGTACCTTCCCCACAGAATCCCCACTTTATAGATGAGAAAGTTGAGGTGCAAGGAAGCTGAGCAACTTACCCAAAGTCAAAGAGCTACGAAATGTGGACATAGAATTTTAACCCAGACATTCCAACTCCATTCCACTTCCTGAATCAGTACGACGGGGCTGTGATAGGGGACATTTTGTATGCCAAGGGAGTTCTGAGGAGGGGATCCTAACCCACAGTGGATGAGTCAGAGATGGATTCCTGGAAGAAGTGACACAGATGGTCAGACTTTAAGAACGAGTAGGAATATTACCCACTATGGGAAATATTCCCAAAAAGCAGAAGTGGGACATACAAGGGTCCCAGGGCAAAAGAGAACTCAGTCGCTTGGAGGAACTGGCAGAAGGTCAGTGTTGCTGAGCTCAGAGGCAGAAAAAGGGATTTGTAAAATGAGACGGAGAAGGAAGGCACAGGTCAGTGTAAAGTCCCAGAGGGTATTTTACGGAGTTTGGACTTAATCCTGAACCAATTTCAGACCACGGTTGGCCAATATGCCCTGCCTCCCTGAAATCCAAAAATCAGTAGACCTACAAGATTAACTATGAGAAGGAAGGCAGGGCCACAATCATTCAGAACCAATTCGCCTTACGCCCATAAGAGCCCAGAGGTTTTAGGTAAAGCTGTAAATGGCCTTACCCAAGCCAAAGGTTTTCCCTTTTCTCAGCTCCATAAACCCCTTGCCCT
Source organism: Delphinapterus leucas (assembly GCF_059928025.1). Lineage (NCBI taxonomy): Eukaryota > Metazoa > Chordata > Mammalia > Artiodactyla > Monodontidae > Delphinapterus > Delphinapterus leucas. The sequence continues at coordinate 87,508,519 of NC_143139.1, read as the reverse complement.
TCTTCCTTAGGAGCCAGGTGATACTGTAGGGTCCTGTGTGCAAAGCCCAGTGGCAGCCCTATCTGTGATGGCTCTTGACTTCCAGCTGCAAAACTGGGAAATATAATGCTTACCTCAAACTGTTAGAGTTAGGAGAGTTCATTAACATAAGGTACGTAATATGCCTGGCTTGTCTGTTTGAGAGCAACTGGTCACTCATCACTGAGAAGAGGAAAAGAAAATACACAAACAATCCTGTATCAGTCAGGATATACTAGGTTATGCTTCAGTAAAAAACAGTCCCCAAATCTCAGCAGGCTAAAAGAGCAAAGGTTTCTTTCTTGCTCAGGCTCCAATGTGCAATGTGGGTCGATAGGGTTGGCTACACTACTTACAGTGTTCACTTAGGGACCCAGGCTGCTGGAAGCACCATCTCAACACATGCTTCCAAAATTGATGAGGAAGGAAAAGGGGTGAGGACATAAGAGTAACACTCTTGACTTTCAAAGTTTTCACCTGGAAGTTACACACACATCACTTCCGCCCATGTTTCATTGACTAACACCATTCATATGACTGCATCTAATTGCAAAGGAACTTGAAAGCATAATCTCACGTGTACCCAGAGAGGAAACTGGAATATTTGTGAACAATCATAATGGCTACCACAAATGCAGCTTTTGCTCTACTAGGAGTGTTATTCCATAGGAGGACAGTTTAATTGACAGACTCTGGAGGAGATGCTGATCTTTCCAAGTTCATTAGTTGCAAGCAATCTGGTCTGTTAAAATCTGAGAATGTTGGTGACAAGCCCTTAGAGAGCAGTAAGAAAATAGGAAATTGCTTCTCGAGTTTCTGGACCCTCTGATGGCAGTGTTAAATGAGATGGCAAATGAAAACTGCTCCAGAACACTTTCTACCACCCAACCCACTGGGCTCTCAAGGCTTAGCCAAAACTTGACTTCCCTGGGGGGGGGCCTTAGCTGACCACCAGTACCCCTAGGCTAGGTCAAGTTCCCCTATTATCAGCTCTCATAGCACATTTACTTCTCCTTCAGAGCGTGTGCCCTAATTTTGATTATATATTCACCTTACTATTTGGTTAATGTCTTTCATTGCAACTAGACTATATGATCCAGAGGGTGTGGACATATTTGTCTTGCTCACTTCTGTAAACCACATTACCTATTACATAGTGGGTACTCAAGAAATGCTTATTGGATTGGATGGATAGGTGTCTTAGCACAGAATCTGCCCCCCAAATGATATTACTGTTATTTTTATTTTCTACCTGAAAGTCTCCATCTCCTAACCAGATTATCTGATGGGGGATCTCCAGGCAGTGACTAGAAAAAATGAGCCAGCCCCTTCTCCCCAGCGGCTTATTGGTGCATTAAAGTCCTCTACTAAAATGTAAACTCCTCAAGGAAAGGATCATTGCTATATCCCCAGCACCTAGGAAAGTGCCTAGTACTTGCTAGGCACTCAATACATGTTTGTTGATTGGATGAATCAATGAATGGGTGGAAACTACACCATAATCCAAGCTAAGCACCTGGAAGAAGGAATTAGAACTCATTTCTTTCGTGTCTTCTCTTTTCAGATCCCACACAAGTGAGCCAATGAGGATTACTGTTGGGATCCTTACTGTTGGGATCCAAGGCCAGGTATCAATCAAATATTTCTTGAGTAATTCTGTCTTTCTCCTTGTAGAATTATAAAAATGGAGAGATACAGTGCCTGTCCATTAGGAAATTCTGCTCTGGGTGGGGAGTCTAGCCAGGAAACAGAAATACTCTAGGTGTTTCAGTCTGAAGGAATCTAATGCAAGGAATCAGTTCCAGAGAGGATGGGAGAGCTGAGGAGCTAAATGGGACAGGAAGGAGACAAGGGGGAAAGTAGCATCAGCAAGAAGCTTCTGCCATGCTCAGGGCTGGAAGGACAGAGAGAAGATGGTGTTACCAGGGCCCAGAAGCCAAGCCGTCTGTTAGGATCTAGAGCTACAGTGGAGACCAAGCAGGAGAGGTAGCTCCATGTTGGGAGGGGCTGCCCAGCAGGATCTGGGCTCATGGATGAGACACAGCTGCTGCCAGGAACACGGCCTGTAGCAGACAGAGAGGAACAGAAAAGCCCCGGGCTCACCCCTCCTTCTGCCCCACATCTTCTGCCAGTGTCTCCCGCTGGCCAAACCCACCAAGAAGTTGGAGGGTGAGGGAGTCCAGGAAAGGTAGTTCCTGTGATACAAACTAGATGGATATGAGCACAAACAAGCAAAGGACCAACTCAGGAAGATAAGATGATATTTCAAGACATGTATCTATTATGGCATGTCCCCGAGTAATACTGCAAACTTTCAGAGGAGGAAGCTTCGATTCTGTCCCCTCTTCATTCCCACTGTTCTTACTCTGGTAGAATTGTTCATCACCTCCTATTGGGATGGTTCCCAAAAGCCCCTCGCTTGGTCTCCCCAGTGACAGTCTCACTTTCCCATCCGGACTCCTCTGCTGCCTGGGTCATTTTTCACAAGCACTTCCCCTCACCATCAGAAGGGAGGAATGCTGGTCCCTGTCCAGTCTTATAAGTTGCCATCTTCCCTGGTTAACTGCCCCTACACTCCCTACAAACTAATTCTGGTTTTCTTAAATACAGTGTCTTTACTCATGCTTCCCCCTATTGTACTCCTATGGATCCTTCAAAGCCCATCCCAAATGGTACCACTGTAGTAAGTACTACACTCCTCCTGTCCTCCTGCCCGATAGAACCAGCCTCTCCCTTTGCTTTTGCTTCTTTAAAACATTGACTATGTCTCTCCATTACAGCCCTTATCAATAATTATTAGCCATAATCAATCTCACAGTCAGCAGCTACAGCAGCCTCCTGCTCTTTGTGCAACAGTGTGGTGGTTAAGAGTGTGGACTCGAGCGAAATAAGCCAGACACAGAAAGACAAATACTGTACGACATCACTTATATGTGGAATCTAAACAATACAACCATCTAGTGAATAAAACAGAAAAGAAGCAGACTCACAGATATAGAAAACAAACTAGTGGTTACCAGTGGGGAAAGGGAAGGGGGGAGGGGCAAGATAGGGGTAGGGGGAACAAAAGGGTTGTTATGGGATTACATGAAATCATGTGTGTGAAACTTTTGAAAATTGTAAAGCACTATAAAATTTAAAGAATCGTTCATTCAATTAAAAAAAAGAGAGTGTGGACTTGAGGTCATAAAGACCCACGTTTGAGTACAAGTGGCTGGCCATGTGATTTTAGTAAGTTTTTATTTTTTTATTTTTTATTTTTTTTGCAGTACACGGGCCTCTCACTGTTGTGGCCTCTCCCGTTGCGGAGCACAGGCTCCGGACGCGCAGGCTCAGCGGCCATGGCTCACAGGCCTAGCCGCTCCGCGGCCTGTGGGATCTTCCCGGACTGGGGCACGAACCCGTGTCCCCTGCATCGGCAGGCAGACTCCCAACCACTGCGCCACCAGGGAAGCCCTATTTTTTATTTTTATTTTTTTTTGGCCATGCAGCACAGCTTGCAGGATCTTAGTTCCCCAACCAGGGATTGAACCCGGGCCACAGCAGTGAAAGCACCAAGTCTTAACCACTGGACCGCCAGGGAATCCCCTTTAGTAAGATTTTAATCTCTGAATTTCTATCTGTTAATCTTTTATGCAGGGAAAATCATAATGTCTCAGAATTTCATAGGGTTTTAGCTACGTGAGACAATGCACACTTAACACAGTGTCTGGCATGTGGGAAGGCTCCAATAAATACCAGCTAATCCTAATCTTTCAACAAAAAAATTGAGATCATATTGCATATACTGTTTTGTAAACTACATTTTTCCTTAAAATATATCATTTCTTCCTGTCCTTAAATGTTTTCTTACATTTTTCCAACTTTTTATTTTGAAAAATTTCAAACAGACAGAAATGTTGATAGATAAAATAGACATCCTATCTACCCTTCACCCAGATTCACCATTGCTTTCTCTCTCTGTGAGATCTTTATGGATATATATATGATGTGTGTGTGTGTGTGTGTGTGTGTATGGTGTGTTATGTTCTTTTTTTCCTGAACCATTTGAAAGTAAGCTGTAAACATCATGGCATTTCAGCATGTATCCTACATTTTCCTACAAAGAGCTGGAGGGCCATTATCACACTCAAGAAATGGCACTGACACAATAACATTATCTAAGTCATATTTCAATTGTTCCTCAAATGCCCTTTTAGTGGGTCTTTATGTCATTTGATGACTACGTAGAATTCTACCTAATGGATGTCCAGTAATTTGTTCAATGAATCTATTGTTAGACTATTTAAGTTCTTTCCAGCATTGCACAATTTAAGTTCTTTCCAGCATTGCACAATTATATCCAGATCAGAAGAAAAGTCTTTACAGCAGCTTTTTCTTTATATATTTGACCTCTCATTTCCTTGGGGAAAATGCCTACCATGGAGTTTGGCACAAGGCAATGTAGCATTCTAAGAGCTTAATGCACAGTGCCAAATTGCCCTCCAAGAAGATTGTACCAATTTATACCCCCCAGCAGTGTACAAGAGTGCCTGTCTCACTCCTTTGATACCACTGGCTATTATCATTTTTGTATTTATCAATTTAATAAGAGAAATAATAACTAGCATTCATATACCACTCCTGGTGTGCCAGGCACTATTACAATTGTATGATATCAATGAGGAGACTGAGGCAGCAACCCAGGCAGCCTGAATCCAAAGACTGTGCCACTATTTGCTTTATACTCTTACCTTTCAATATAGAGTCTAACATTTACTTAATCACCCCAGAAGTTGAATTTTTTCACTTGTTTGTCTTTTATATCTTTGCCCATAAGAATTCCCTGTTTATGTCATTTCTTTTTTTTGGAGTGGGGAGGGGGCATCCTAAGATGTTTGTCTTTTTCCTAATGACTTTTAGGAACCACTTACAGAATAAAAATACTCTCTCTGTCATATACACTGCAGGTAATGCTCCATGGCTTGCCATTTGTATTTATTTGTTTGTTTGTTTAGCATAAGATTTTAATTTTCTCACAGTTAAAACTGTCAATTTTTTTTTTTTTTTTTGCGGTATGCGGGCCTCTCACTGTTGTGGCCTCTCCCGTTGCGAAGCACAGGCTCCAGAAGCGCAGGCTCAGCGGCCATGGTTCACGGGGCCAACCGCTCTGCGGCATGTGGGATCTTCCTGCACCGGGACACGAACCCGTGTCCCCTGCATCGGCAGGCAGACTCTCAACCACTGAGCCACCAGGGAAGCCGCAAACTGTCAATTCTTTTATTTAATGTTGGTAAGTTAGAAAATCTGCCTTCCTCCCAAGAGGATAAATATTATCCTATCTTACATCTTCACATTTTACTTTTAAATCTTCAACCCATCCCATTTCTCTGTGTCTTTGCCAACACCGGCATTGCCTCATGCCTACCAGGGATAGAAATGGTACACAGTTTGCTGAGGGGTTGGTCCCGGGACATCTCTTACTTCATTAAATCTGGAAATGTCACGTGCAATCCCAAGGAGCGGTGCACCAAAGACAAAATAGGATTGCCATTTCAATCTGTTTCATAAATTAGGTACCTTTTTTCTCTCCTGCTTTTCACCTAAAATATGAAACACTTGACACATGTTTGACAATTAAGACAAAAGCCCGGCTTCCACAGGCTTCTCTGAAGCAGGCTATTGTGTGGAGAGCGGTGGTAGTTGAGGGGAAAGCATGCCAAGAATTCATTTCAATTTGAAAGAACTTTTCAGGGCTTTATTTGTTCCAAGAGTTCCTCAAACATTTTAAATACAGTCCGATGAAGTGTTTCAGGCACTGTTTCAATACCGATTATGTCTTCTCTCCTTGAGCACAATGCTTTGCTTCAATACACATTACAGTTTTCAGCAAAGCTTTGATTTTAACATTAACCAATCCCATTCTTTCTCTCCTTGGCTCTTTGTCCAAATATTGTGGCTGAAACCATTACTCACAAAACGAAACAATTAGTGCATTTCCAAATACACTTCAGGAGAAATACAGCAGCCCCATCGCCCAAGTAACTATTTGGTGCCTGCAGTAGATAATCGGTCAATGTTTGCTTAAGTAAATTAGTGAAAATGTGCATGGGGTCCAGGAAAAGAAGAATAGCTATTAAGTCTATAATGAACAAAGGGTGGCATACTCTGAAATTTTTGCAGGGGAGCTTAAACCTTTAAAATTACAACTTTAATTCATTTAATCATTTAGCTAATAAGAGAATTTTCCAGTGTGTATTCCATAAAACATTAGCCCTATGAAATGCAGAGCAAAAAAAAAAAGTTTAAAAGTAAGAGACCCATCCTCCCCCTCTTAGAGATTGATGGTGTACACTTGCATATTAAAGGCTCTGTCTATTCCCACAGCATAGAAACACATTTAGATTAATTTAAACTCCATAAGGGCATAAGTCAGGTCTGTTGTGCTCATTAATGTGTCACAAGAGCTTCACACACTGCTGTTAGATATTTATTGAATTCTTTATCTGTTGCTGATAAAGAATTACCCCCAGAACTTAGTGGTTTAAAACAACAAACAGTTATTAGCTCACAGTTGTGCATCAGGAACCCAGGCACAGTTTAGATGGGTCCTTAGCTCAGGGTCTCCCAGGCTGCAATCAATGTGTTGGCTGGGCTGCAGTCATCTCAAGCCTCGTTTGGGGAGGACCCACTTTCAAGATTAGTTACAGCTGTTGAAAGCCTACAGGTCCTAACTGGCTATTGGCTGGAGTCTTCAGTTCTTTGCACGTGGGCAGCTCACAACATGACAGCTGGCTGCTCTCTGAGCAAAAGATCAGGATACCCAGGACGGAAGCCACAGTCTTTTTATAACCTAACATCAGAACTGACATCCATCACTTCAGTCATATTCTGTTTGTTAGATGTGTCAATAAATCCAACCTACACCCCAGGGGAGAGGCTTACACAGGGTGTGATTATTGGGAGATGGGGGTCACTGACCAGCTTAGAGGCTGCCTACCACAAAGAATGACTGAAAGAACCCAGCATTTTCCATACTTATTTGACCTCCTAACTTTTTTCAAGTAATAGCTTTTAACTTAGAAAAACACTTCAGGAAACATGCAAAACTAATATGTATTGAGTGCTAGGTCCTAAGGCATAAGAATATATAAGACAATTCATTTTTAAATTTATTCCTTTTAAAAATATATGTTTTGAGTATGTAGCACTGCCTCCTTGAAGAGCTCAGAGTTTAGCTCACATTTGAGGAGTCCCTCTGAGAATGCATCATCCTAGAAGAAGCAGGCTTAATTGATCAGCAGTACAGATTCCAACCGAAAAAGATGGGGAAGGATTCTGTCACGTTGTAGCCTTCTGACTGACTAGCATGTGCCCTCCCTCATGTGCCTTCTTGATGGAGCACTGAACATGACCTTACCTTGGCTGGTGGGATGCTCCCACCAGGATTTTGAATTCTAAATGAGTCACATAAAGTGCAAAGCTGGTGAGCAAGCGTTCATGGTAGGAGTGTTATTGGAACTGTCAGAGTCATCAAAGCTGACGACAAATATGAAAATTCTCAATCTGGGTGCTTAGTAGAATTGTATTTTCTCATCCTGTAAAAGATGAGGCCTCCCTTGCTTTGGTCAGTTAGATGTGAGGGAAAGTAGCATGTGCTACATCAGAAAGAAGCTTTAAGAGCTGTTAGGTTGGCTAGCTGCAATTGGCTTCATGCCTTTCCCTTTTCCAGTTTCTGAGATCATGGAAGCGTGAGGCATCCGCTGGCCTGGGCCCATGATTGTAGACATATAATGGGAGTGAGAAATGAACCTTTGTCATCTAAGCCATTGAGATGTTGGGGCTGTTTGTCACTGCAGCATAATCTCACTGATACAGTAGTCCAGCAGTGAACATCAGCATTCAATGTCCAGCAAATGGTAGATTGAGTGTCCAGCAATGGTGCTGCCAGTGGTAGTAGCTTAACCAGCCATGGTTTTGGCTGTAGTTTTTCTACCTACACTCACTTCCTTCCTGCTTCCTTCCTGCAAGCTATATCCTTCCAATAAATCCCTTTCCTGCATAAATCACTCAGGGCAGGTTTCCATGGCTTGCAGCCCCAAACCCTGCCTAATACTAGTTAGTTCTGTTTCATGCAATAGGAGTCTATTGAGCCCAGAGTGCCCATCATTGTCCTAACTTCAGGCAAGCTTAAAATGGGAACTCAGTAATGAGTAAGACACACCTCATCTCAAGTAACCTAAAGTCTCTTTAAACAAATAATATGCATACAAGTTGAGAATTAAATGAAACTAGTTAAGAAATTTAAAATAAGTCATGTGACCCTGAAGGCACATGGTGGGTTCTTTACCTAGAAATGTTCAGAAGAAACACACAGATAAAAAAGAGATAGGGGGCTTCCCTGGTGGCGCAGTGGTTGAGAGTCCGCCTGCTGATGCAGGGGACACGGGTTCGTGCCCCGGTCCGGGAAGATCCCACGTGCCGCGGAGCGGCTGGGCCCGTGAGCCATGGCCGCTGATCCTGCGCGTCTGGAGCCTGTGCTCCGCAACGGGAGAGGCCACAACAGTGAGAGGCCCGCGTACCGCAAAAAAAAAAAAAGAGAGAGATAGGGCATGTATATTTCAATCTCTTCATACTGCCCTTTACTTGCCAAAATTTGTGTTTTGATTTGAGCAATATTTTCTTGACATAGGAAATATGATTATTACAACAGTACCTGGCGCACAGGAAGCAGTGAGTATATATTTGTTGAATGATTCACTGAATGAATGTGATCGGGGCACGTAAGCTTTAGACTCAGTGACTTAGGGTTTGAGTCTTGCCTCTAACACTTATTAGCTGTGTGCTGCTGTACACGTTCCTTATGGTTACTGAGCCTTGGAACAGAGACACCTCACCACAAAAATGGAGATGCTATTATTGGTTTCCCAGGATTGTTGGCAGAATTGAATATATGTGACAGCATATAGGAAACATGCAATAAATGAAATATAGGCATTTAGACACCCACATATATGTACCTATGTGTGTGTATACACTCCTCAGGGTGTATACACATTTCACTTCATTTATTAACTCACGTAGAAATAGTTCTTGAGCATCTACCTCATGGGACACACACTGCCGAGGACATGCTTAGTGGCGAGCATGACATAAAGCTCACAAGAAGTAGGATGACAAGGGACATTCAGCAAGCTAGGAGACTACACTACAGGGAAAGTTTGGGCTGAACTCTTAAAATCATCAGTCAGAACTTCCAAAGTCCTGGAAGTTCTCCCAAGCCCCACCCTCTATACTTCTCCCAGCTGAGAAAAAAAAATCAAAAGGCAGATGAGGCAAATGCTATAAGTCACCTCTCCAATATCCATTTCTCTTTTCTCCTTACTCCTAGAAACTTGATATGTTCTTTAGGATAGTCATGTGTCCTGCTGTAAGACCACATTTCCTAACCTCTCCTGCAGCTGAGGGTGGCTGTGGGACTTGGTTCTGGCCTAAGAGATGTCAGCAGGAGCATGCTAGGCATTTCTGGGAAAGATTTCTTTCCTGATGTAAGTGTCACCTCCTCCTCCCTGTCACCTCCTACTTTAACCAGCCTGGAGCATGAAGGGGAGGCCAGAATGGAGTGAACATCCTGTGTTCAAGAGGACACCATAGGGAAAAGAAAGCCACCCACCAAAGATGGCAGGGAGGGGAGGTGGAGGAAGGGCCAAGGGGTCCTGATGGCGAAGCCGCCCTATGACCTGAATAAGCCACTATATTAAAGATATATATTGGAAGATTACTCAGCCATAAAAAAGAATGAAATAATGCCATTTGCAGCGACATGGATGGACCTAGAGATTGTCATACTGAGTGAAGTAAGTCAGACAGAGCAAGACAAATGTCATATGATATCACTGAATAAGCCAATATTGTTTGGGTCTTCTGTTGGGCAGCAAAATTATGAGCCTTTGATGTTATATTTATCCATCTGGCAAACATTTAATGAGCACCTACTATGTGCCAGGCACTATTCTAAGCCCTGAGGATAGAGCAGAGCAAAAAAGACAAAAATACTTGTCTTCAAGGAGCTTACTTTTGGGGTCAAGGGTATAAGCAAGACAAGCAGTGAAATATGTATTACGTTAGTGCGCAGCTCTAAGGAGGAAAGCAAACCATGAAAGGAGGATGGAGGCTGTTGGGAGAGGGAGGGTTGCAATTTAAATGGGGTGACTGGGAAAGTCTTTGGTGAGGAGACTCATTGAATCAAGATCTGCAGGCAGTTAGGGAGCAAGTCATGAGGATACTGAGGGGAAGGATATCCCCACAGATGTGGACCAGCCTTTCAAGGCTGAGGTGGAAAGATGTGTCCTAAGTTAGGGGACTAGCATAGACCCGAGTGCGTGGATGGAGCAAAGTGAGCAGGGTAGGAGGACAGGGGTCTGAGAGGTGACCGTGGGGAGTATGGATGAGGCGATCGTATAGGGCAGGGGTTGGCAAGCCTTTGCTGTAAAGGGCCGTTTGATTTTAGTCTTTGCAGCCCATATGGTCTTTGCTGCAACAGCTCAGCTCTACAAGAAAGCAGCCGTAGACACTAAGTAAACAAAGGGGCGTGGCCACGTTCCCAAACTTTATTGACGAAAGCAGGCAGCAGGCAGCTGGATTTGGCTGGAGGGTCATAGTTTGCTGATCTAATGCAGGGCCTTGTAGATCAGTATAAGGACCTTGGCTTTTACTAGAAGTAACTGGTTAGCGATTGGTAGGAGCATAGGAGTGACATGATCTGAATTGCATCTTACCAGGATCGCTCTGGGTGTTGAGTAGAGAATAGAAAATAGAGAGTGGGAGGTAAGAGTGAAAGCCTGGAGACCAGTTAGGAGACAACTGCAATAATCCAGGTTTGTGCCACATAAAATGTTTCCTTGCTTTCCAAATTATCGACAAGAGTATGACAATATTACTCAAATGATTTATTCAACCCACCACACCTCATGCACAATTAATGATACCCACCTCCCCTCCAAAGGGGAGGACCCCAAGTGCTTTGCAACCTGACTTGTCAAGCAGAATATGAAGAAATCCTTATCTAATTGAAAGAGTGGGGGAGATTTTAAATAGGCAACATGCAATTAGCCAAATTAGAATAGACACAGGACAACAAGGCTCACACCCCCTACAAAAATCAAAAACAAAAGCAGCCCAGCCCCAGACTCAGGTGATCTGCAGAGAAGACCTGGGACCAAGGCTTTTTGTTGACTTCATGATAGAAGGGGTGCATCACAAATATTGAGATTTGGATAGCCAAAAAGAAGAGATATTTCCCCCCTTCTACTGCACATATTAAGCTGGCCCTGGGGTCAGGAAAGTCTCCTGATAATTGGCAGTCATATCTGATTGGGTCTGGCTGAGACAGATGTACTCAATGGCCATCTATTGGTACCAAAGATTTGTTGAGTGGTGGAGTCGGGGGAAGAGGTTGGCAGACACTCTTTTTTTTTTTTTTTTTTTAAAATTCAAGTCTAGTTGATTTACAATGTTGTGGCAATCTCTGCTGTACAGCAAAGTGATTCAGTTATACACGTATAGACATTCTTTTTTTAATATTCTTTTCCATTATGATTTATCCCAGGAGATTGGATACACTTCTCTGTGCTGTACAGTAGCACCTTGTTGTTTATCCATTCTAAATGTACTAGTTTGCACCTACCAACCCCAAACTCCCAGTCCATCCCTCTCCTGACCCCCTCCCCCTTGGCAACCACAAGTCTGATCTCTCTGGGCAGACACTCTTGTTGCCTCCCCATCACCACTCCTCTCTTCCTTCCACTAAGGGGAATCCTCACCTTTATCCTCTCTGCTCTGAATGGCCAAGTCCCTGTGCAGACCGGGCCCTTCTCTGCCCCAGGGATGACTCTTTATTGGTCTTTGACAGCTGTGGGTTCTTGTTCTCCTTGGTAAGTGTGGTGGTCATGAGAATGCATCTCTTAGATCCTCTAATGCAGGGAGCATAACTGGACATCGGCCCACCTGCTGTGCTTGAAAAGCCGTCATTGATTTGGTCATGACTCATGCTTCCCATGGGCTGCTCCCAGCCAATGACAGTATGTGGCAGGGATATTAAGGCAGGCTTGCTCCTGGGAGACACAGGACTCTCCGGCAGGTCACTTCACCTTGAGTGCTCCCCAAAGGTTTTACCAAACTTTCCTTAGGCTGCACTGCAGGGTACGATGCTTTCACCCAACCTCCCTTGCTTCTCTCCCCTCTTCACTCAGGGTCAGACCTGCATTGCTATCTGATGGCTCTCCCAGACTCCAGCTCCCTCCCCATTTTCTCTCACAGGCATTTCCCCTAATAAATTTCTAGCTTGTTTAATCCTATCTCAGCATGTGCTTCTTAGAGAACCTGAACCAACACACCAAGTAACAATTAAAGTGTAGGCATGTGATACAATTTTGGCCAATGCAATGCAAAGGGAAGTTGGGTGGGAGGAGTGGCTTCCAGGAAGCTTGTCTTTGTTCTTAGAAAAGGGATTCAGGGTAGGACAATTTTTTTTCTGTCTTAGCACTAGGGATAGGTCCAGATTTTGTGGAGCATAAAGCTTACATAATTTGAAACACCTTCTTTATGTAAAAGGATACATATACTTTTTATTTTTGAAAATTTCACAAAAGCATATGGCCATTTGAGTACATTGCTAAGCCTTGAAGGGTCCTATGAAAGTGAGGGACACTGAAGCTTAAGCTTCATTAGCTTCATGGCAATCTGCCTCTGCTCTTGATGTTGCCATCAACATGTGATGACTGGAGCTGGGGCAGCTATCCTGGGACCATGAGGGGAGCCAGCCCAAGAGAATGAGCCTACACAACGGAAGGAACACATGCTTGTTGATGTTTCTGAGCTACCTGAGTTTCCAACTCTGGAAGTACCCTATCTCTGCATTTAGGGTTATAAGAGCTAACAAACTAATAAATGTTCTTATTCCGTAAGCCAAATTTAGTTGGGCTTTCTTTTATTTGTAACCCAAAGTGTTTTAACTGATACAGATTTATTTCTGAAAAGGTTTCATCTGCCAACCCCATTCTCTGTTATGCATTAGATGAAGAAGATCGGTCTGGGATAAGAAAAGAAAGGCAAGGCAAGGTGGTAACTGCAGAACAATTGGGTCTGCACAGCTGATGTTTCCTTGGAAAATCCAGCCATTCTTCTAAGATGAGGTGAATGAATGAATGAGTTGCAGAATTCACTTGCCTCTGGGAAAATGGTGGGGGTCCTAAAGAAGAGGAAAATGATCTAGACTTTGGTTGTGACATGGAGCAATGAATTGGTGGAGAGACAACAGGAATGCAGCAATGAGGACTTCACAAGGGAAAAAGCACTGGCATTGAACCATAGGCTTTCATGGCACACATAAAATCCTCTACCTGGACCAACAATAAAAACTGGTATCTTGGTGGCTGTCAGCTAATAATAGCCAATGACATGTACTGAGCCCCGGGTTTATGTCAGGCACTGTACTAGCACTTTACACACAGGGTTTCACTTAATCCTCATAGAAAGTTTGTGAGGGTTGTTCCTCCTCCTGTTCTCTGATCCCACCTCCTGCTTCCTTAGAAGAACTGTTATCCCCTTTTACAGATTAGGAAATTGAGGTTCACAAAAGTTGAATAACTTGCCCAAAGTCACATAGTTATGAAATGATGGAGCCAGAATCAAATCTCAATAATTTGAATCTAGCGCTAGTTTCTTCTTGCCTCATTTTCTTCTATTTCAAGACCTTCCTAATTTTCCCCAAACTTTTAATATAAAAGGCCAGATAGCAAATATTTTCAGCTTCATGGACAAGTCTCTGGTACAATGATTCCACTCTGCCATTGCAGTGCAAAGCTCACCATGACAATGAGTGTAGCTGTGTTCCAATAAAACTTTATTTGCAGAAACAGGCAGTGGGCCTGACTTGGTTTGTGGGCCATATAGTCTGCTGACCTCTGCACTATGCCATCACTCACTTGCTTCTCCTATTAGCTCTCCCATCGCTTCTACCACCTGCTACAACCATGCCCATTCCTGGTGACATACAGAGTCCAGATGACTCCAGTTCAGTTGTGACAGCACTGGAAGATTACTATGAAGCTACTGAAGCTTCAGCTACATCGGGGCACTTGTACAGGCTTCTTCTAAGGCCCTAGGTGGGTCTCTAGCAGTGGAATTGCAGAGGGAGATATACACAGATATAGATATATTTAATTTGCATAAGAAATATATTTTAACAATACCTCCTTTTCCTCCTACTTCCCCTCATGCAGGAGGCATTGAGATGGTCACGGGCATTTTGGGGGTCTGGCCTAAGAGGAACAATTTAATTTGGTTCCAGGGGGATATTTTTGCAATTCACAGTCATATATGTGTGTGGTTAGGCTATTGCCTGCCACCTAGTGTGGGAATGGCTTCCAGAGCACTCCTATGACCCACTGTGGCACCCGTCCATCATTGTAACCTGAAGGTGTAGGGCTAAAGATGACACAGTGCCAGGAAAGTGTCCTACAGAGCCTGGCACTGGAAGCAAGTGGGTGGCTGGGAGGAACAGGCTTTAATGTAGCAAGGCATTGCCCTGTCTGCGGAAAATTCCTTAAAGCATCAGACATGTCAACTTCTTAGTGGAGGACTGGGTTCTCAGCCAAGTCTAATCAAACCAGAATTTCTCTCTTTTCAGGAAAATACTTGATCATGCAGCATACGTGACTGTGAATGCACTACACATTTTTTACGGGTAGTGCACAAAACAGTAAGGCGCTTAATGAATGTTAGCTATTTTATTTCATTTTGCCCTCATTGTTCTACAAAAATGATTGGAAAATAGAAAATTGATAACATTGGTATTAGTACTAAGAAACATGGCTCTCAGAAATGTAACACAATATTAAGAACCAAGAGGGAGAACATGGAGCAGACAAATCAGCGGATTTTCAGCCTCATGTTGACGCTTACTGATGAAAGCTGACCAACCATATCCATTGGTGAAGGAAAAGAATAAGATGAAAGAACACATGCAAAGTAAGGGAGCCATATCATCAAAGATGATGCATGACTAGAAATTCCACTGTGTTTCTGCAACTGGGAGGAAGCCTCCCTTCCTTCATCTCTTATGACATTTAACTTAACACATTTTCAGCAGGTCATTTGTATAAAAGCTGGACAGTGACTAAAGACACCTGATGTCCCCGAGCCTCAGCTTCTTGATCTGTAAAATGGGGATGATACTAATAGGATTATTGTGAGACTTGCACTAGGAAATGTGTGTGAATGTGTGTAGCAGAGGGTCAGGCCACCAGTGGGTGCTCAATATGTTTAACTCTCTTCCCCAAACCCAGTTGTTGAACATGGAGGGATCAGCAGGGCAACTTTAAGGGCCTTGTTTGCCAGTGTTTGCCAATGTTCCTACCATTTCCCCAGTCTGTCCACGGGCTTAGGGATGGTGCTGAGTAACATCCTACACTTGCTCAGAAATGACTTCAATTGTCTGCGGTAGGTGCAGCTCCCTGGTCTGACATGAGAGTGTCTGGCAACCCTGGGCCACTAGGAAATAGATCCAGAGTGATGAGTGCTCCAGAGAAGGTACGAAAAGGAAGGGAAACACCCTGAACCTTTGTGGGGAAGAAGAAATAATGGAGACCTGATCCTCATTGAACTGGCCCTGAACTTGATCCTTGGAGAGTGGTGCCTATGCCATGAGCATTTCACCCTCGCATCTATCCTGCAAGCTGGAGATTCTTATTCCCTTTTCACAGATGAGGAAACTGAGGCACACAGGTTCCAAGGGACTTGCCCAAGGAAACATGGCAGGACAGGGGCAGAGCAGGGCTAGAGCTCCAATTCCCTGAATCCATCTCTAGTGCTCTGTGGCACTTACCCTCCCCCATCACAGATTCCATGGCTCTCCCCCCTGCTCATGGCCAAGGGTTTGGGATGGCTTCTTTGCTCCTGCTCTATCCCTACCACCTATCCCTACCACACAGGAGAGACATTCTGTAATGTTGCTCTCCCTGATAAGCCAAGCATCTAGAAATTCTGTCTAAGGTCATGGGGGTGTCTCTGAGGATGCAGGACCTTGAATTCCAAGTCCAGAGAGCTTGGTCTCTATTTTTAGGAGTTTATCAGAAAGAAAACACTCTATTCAAGATCTTCACTCATTCACTCATTCATTCATTCATTCCAGTGTGTGATGAGGGTCTGCTATGTATCAAGAGCTGTGCTGGGTGCAAGGATACAATGGTGAACATGATAGAAGTGGTTCCTGTCGTCCTAGGCCTTGCGGTCCAATGGGGAAGACAGAGAAAAAGATGGGCATACAAATAAAACATGTTACTGCAAAGGGTGATGAGGATTAAGTAGGAGTCCAAATAGAAAGCTAAGATAGAGACTGAAACTTTGGTTCAGGAGTTGCAGGGAGGCCTCTCTAAGGAGGTGACATTTAAGCCTAGTCCTAAAGGATGCAGAGGAGGTGGCAAACAAAGGGTGAGGAGCTGGGGTGGGGAAGGTTCCAAGGTAAAGGGAACAGCACGTGCCAAGCCCTGAGACAGGAAAGTTGGGCCTGTTTGAAGAGCTAAGGAGGCCAGTGTGGCTGGAGCACAGGGAGAGACGAAGAGAGTGGTCAGAGCTGAGTTTGCAGAGGTTGTCAGCCAGCTAATGGAGGGCCTTGTAGTTATGGGAAGGAGCCAGATTTTACTCTGAGTGCCACAGGAAGCCACTGAACTTGAAATGCATTGCTTTCTAGCTGTATTTTGATGTTATAGTAAATCTGTAGAAATGTGAAAGTCTCAATTTGGACATTCATCTCATGGTAGGCTGATTGAATTAATAACCCCAATTCTTCACCCCTCTCTATATCCATGTGCTTTTTCATGTGACTTTCCAATTCTTCTCAATAAAGATTTACCTAGAATCTGGGATGGACATATGACTTACCTTGAAAGGACTGTTAGAAAATGTGATGTAAGCAGAGACTTGGAAAAGCACTTTCATGTTTCTACTTCCTCTGTCATCATAAAACGTATCTGGGCTAGCTGGAAGGAGAAAGACATGGATCAGAGCTGGGACCCAGTCATCTCATTCAAGGCCATCCTAGATCAGCCAACAGCCAGCCAGTTCCCATACCTGGAAATGAGCTTAGCAGAACTGATTAGCCAAAACACAACTGATCACAGGCACGTGAGCGAGCCCAGCCAAGATCAGCCCAGCCCAGGACAGTTTGACCGTGCAGACTTGTTAGCTAATAAATGTTTATTGTCACATGTCATTGAGGTTTTCTGGTTGTTTGTTACACAGCATTATAGTGGAAATAGATAACTGACATATACTTCAAACTGAAGCTGCTTAAATCTAAACTCCTGAAACCTCAAAATCAATCGTTCAGATGGAGTGTCTGGATGGTGTAGCTCCTTCCAACACGAACTCTGGAAACTTGTATCTTGTATTCAAATCCCAGCTCTGCAATTTATTACCTGTCAATGATTGCACAAAATATTTCACTTCTCTGAGCCTCAGTTTCCTTATCTGTAGGATGGGTTTAATGATTATACCCACCACATAGGTTGTTAGAAGAATCAAATGAGAAAACACTTTACAGATGTTAAACACTCTCTCTGCAGCTTTTAGTTGTAATCACCAACATATTCATATATGGGGAACAGAGAATAAAAGCAAAAAGGAAATAGAAGCAGCCTGGAAAGCATGGCCTGGGGAGGATATATAAGAACTTTTATAGAGCCTTGTGTTGACAGTCTGCTGTGGTTAGTAAGTTGCATCTGTTGTAGGGAAGAACCAGAGAACATAACACATTCCATGGGGCATGACGTGCTTTGGTTGGAAATCACTTTTCAGGTGGTGGATTGAAAAGGATAGCCAGAAGCTAAGAAACTGTAAGGCTGGTGTTACCAGCACCCCAGAGATGGCCTCCCAGGCTGGCATCATCCACAACAGCACAAGGAGGCATCAACCAGCAGTGCTCCACTCAGCAGAAGTAAATGGTCAATGTGTCCTACCTGTTAGACATGGTCCTGAGACCAACAGTGGCTGATCTGGATAAGGGTCACTCTCACCAGCCAGACAGCATCTGAGGGTTGTTCCTCCTCCTGTCCTCTGATCCCACCTCCTGCTTCCTCCAAGGCCCTGCCTCATTGATTCCCCCCTCTTGCCTCTTAAAGCCCTGCCTCTCCCTGAATCCAAACGTGCTCAAGCACCCCTATTACAAAACCATCTCTCCACCGGGCCATGCTCGCCCTCCTTCCTTTCCTGCAACACTTCTTCAGAGAGTTGCCTACATGTCCCATTTCTTCCTAACTCTCCATGTTTGCCTTCACTTCTCAGAAGCATTCGATTCTAGTTGTTTCTTGGTCCCCAACAACCAACTGTTTATAAAAGCCCAGAGACTTTACATCCTTAATATCTCTCACTTCCATTGTCTTGTTGTTTGGATGTCTATGACCTTGGTTTTGATACTTTTTTTTTTTTTTTTTTAGGAAGTTGCAATAATCTCTGGTCTCTTTCTTTACTAATCTACATTCCATATCATTTCTGAACTCTTCTCTCTGAATCACAGTTCTGAGCCTGGCTTTCTCCTGCTCAAAACCTCTCAGTGGCTCCCCATTGTCCACAGAAATCATTTGAATTCTCTAGATATCTCGAAGACCTTCATGCTCTGGGCTCATCCAGTTTTCCAGTTTATTTGCCACCACATTCATTCATGAGTCCTATGTCCCATCAAAATTAATTATTCTTTATTCCTTGTGCATACTGAGTACTTGAATACCTCTGTGCCTTTGCTCATGCAGTTTCCCCTTCCTAGCAGTCCATCCCTGCAATTTCTACACACCTAACTCATACCGAATCTTCAAAGCCCAGCATAAATACTTCCTCCTCCATAAGGCTTATTTTATCTTTTCAGGAGAAAGCAATCTTTCCCTTCTCCATCCCTAGAAATGGATACTTTTGTAGCTTTTAGTATAGTTTTTGTACGTATTATATCTCTCATATTGGACTAGGACTTCTTGAGAATACAATGCATCTTTGTATCACGGCAATATGCAGCACTGTGCATTGCACATAACAACTGCCCGATTAGCATTTCTTGAACAAATAAATGAGTGTATTTAAAATACCATTGGCATAAAGATGATAACCATAAGTCATAATCGCCAACAATTATACCATATACTGAAGTCATGTTTATCGTAAGTTAATCTAGGGGTTGCAAACTCGGGAGACTATCAAGGCCAAGAAAGTAGTGTAAATGGTAAAACAGGGTTGGGTAAGTGCAGTGGCCAATGCTACGATGTCTGCCATATCTCATGGAGGCAGCTTCTACTCAGCGGCAGCCAACTGCTACCAGCTGGAAATGTGGGCCCAGCATTACCAGGTCATTGGATTATTAGAGCGATGCTAGAAATATAAATGTTTATGTGAAATCTTCCGGTTTTTAAAAATTGGCAACTAGCTCAATTTTTTAAAGTTGGGCTGCAAGTTGGAAGTGTGGGATTGGAGAATACTGTATTCTGTTTAAGTGAAAAATGCTAGTTAATTGACTTACCAGATACCAGACTTATACTCAGTCAAAGATGGCTGGCTCTCCAAGAATTACAGCATCCTACGATGCATTTAAGGCTGGTTCTGGGGTTGATTCAGAAGGCACTTTGTGGCTTTGCCATGTCTAGGCTCCCCATTTCCGGCATCAATCATCATCTGGGAAAAGAGGGAAGAGCTTTCTGAGAACGGGAACCCTCTGTTTGTCTGTATTCTGGAGACAGTGGCATTGCTTTTTTCTGAGTACATCGATTTCCGAGGCTGTTCTCATTTCCTCTGTCTCCTGCACTGAGCAATCACTCTGCTGGCCTCTGGGCAGGTAGCAGAAAACTCCGAGGCCCAGTCTCCCAGCTTCTTAAACTTCGTATAATCTCAGTGGCTTGGCAGGGCCCACACTCAAGGAACTGAGGGCCAGACAGGAAACCACCATGCTCCCCTGAAGCCCCAGATCTTTGTTTGGCACCATTCTTATAGGACTTATTAATAATGTTAACAGTAACAAGGGGACCATGTATTGAACACCCAAGCTAGGCATTTCACAAGCTTTCCCACAACAATCATGCAAAGTAGATGACTGGATTAATCAGGATAAGTGTATGGCTATAACAAGACAACCCCTAAAATTCCAGCAGTTGTACACGATGAAAACTTATATCTTGCTCACCTCACAAGGGTTAGGTCATTTGGGTTAAGAGGGGAAGCTCTGCTCTATGCAGTCATTTAGGGACCCAGGATCCTTCCACCTTGTGGCTGGACCCTCCTTTAGGGTATCAGGATGCTCTCTATTCAGCTGCAAGATGGGGAAAGAGAGAGAATGAGGACAGCACATGGGAGGGTTATATCAACCAGTCCTGGAAGAGCTCACATCACCTCCACTTACATTCTAGGGACCAGAACTCAATCAAGTACAGTCAGGCTGTGTGCCCAGGAAGGAGCAGAAGCAGATGTTGGTAAACTCGAGCAGCCTCAGCCATAGTCGTCATTCCCATTTCCCAGAGGAGGAAAATGAGACTCAGAGAAGTTACATCACTTCCCTAAGATCATATACTACTAAGTGGCACCTCAAACCTAGGCTGGTCTGGCACTGACATCCACTTTTATTCACTGCCCCACTTGGCTCTATTTGCATCTCCTATTCCATCTTGTACTGTGGGCATTAATGAATTTGAAGTACCCACTCCCATAAGACCACTTGCATCTGCAGAATATGTTATTGGCATATCCCCATGGGATTTTGCCTAAAAAGGCTCTCAACTCCCAATTCTTCGGGCACACACACTGCTTTCTCCTAGGACAGAAAAGGGAAAGAAAAGAAGCAGGCCACAAGCGATGCGTAGCTCACCCGTCCATCAAGGTTTACCTGGGACACTCTGAGACTAATAGTATACCACTTCATATTGTTAAATTTGCATATTGCTTCCCCCAACCCCAGTAGCTAGAGAGCACATCAAATCTCATACTACCTGAATGCTCCAGAGCTCCGCCATAGACATGTACACATCATCAGTATCTATTCGTGTATTTTAGTTGTTTTCTTTCTTAGGGTTAAGATAGCTTAAAACGTTCGTACAAATGCAACAATGTCAACTATCTGAAGGAATTTGACAGTATAATTAGCTAGCTACAGATAGGAAACCTCAGTGTTACTCTTTCTAGAACTATCTTCCCCCTGGGGGAAAAAAAAAAAGACTTGGCTAGATGTTCCTGTCACACACTCTTTCAGCACTATGTATTCTAGTGTACTTCCTTCATGACACTCATGACAATTATAATTTTTAAAATTGCTTGTGTAATAATTGGTTTAATGTCTGCCTCTCCCTCTAGACTATAAATTCCATGAGGGCAGAGATCATGTCTTTTTTATTCACCACTTGTATCAGTCAGCTAATGCTGCATAATAAACAATGCCCTAACATGGTAACTTACAACAATTATTTATTCTCACTCATATAGCCACAGGTTGGCTGCAGTTTGATACACTTAGGCTGGTCTCCACTGAACTTAACTCCAAGCTGACAGTACTTCTTATTCTTTAGAACCACTGGCGTGTTTTTCTCATGGCACTGACAGAAGTG